>NC_067491.1:12712026-13012026 GCF_947179515.1 Apodemus sylvaticus
AGTTCAAATCCCAGCAACCGCATGGTGGCTCACAACCATCCTCAATGAGATCTGATGCCCTGTTCTGGTGTGTCCGAAGACAGCTGCAGTGTACTTACATATAATAATAAATACATCTCTTAAAAAATGAAGTAGTAGCAGGTTGGTGGTGGCGCATGCCTGTAATCCCAGCACTCTGGGAGGCAGAGGCAGGCGGATTTCTGAGTCAAGGTCAGCCTGGTCTACAGAGTGAGTTCCAGGACAGCCAGGGCTACTCAGAGAAACAGTCTGGGGGGTGGGGTAGGGTGGGGTGGGGTGGGGTGGGGGAGTGGGGGGATGGGGGTGGGGTGGGGGAGTGAGGGGATGGGGGGTGGGGTGGGGGAGTGGGGGGATGGGGGGTGGGGTGGGGGAGTGGGGGGTGGGGGGGAAGGAGTAATTTCAAGGGCTGGCGAAACAGCTCAGGGGGTAAAGGCACTTGTTGCCAAACCTGACAATCCTAATTCAATCCATGGGGCCCACAGGGCAGAAGAGGAGAGCTGACTCCTGCAAGCTAACCTCTGACTGCTGCAGGAGCACCGTTGTACACACGTGCACACACATGGATACAGAACATAGAATGAAAATTCAACAGACTAAACACGCCGGGTCTACTGATAGGCCCCTTTAAGCCCAACACTGAGGAGGCTGAGGCCTGTGGATCTCTGTGAGTCTGAGGGACGGCTGGTCTACACAGCAAGCTCCAGACAAAACTTCACAGTGAGACCTGAGAGAGTCAACTGGGGGGGGGGATGGAGACAGAGAGTTTTAAATATTTCAAATATTTTAGGTGAATATGTAAGCATTATTTATTTATTTATTTTTGTATGTGAGTTCACTGTTGCTGTCTTCAGATACAGCAGAAGAGGGCACTGGGTCCCATTACAGATGGTTGTGAGCCACCATGTGGTTGCTGGGATTTGAACTCAGGACCTCTCTGGAAGAGCAAGTCAGTGTTCTTAACCGCTGAGCCATCCTTCCAGCCCAATATTTAAACATTTTTAACAAAAACAATCTTGATGATTTTTGGCATTTTAAATTTACATAATTTGTACTTTGAAAATATTTATATATGTGAAACATGCTTTCACTTGTTAATTTGGTCTTCAAATTATTCTCATCAATTCCGCATGGATTTTACTTAAATGACAGCAGACACTGACTATGTGCACTCAGCATGCGATAGATGATAGATGATATCCATTTTCCTTTTATGATTTGTTGGAACATCACTGGCTGCAAAACAAAACTACTAAGACATGAAAAATACTAATGCAATTAGATTTTTTTTTCCATTTTACTACTTTTGCTATTTTGCTTTCAGATGTGTAAAATTTGTACTTAATTTTTTTTGTAATGAAGACGTGTTTTCCAGATGAAGATAAACTTGTTAAATAGAAAAAAAAAGTATTTTAAAAGGCTGTCAGCTTGACTTCACACAGACAGACAGACAGACAGACACACACACACACACACACACACACACACACATACACAGTATCACTTCCTGCCTTTGTTGGTACTCATGCCTTGGCCTTGTAAAAGTTAGAACAGTTCTGACTGTAGCTTTCTTTCATGTGAAGGTCAATGACATGAAGGAAGACTGCTTTTGGGTCGACCAGATGTCTTATATCCCGACACAGCATTAATCAGATATTGGGAGAGTATGACACCAAGAGTTGGCATTGTAAGTCCATATTCACTTTTCTTTCCATAGGTGGCAGATTCTTCCTTGTAGGAGAGTGCTGTACCACAAGGCTTCTTACCACAGTCTTCTCTTTTAAGTTAGCAATCTGATGCCATATGCATGCCCGTATTTTAACAAATTAGCTCTCCCATGTTCATCTCTGAATTATCCACAATAGCGGGGACACGAAACAACCTACTTGTCTACCAGTGAATGAATAGATGAATATAATGTCCAATATAGTTGTACAGCAACTCTGAACAGTTGTACAGTTTCCTCTGAAGTGCAATATTCCCTGCCTCCTAAAGAGGCTTCTGAGACTCTGGAGGTAAAGAAAAGTTACATGCCAAGGAAATTTTGCTTGCAATGTTTGTGGCGATCCCATACCGCCTTCATAGAATGAGTAAGTACTCACTGGGAAAAGAGACTTGGAATGGCCAAGGTGCAGAGAGGAGAGTCTTTGACCTACAGAGCTGCCTACAGAGGACTGTGAGAAGCTCAGTGAGTCGGAGTGGACTTTTCTGTGATACATCTGCCTTTGAGTCAACCCTGCTCCTGTGAGTAACCAACCCCTTGCCCATCCTCCTGTTAGCAGCCCCAGTTAAAAAGGAACTGACAGCTAGTCAGGCTCCTGTGCCGTGGTCTGTCCTGCGAATATTTTCTGAGGAGATTAGATGTGTACGCATGTGTATGTGTTGGTGTCTACTCAGGAAAAGACTTTCACACATACATACACACACTCATCCTTTAAAAATGTAAATTCTGTCATTTGTAAGAAACACTCATAACACTGGAAGATGTTCTTACTAGAGCAAACAAAGCCAGGTGCAGAAAGACAAATGCCACGGGGCTTTTATTTTGCAGAGGATTTAAAATGTTGCTTTTCAGAGAAATAGGAACAGAATAACGGTCGCTTAAGTAGGGGTGCAGATGGAGGAGGGGTCTAGAGGGGCGGGGAGAGGTTAGCCAAGGGCTGTGATGTTTCCTTAACACCAGTTGTGAGGAGCTCAACAACTGTCAGTTGTGTGCAGCAGCTCAGCACAGGGCAGAGGTCATCGTGAACGTATTACATAGTTTTAAATTGCTGAAAGAGTATATTTTCAAGGTTCTCCCCACTCGGGTAGCTTCAAAGAAGCAGTGTTTTCTGGACACAAGGAAGCTGCACCTAGGAGCTCACAGTGATTGTGGCAGCAGGCACGAGATCCTCCCTCGCTTCAGCCAGACAAACATCAATGAATGGGAGAAAGGAGTGTGGGGGGGAGGGCATCACTAAGGCACAAGCTGAGGAGCTCTGGGGTCTGATAGCTGCTGGGAAAGCGGAAGTCAGCTTTGTCACGTGGGGCTACGTGTGGAAGGCTGACCGTACTGTGAGGCAGGCCCGAGTATTAAGAGTAGCTGGAAACATGGACATGAGGTGAAAGAAAAAGAAGAGGGGAAGGAGGAAGGAGAGGAGGGGAGGAGGGGGAGGGGGAGGAGGGAGAGAAGAGGAAGGGAGGAGGAGAAGAAGAGGAGGGAAGGGGGAGAGGGATGGGGAGAGGGAGGAGGGGAGGAGGGAGGGAGGGAGAGAAGAGGGAGGGAGGAGGAGAAGAGGAGGGAAGGGGGAGAGGGAGAGGAATGGGGTGGGGGAGAGGGAGGAAGAGGGAGGAGGGGAGGGGGAGAGGGAGGAGGAGGGAGAGGGAGAGGGAGGAGGAAGGAGAGGGATGGAGAGGCACTGACTTGAAGTTTGATGGGTAAGGGTAGAGAAAGTAGATGTGGGAGGAGTTGAGGGAGAAAGGGTAAATATGACCAAATATGAAATCTCAAAGAATTAATAATTTTTTAAAGTTGTCACCCCAAAATATGATAGGACATATTTTGAGGTGATGGATGTATTATCTTGATCTAATATTTCTAAGATGTAGAGGAAAAATAACACATCTATGAACATTATAAATTATTACATACCTATAAACATAATTATCACACCTATAGACATAATTACTGTCAAGTAAATCCATTAATTAAGTAAACGTAAGCAGCTTTGGGACTTTCGGTCCGTTTGAAGCGTTTGTGTTTTCTCTTTCATCTTTCCTCTCCTTTGCCGTCCCCACCCCTGCTTTCTATTTTTTTCCTCCTCTCGTTTTATGGAGAAGAGAATTCTGCTCTCTGTGCTATTACTTCTCAACTCTTTTCACGAATGCCTTCTGTTTTTTTTTTAAGCTGAAGAATCAAAAACAAATTATTCTGACTTTCTGTCAGAAAGTTTTGACTTGTATTTCTTATTTACATGCACGTCTGTGTGTGTGTGTGTTAGAGAGAGGGGGAGTGTGTGCACTAGTGCCTGCTATGTGTGTGCTGTTACCTGCAGCGGCCAGGAGAGGGCGCACATCTCTTGGAGCTGGACTTAGGAGTGGTTGCACAGAACTCAGCACTTCCTAGAGAACAGCAAGTGCTCTTAACTGCTAAGGCATCTTTCCCAAGCCCTCTGCGGAATCCTTTGAGTAGATCAGCCCCTTCACTCTTCTCTAAGATTTTAAATCTCTTCATGAACAAACAGAATCAGACAATCTTAAGTACCATCATCTTACAACCAGCAAATGTTAGTTCAGGATAACTCTGCAAGCTCAGCAGGATGGAAATTTAATCCTCTAAACACGGAAGGACAAATAACAGGATTGGGAAGCCCCGCTCTTGCTGTTCCTGCTGATTTTCCAGAGAGGACTTGTATCAGTCTTTTGCCCTTCACTGGCCTCCTGTCTAGCTGGTTTGTTCTCAGCATGAAAAGGAGGTACGTTTCCTGTGTGGCGCTGAGACGGGCTGCGGTTATTGGCAGCAGTCAATCTGAATCTGCACTCCACCGCCGCTAGACATTGGCTGAGCTGGAGATGGGCTTCACGTGAGGAATGGCCGTCATGTGAGTCATGGCTGTCACGTTAGGCAAGCTAGACCACGATCAAATACTAGGATTTCATTTTCACTCTAATAGCTTATATCTCGAAACCACTTTTTTCTCTCCTTAATTTGGCTCTTTTAGAAAGATGGAGCGGGTGTCACAGTGGTTTCCTCCGACATCATCTTCATTTGGGTTGTTCACAGTGGCTTCAGAACCACAGTGATGTGCATGAGAGATATTTAATAAGAAAGTTTAAATAGGGAGGCAGGAGAGATGGCTCAACAGTTAAGAGCACTGACTGCTCTTCTGAAGGTCCTGAGTTCAACTCTCAGCAACCACATGGTGGCTCACAACCATCTCGTAACGAGATTTGACGCCCTCTTCTGATGTATCTGAAGACAGCTACAGTGTACTTACACATAATAAATAAATCTTAAAAAAAAAGAAAGCTTACATAGGTCATGGGGGCTGATGTTATTAAAGTTCTGACATCTTAGACAAGCCGTTCTCAACCTGTGGGCGGGTCATGCCACCACAGGGCTCACATCAGATAGCCTGCATATCAAATATTTAACATTGCAATTCATAGTGGAAGCAAAATTACAGTTATAAAGTAGCAATGGAATAATTTTACAGTTGGAGGGGTAGCAGGACACCTTGATAGGAGGAACTTCACCAAAGGGTTGCAGCATTGGGAAAGTCAAGAACCACTTGCTTAGACTCTCAATGCCCTGAGTGTAGCCTGGGCTACCAAAGCCTTTCATCGATCATACGTATCTGAATTAGCTCAAAGCACGTTCTTCATGTAAAATTATTTGAGTGTATAATGGTTTGGATCTAGAATGCTGTGATGAATAACTCCATTGCCAACTTGGTTAGATCTGGAATTGGCTCAGATATAGGTCTCTTTTCTAAGAGACCAATCTGTGAGGGTGTTTTTGGAAAGGATTAACTTTGTGGGAGAGACGTTCTCCTGGAGTGGGCTGCACGAGTGGAGGACCTGTTATAAGGAGGTCTGATGGGAAAGCATGGCTGTTCTTCCTGTCTGCCTTCGCTTCTTGCTGGTGAATGTATCCACTGTGGTTCTTCCACTGTTGCCGCTATCCTTCACTGGTGGTGGAGTCTAGTTTCTTCAACCCTCCTATGTCTACTAAAGACAAGTGCCTCTCCTGGAATTCTCTGGGTCTTTAGTGACAGATTGGGGGACTGTGGAGGCACCCAGCTTCGTGAGCTGAACGGCCACGTGGTTCTCAGCCTCTTCATTATGAAGACAGCCATTGCTGGATCACCCAGCTCCTATCCTGCAAGCCATCATAATGGATTACCTTTTTAATATACGTTCATTCTATAGAATCTGCTCCTCTAGAGAACCCTGAGCAATACACCCCTCGAACGCCCCAGGTTCTGAGTCTGGTGGTTTTGTAGAGAAATGGGTGGATAAGGGGGATACCAACCATACCAATGGATCACTCTATTGATGACTTCATCGCTGCGTGTGCTTTTGTGACCTAGCCGGAAGTGGCGGGTTGGGAGGATGCCCTTGAATGGTTTACCTTGCCCGGATTCACATGCTGTTACCCAGCTGCAGGGAGGGCAGTAGCCCTGCTTCACCGGGGCTCCTTTCTTCTACATTGCTCTCTCTTACCTTTCCAGCTGCTGTGACCAAATGCCAGGCAAGAAACAATTTGAGAGAAGGTTTTCTTTTGGATCATGGTTCATGAGCATAGTTTGTCACAGTCAAAAAGGCATGGCAGTGGGAGTGGCTAGTAGTGGGAGTGGCTAGCAGGCATACAGTGGGAGTGGCTAGTAGGCATGGCAGTGGGAGTGGCTAGCAGACAAACAGTGGGAGTGGCTAACAGGCACGGTAGTGGGAGTGGCTAGCAGGCATGACAATAGGAGTATAAGGCTACTGGTTCACATCTCAGTTGACCAGGCATCAGAGAGGAGAAAATGACGGGAACCCAGAAGGCTTTCTCCTCTAACATTTTTATCCAGCCCAAGACCGCAGTGCATGGGAAGGTCTCTCCTCTGTTTAAGAAAGGTTTTACCCTCCTAGTCATTCCTCTCTTGAAAAAGTCTCAGAGATAAGTTTAGAGGTAAGGTGTGACTCACAAATGCCCTAGGGATTTCTTAATCCAATCAAGTTGATGATCAGAGTTAAACCGTTACATGGTCTGCATCGCTATAATCCATAGACAAGGGAATCAGGTGACCATAGCACTGAAATCCTGAACTATGAGCCCTAAGAAAACTGCACTTTAAAGTTTTTCTCAGATAGTCTTTGAGTTTTTGTAGTGCCTACAAATAATGCATACAATGTATAGACTTGTTTCTCCTATGAGCTGATATCTTGTTCACTATTATCGGATGGAGCCAGAGCTTACTGTAGATGCTGAGGGGTGGTTTGAGGCTGACCCTGGGTGCAGAATTGTACTCCTTTCTTCCCATCTGAATGTTCAGCTATCACAAGCTGGGATTCCGTTTTCCCTTTGGAAAAATAATCACATTTTGCCGCATTGGAAAAGAATGGCTAACATCCATTCATCTGCACTAATTTAACAGACCCTGAAGCCTCACTGACCCTCAGCCTGTGGCACTTCTGACTACACAGAATATATCTCTAGCATATATGTCTTTTCAGGAGCAATTGCCCGTCTCTCCCTGGTACTGACGGAGTTGACTGTGCAAACGAAGGCAGTTTTCTGACACTATTCCATTCACTGGTGGGTGCCATTTATGTCTCTGAACAGCAACAGGCTGTTCAAGGTCTCCCAAACAGCCAGGGAATGGTACAGAGTGTGTAGCTCCAGAGGTCTGAGCCTCTTGATTCCTGTGTTAGGATGTCTATTGTGAAGGAGTGAGGGGAAGAAGATATGCTTAGGCCAATCCTGTGGGCTTTGGAGACCTTTGGCACGACTCTCCGTTCATAAAAAATCACTTCATTCAGAGCTGTGGCTTCAGAAGTCTGGATGCAGTCAGCGTCTGGCTGGCCGGGAACAAGGAGTTAACTTGATGCTGACTCTTCCTGCACGGGTCCAGCCAGCAGCTGTTCATCACAAGCAGAGCCCTTTCATCCTGACAGCTTTCTTTCCATTCAGGGGGAGCTGCCCTGGGAGGACTTGACACGGGGAAGCAGGGAAGACAGAGAGAGAGGGGATGGGTCTTCATTGTTTCCTGGGTGGATCACCCCCTTCTTGGCAGGCCTCCAAGAAACGAGTCTTTTCCTGCCCTAAAACATCAGGGAAATAAATCTCTCTTGGAGAGAACAGATCCGGGAGAGGCCCTCGGGCAGCCGTGTGACATCCGTCAGGTCTAGCTGCTTGACTGTCAGAGCGGCCAGTGTGTGGCCTGGGCAGCTTTAGCACTTGGCCAGGGACAAAAGTGTGCATGTGCGTGCATGCATATGTGCATGTGTGTGTGTGTGTGTTCGTGCAGGCATGTATGCGTGTGTGTACTTATGCATGCATATGCATGGGTGTGCATGGATGTGTGTATGCATGGATGTGCGTGTGTGCACATGCATGTGTGTATGTGTCTGTGTCTGTGTCTGTGTCTGTGTGCTGGCAGCCAGAGAGAAATAGGTATCCTGAGGTTAGTCTACTGCAGAAGGAAACCTGAGGGAAACAGTGAGTGACGGACAGTGGCCTACTTGCAGATCTCACTCACTGAAGCAGGGCTGTCCTCTGTGAGCTGGAGCAGCCTCAGAATCGAAGGCAAACCTGTGAGAAACATCTGGGCATGACAAGAAGAAAGGTAGCACCGTGTGGGCAGGGTGCAGAGGGGGCGTGAGATCCACTCACCAGGCAGGCGTGGTTCCGTGGCCCACGGTGACATGACCTCCTTCTCGTCCTGACTTCTGTCTGTGGAATTTGACCGATTTGAACAAGGCGACCTGCCTGTGCAGCTCCAGTCAAGCATTCTCATCTTATTTGTCACAGAGATGAGTATGAGAACCTAGGACATCCCGGTGACAGAGAGAAACGGCTGGGCCTTCTAGGACTCGGAACAAACATTTCCCTTGGAACTGGAAGCTAAGAAGTGACCCCTGAAGCTATGTGTGTCTCTGTTGGGACTGAGAAGGAAGACAGATTTAGACAGGTTGGCTCAGACGTTTACCGTTTCATTCCTTCCTACATCTCTGACAAGAGCCCATTTCTTTACCGCCATAGTGTAGGTCTGAAAAGTGGAATACTTTATAGCAAGCAGCCTTCATATCCAGGGTTGGCTGTGTGACTCGCTCTGGCCAGTGACACGTTAGCAGAGGCAGCAGAGGAGGTCTTAAAACACACTTGCACAGTAGAACGTGGTCTGTGTGTTTCCACACTGAGAAGACCTGCCCCGGGGAAAAGTCCTTTGTCAGCTGATCACAAGCTGAGTCCCCAACCTACACTGAGGACCTTACTTACTGGGGGGAGGGGCACAGTCTCATGTGAAGGAAAGCCATGAGAACCATCCTTTTCTTTCTTTCTTTCTTTCTTTCTTTCTTTCTTTCTTTCTTTCTTTCTTTCTTTCTTTCTTTCTTTCTTTCTTTCTTTCTTTCTTTCTGTCTTTCTTTCTTCTGTCTTTTTGTTTTTGTTTTTTGTTTTTTGGTTTTTTGGATTTGGTTTTTTACGAGACAGGGTTTCTCTATATAAACCTGGCTGTCCTGGAACTCACTCCGTAGACTAGGCTGGCCTCGAACTCAGAAATCCGCCTGCCTCTGCTTCCCAGAGTGCTAGGATTACAGGCGTGCACAAACACCGCCTGGTTGAACCATTCTTATCTCTCTCCTCTCAGGGCGCCATTAAGCCCTTCGCCACTAAATGAGTACAAAGACACGGGGTGGGGGGGGTGGGGGGGAGTGGGGGGGTGGGGGGTGGGGGATGGAATAGTTTAGAATGTCTCTAATATCTTTTGCTGGGTAGGCCACTTCATGGTGACAATAACTAGTGTGTATAAACTCAGTGAAGGTATACAGGCAGCATGAAGGCTAACAAATAGAAATAAGAGAGTCCTCATATTGGCCTGCTTTTTGTTATTTCAACAATATCATTGGGCCAGGCTAGCTTATTTAGTTCACCATTTCGAAAGTTAAAAGTCTAAACAACAGGGTCAGCTGAGGGACCCCCAACATGGAATGAGTTGATGAATATTCAGGGTAGGATCATGTGGCCCTATCATGTTCTCAGAAGCCGTGGCTTCAGTCGATCCAAAGACCTTCCTCTAGACCATATCTTTGTAGCCTAGGCTGGAAATGTTAAAACAGTTCTCTTACGGTTGGGGCTAGACCAATCATGTTGCTGACCATGTCAGGAACCCCAGCTGGTCTCTTCCCTTTCCTGTCTCTGAAGTTCCTTGTTTCTCTTGCTCCACCCTCCTCGATGGTGTTTTCAGCCTCTTAAGTACAAGTTGAGACTTTGAAAAGGAACTTTACCTACGGTTCCTCTTGTTGAGAAATACTGCTTTTGACTTTTCATCGCCTCTATGTGGAAACATGTTACTTACAATGCCTAAGGTGTTTGGGATGGAGGCGGGCAATATAATAATATTAGCAACGCATCACAAAACCACAGAGACGGGATGCTAGAAGTGGCGCTAAGGACTTGGGAAAACACAGAATGTCAGCTGGCAAGAGGGCATGGTTGTAATATCTGAGTACTGTTTTCTTAATCCTGGGGGTGGCTAAGAGCATTTGGGAGTCACCCCACCTCCATGCGCACAGACTTCACATGAGTTTAGTGGTTTGTGTTAATTGTTTTGACTTTTCCAGACACCAGCTAGTATCCGTCCCCACTCTATAACTGCCCATTTCCCTCTTCTCCTCACGAAGGCAAAGCTGCTGATCTCCCCATCCTATCTGGGTTTGGAGTTTTATTAACTGCTTTAAGGGAAGTAACGACTCCTGGGTACGATAGAGAATCATGATGTTTCTGTTCGCCTGGTGCAGACCTCGGAGGTTAGGAGCCAGAATGAGGAGCAATGTGTGTTGGGAAGGGAGGCTGGGTGAGAAAATTGCATTAGATTTATACAAGTGGGGATTTGGGGGGTGTAGGGATTGGTGCAGTTTAAGTCCAAGACCTCACACATTATAAGCAAGTGCCCTGGCATTGGGCCCACACCCCCAAATCTCTAAATGTGGAGCTTAATGTTTCCAGAGCCCGAAAGATAGCTTAGTAAGTAAAGGGATTGCCTCCTAGCCTTGGGACCTGAGTGTTTCCCTGGAGCCCACATGATAGAAGAAGTCACCCTCAAAGTGGTGCTCTGGCTTCCATGAGGTGTGTACATGCACACACACATACACACATGCATAGACACACACACATACATACACATAGACACACACACACCACAGACACACACACGTGCACAGACATACACAGACACACACACATACATACATGCACACACAGACACACAGACACACATACATACACGCACAGACACACACGCACACACATATGCATAGATACACATACACCACACAGACACACACATGCACAGACACACATACATACACGCACAGACACACATACATACACACATAGGCACACACATGCACAGACACACACAGACATAGACACATGCACATACAGACACACAGACACACATACATACACACATACACACAGGCATGCACACACGCACATGCACACGAATAAATGTAATGATTTTAAAAATAATTTCACATTTTCTTCCCTTTTATAGCACATGGAATTAAGCATGCATCTTGGGTTATTTTTGTTGTATCTTTATATTTTTTGTTACTGACTTCCCCCCCCAAAAAAAATCATTCTTGATTTTTACAGCTCATAACCATAAAAAATGAGATCCCATCTTGTTAAGATTCAGGCTCATTTCCTCCAAAAGGCATTCTTCTGTATAGATATTTTGGAAATGCAGAAAAAGTATGAAAAACTGTGGTTAAAAAAATGAACTTTATTCCAAACTACCCATGGTTGTTATGAAATTGATGTGTATTCATGGGATTTTACATTTGATAAAAATTTAGCATTTCCCTAGGGTGAAATCTTAGCAACAGCAGGACAGAGACTCTCTCTCTCTCTCTCTCTCTCTCTCTCTCTCTCTCACTCTCAAATATTTATTTATTGTTATATGTGAGTACACTGTAGCTGTTTTCAGACACTCCAGAAGAGGGTGCCAGATCTCATTACAGATGGTTGTGAGCCACCATGTAGTTGCTGGGATTTGAACTCAGGACCTTCAGAAGAGCAGTCAGTGCTCTTAACCGCTGAGCCATCTCTCCAGCTTGAGACGTTCTCTTTTGACTCCACAAAGAGTAGCTGCCAGGAAGAGCAGAAAATAATTATGTGTGCTGGTGAGAAGTGGCAATCCTGTGAACGGGGAGCAGAACAGTGCCGCCAGCAGTCAGCAGTCCTATACCCACATCATGGCGAGCCATGACAGACGTCACAGGCATCGCAAGAAGATAAGATCAAGGAAATGGTGATGGTTGGAGACAGGGAGAGCCCTGTGCAACCAGACACTGCGCTCCTCACACAGCACCTGCGAGGAAAGCATTGCAACTTGCAATATCACTCAAGAAGGTAACCAACAGAGAGTGTCTGGAACGTAGAACGATAATCAGGGACTGTAAAGGAGAGACAGACAGACAGACCCTGTCTGCAAAACTTGAAGTACACTGGGATAAGCCCGTCAAGGTCTGTAGGAAGAAAACCACAAGACATGTTGACTCTTCTTTGTCTGAAATGCCTGGGACCAGAAGAAGTATTTCAGATCTTGGAAACATGTTGGGATATGTAATGCTGAGTTATGCCTAATGAGATGCGTTAGGCACATAACCCAAGTCAAAACACACCATCCGTTGGTGTATCATGTACAGTTCACCGTGTAGCCTGAGGGTGTTCTCATACAGTGTTTTCAATGCACCTGCATTTTGAATGTGACCTGTCACGTGAAGTGAGGAAATTTTTCACCTGTAGTTTCATGTCACTATTGTTTTTTTTTTTTTTTTTTGACTGCAGCTTTTCATATTAGGAATGCCCAAACTGCTATAACCGAAATTCTGAATGAACTGGGCGTTGTACCACATCCTTTGATAGAACAACTCAACACTATAAAGATATCCACGCTCCCTCCATTAATCCATTCACTGAAATGCCATTCAAAATAAGAAGCCTGAGGCAAAGAAAGGAGGTTTGGGTTTATTTAAAAAACAAACACCCCAGCCCCCAAGCTACCAAAGATTTTGAGGAAAGTGACAGACCTACCTCCTTACCAGGGTACACATCTGGGCTACTGCTCCAGGAGAGGGGACAGCAAGCCCTCTCTGGCACACAGACTGTGTGATGGTCTTAGACACACATCATCAGACATAGGGCACCTCCAATCTTGCTTGGAGGACAACTCGCCAAAGCATACGTAAGTAGCCCCAATCCTTGTTTGGGAAGGGTATCAGCAAAGGAAAAAGAAATGTTGCTTTCTTGTTAGCAATGCAAAGCTTTTATTTTTATTTTTTCTGAAAGAATTGAAAACGTATGATCTTATTTTGCTTGCAAAGTTGAAGAAATGGGCAAATGTTTTTAAGTCTTAAAAAAAATTGTTGGTGTGTGTGTGTCTGCCACAACTCTGAAAGTGTCCAAAGAGGTCAGAAGAGGGTTATGGACTCCTTCGGCCTGTAATTACCTGCTGCTGCTGCCAGGAACTGAACTTGCATCCTCTGCAAGAGAAGCAAATGCTCTCAGTGCTGAGTCACCTCTCCATTCCCTGAACAGAGTTCTCCATAACTGTAGAGGTGATTAGTCCATCAACTTCCTCATTTTTTCCAGAGATCGCCATTATATTTATGAACAGTTTACATGCCTGTGCGACCCTCTGTCCTTAATTAGACCCATGACATCACTGTGCCTTTCTCTTGGAGCACTGATTGATGCTAAATACATTACACAGTGAAAAAACATCCGAAGTAGAAAGTCCAGGAAAATTGTCTAGGAGTGCAGATAGTATCAGTTCTGCTTCTTCATCTACTCAAGATCGTGTTTGAAATATTGAGAAGTACAGAGTAGATTCCAGAACACTAGAAAAAAAATGCAACTGTACAGACAATTTTCAAAAGACTTAAGCTGAACAGTCCTTTCCAGTTACTCTTCCTCATTGATGGCTTAGAAGATGGGCAGATAATTGGGTAAAGCTGAAATATAAACACACACACACACACACACACACACACACACACACACACACACACATGTCTAACAAAGCAATTTGAACTTGAATATGTGTCTATAAAAAAGGGGATAAAAAGACTGGTCCCCAGATGGTCACTGTTCTTATTCAATAGCACTGCCTGCCAAGACCCCATACTACTTCATTTATCAAATTCCTTATACTCAAAGGATCAGTCAAGATGACTTCACTCATCTTAACCCCACAAAGCAGGAAAAAAAAAAAAAAACCATCAAGGAGTAAAGGCCAGGCTATAGATGGATATCCAGACAGTAAGGCCAGACAACTTAGTCAAATTTGAGATTATTTTGAGTAATCAGATCAAGAGAGAAGAAGACAAGAGGACCCTATTGTCTAGAAAAACCTCCAGTAGATTTTCAAGATTGGTCTGGAAGGGGGTAGACAACCAAGAGTCCCCAAAATGATCTAAGAAGTAATGCCAACAGAAGAGAAATCTCTGGACAAGCAGGCTTCTGCGTGACCAGGTCTTCAGCGCAATGACTTCAGAGGTCAGTACAGGACCGAGCTTTGACTCTAGTATTGCCAACGATCCTCTAAGAAATGGATCTTTGGTTCCAGTGGTATTTGTCATCAACATGGAGATGAGATTCAGATATCTAGCATGCTGAAGACCACCTCGGGACGCAGATTCTATATTTCTGAAGTCCCAGATGTTACTTTGAGCCAGTGGCTCTAACTACAGCCCTCAGAGAGTAGAAAGGTTTCACTGGATCTGGAGTTTGTTTCCTGCCTCCAGAAGTACCACAGAATCCAGTGGTGACCAAGGTGCTGACTCTATCAAGTAACCAGTCCTGGTGGCATATAGCTAAGTCAGGATCACTTCAGCAACCCGTTCAGCAATTCAATAATCAATACCAAGTTCACCAGTCTTCCTTCATGTAGATATTCCTCTAAGACAAGTCACCAAACAGAGAATATCCCAACAGGTTTGGAAGAACAAGAAGTCATAACTACCCTACTTAACAGATGTATTAACTATGATGAAACAATACAAAATATGAGACACAACCACCACCTGGACCTAACACCAACCAGCCAATTCTTGATAAGGGAACCCAAAATCATAGAAGTAACCAAAATGTCTGAGAATGAATTTATAGTCTCACTTTTCATATAGAAGAGCTAAACGAGTATATTAGTGAATTAAGGAAAGATATTCATGACCTTGACAAGACAGTCTCTAAAGTGGACAAACAACTGTTGATAGAATGGAGACAAACAATTAGAAATAAAGAAAAATTGTACAAAGAGATTAAACATTGAAAAATAACCAAACAGAAATATGTAAAAGGAAAGACATGGCCAAACAATTCTAAACCACAGCTGACATTATTCATAACAGACAAGACCAAGAAAAATTCAGAAATGGAAGAGAAAACTAAGCCAATAATATATATATATATATATATATATATATATATATATGTGGGATATGTACAATTGTTGTTTCCTATTCTTTGACGTTAAGCCCTAACCAGCAAGCCTAATGTCAAAGAATGGGAAACATACACACACAAAAATATAAAGAGATGGCATAGCTGTCCTATATATCAGACAAAATAAACTTCAAACTAAAACTAATTATAAGAGATAAAAAGTGCCACTACACACACCCCCCCCCCACACACACAAGGTGACACTACATGTTAATAGAGGAGCAATTTGTCAAGAAGATATAACTATAAACTTTTATGCACCAAATGCTGGATCACCAAATAACTTCATAAAATATATGCTATAAAACATAAAAGATTATATAGGCCTCGATACATAATAGTGAGGACTTTGATATTTCCACTTTCTAAGGTAGTCTTCCAAATTGAAAACAAGTAAAAATTTCAGAACTAAAATATTCTATAGATGAACAACACTTAGCAGATATATACAGAATATTCTATCCAACAAACAGGGAATACACAGCTTTCTCAGCAGCACATAGAACCTCCAAAATTGATCATATCATAGGACACAAATCAAGTATCAACAAATTAGGAAAGAGTGAAATATTTCCTTATTTTCTACCAGGCCATAATGCAATAAAACCAGAAATCAACAGTGAGATAAATGACAAAAATACTTCAAGATTGAACAAAACTCCTTTGAATGAGCAGTGTGCCACCCAAGAAGTCAGAAAATTTAAAAATTCCCCAAGACAATAAGAAGGAAAATGCATAGTATTCTCTGGGCAAGGCAAACCTGAGAGGAAAGTTTATAGCAATAAATGCTCATATTTAAAAACCTGAGACATATTCAATAAATAACCTAATAATGTGCCTTAAAACTCCCAAAAGAAAATAATGAGCAGCTCACTCAAACTCAGTAAATAGCAATAATTAATATATATTAGGAAGAAATTAATGAAATTGGCATTAAAAGAACAATATGTGGGCCTGGAGAGATGACTCAGAGGTTAAGAGCAGCTGCTCTTCCAGAGGATCTGAGTTCATTTCCCAGCATACACATGACAGTACACAACTGTCTGTAATTCCAGCTCCAGGGGATCCAACACCCTCACATAGACATACATGTAGGCAAAACACCAATGCACGTAAAGATAAAAACAAATAAACCACCTTTTAAAAGAATAATATGCAAACTTAACCAGCCAAAGAGTTAATTCTTTGAAAAAGTTAATAAGATAAACAAATCCCTATGAGAAGAGAAAGGAAAACTGAGATTAGTAAATAAAATTAGAAACCAGAAGGGAGTCACCACCACTGACTCCAGTGAAATTCAGAACATCCTTAGGCATTACTCGGAAGACTTATGACTGAAAAGCTGGGGAATCCCAAAGCAACAGAAGAATTTCTAAAAGCATATCAGCTACCCAAATTAAATCCTGACGAGGTGGATCACTTAAACAGACCATCACCAGCAACAGGACTGGAGGTGCTATTTTCATTCTAGGAAGGCACAGTTGGTTCAAACACATAAACCAGTAAATGCAGTATAGCATAAAACACACTTAAGGACAGCAACTACATTATTATTTCTGCTGATACTTGAATGTCATTTAACAATGTTCAATGTGCTTTCATGATTAAAAAAAAAGAGCTTCAGACTTTGGGAATGGATATAATATAACTGAAAATAAGGGCTATGTACAATAAATCTGTAGCCGACATTTTATTAAATGAAGAATTGCGAGAGCACTTCCTCTAAAATCGAGAGCCACACAAAGATGCCCACCCTGCCCTCTCTTCTTCAGGATGGATCTGGAAGTCTTAGCTACAGCAATTAGACAAGAGAGAGACATAAACGTGGTAACAACAGAAAGGGACGATGTTCAACTAAGCCCTATTTGCAGATTGTGTAATTCTTAACTTAAGAGACCCTACTGAGTCTACTAGAAAACTCTTGGATCTAATAGAAAAAAATTCCCAAAATAATAGGAATAGAGGAAGAAGAAATCCAAGTCAAAGGCACAGAAAACATTATCAACAAAACCGTAGAAGAAAACTTCTGTAACCTAAAGATGGAAATGCCTGTCCAGGTACAAGAAGCACACATAACACCAAACAGTCTGGACCAAAAAAGAAAGTCCTCTCAATACATAATAATTAAAATGCTGAACACAGAATATAGGAAAAAATATTAAAGGTTGCAAGAGAAAAGACTAAGTAACATATAAAGCAGATCTATTAGAATCACACCTGAATTCTCAATGGAGACTGTAAAAGTCAGAAGGGCCTGAACAGATGTTCTATAAACTCTTAGGTGACCACAGATGTGACCCTAGACTACTATACCCAGCAAAACTTTTCATTATAATAGATGGAGAAAATAAGACACTCCAGTAGAAAAAAAAAAAATTAAGCAATATCTGTCTACAAATCCAGACCGACAGAAGGCACTAGAAGGAAAATTCCAATCTAAAGAGGTTAACCACACCACAGAAAATATAAGGAATAAATAATTCTAGACCAGCAAATCAACACACACACACACACACACACACACCCGTACCCACACCTCACCACATAACCACTGCTCTTTGATAACTCTCAATATTGGTGCTCTCAATTTCCCAGTAAACTAACAGAATGGATGCAAAACAGGACTCTTCTGTTGCATCCAGCAAACACACTTTAACAGCAACAATAGACATCACCTCAGGATAAAACAGTAGACAATGATATTCAAAGTGTATATGTGTGTGTGTGTGTGGGGGGGGGGGGCAGCTGGCTGGTTTCCTGGCTGTGCTGGAGGCTTCTTTCTCCACAATGTGTAGCTTTCTCTTCCCTGTGAGTGGTTGCTGACCATGCCTCCTCTATCCTTAACCCCTAAACTGCCTCTTGTCTCGCCCTCTCCAGTCTTCCCTTGGAGAAGCCTAAAACAACCCAAAGAACTCCAAGTTGATGATCCTTGTTTCTGCCTCCTCCACCTTCAGGAGGGGGGTTGTTGTTGTTGTTCTCCTCCTCCTCCCCCTCTTTCCCTCCCCCTTCCTCCCCCTCCCCCTCCTGCCTCCTTTCCCCTCCCCCTCCCTCCTTCTCTTCCTTCTTTTTCTTCTCCTCCTCCCTTATTCCCTCCTCCTCCCCCCTCCTCCTCCCTCCTCTCCTCCTCTTCCCCCTCTCTCCCCTCCTCCCCCTCCCCTTCCCCTCCTTCCCCTCCTCCTCCCCTCTTCCTCTGTACTTGTCCTCCCCTCCCCTTCCCTCCCCTCCCCCTCCTTCTCCTCCCCTCTCCTCTTCCTACCCCCTCCTCTTCCCCCTCCCTTCCCTCTCCTCCCCCTTTCCTTCTTCTTCTCTTCCCCCTCCCCCTCCTCTCCCCCTCCCTTCCCCTCTTCCTTCTCCTCCTCCTTCCCCCTCCTTCCTCCTCCCCCTCCCCTCCTCCTCCCCTCTCCTCCTCCCCCCTCCTCCCCCTCCCTCCTCTCCCTTCTTCCCCTCTTCCCTTCCCCACCCCCTTCTCCCCCCTCCCTCTCCTCCTGCTCCTTCTTCCAGCTGCTCTAGGAAAGCCTGAGCTTTAGGTTCTGTCATTCTGGAGACCTGGAATGACTGAAGAGAGAGGAACCCCAGGGACATCCTCAACATTACTTGAATTCTTTTTCTTTGTTGAGTCTCTATGTGGGTCTCATTTCAGGGTAACTGTGGCTTTGTAAAATAACTGGGCATTGTCCCTTCTGTTTCTGTTTGGTGAATAATTTGAATAACTGGTGTTAACTCTTCTTTGTAAGTCTGGTAAAATTCTGTGCTAGAGTCATCTGGCCTTGGGATTTCTGTTGCTGGTGGTGGTGGTGATGGTAGACTTCCGTTACTACTTCTATTTTAGCAGGGGCTATAGGTCTGTTTAAACTGCTTATCTGATCTTGATTTAACTTTGGTAGATAGTGTATTTCAAGAAAATTACACATTTCTTGTAGATTTTTCAATTTGGTCAGGTTTTTAAAGTATGTCCTTATAGTATGCTTACACAACAGAATATGACTCAGTTTAAAAAAAAATGGCAAAATCATGAAATTCACAGGTAAGTGGATAGAACTAGGAAAAAAAAATCATTCTGACTGAAGAAACCCAGAAAAACAAAATCACATAATTGTGGATATTAGGTGTTAAGTCAATGATAACTACTCTATGATATGGTTAAGGTTTTAATTGTAGATGAGAGAGAGGGGGGGGGGAGGGAGGAAGGGAGAAAACCTTCTCTGTTGGTGGGGCTGCAAAAAAACACAGCCATTGTGAAAACTCACTTGAAAATTTCTCAAAAAATTAAAAATAGAATCACTAGATGACCCAGGTGTTTTCATCTTGGTCAGAGAACTCCATGCTGTGCCACAGAGATATCTGAAACCCATGCTGCTCCATTAGCTATCACAGAGAGTTAGAGTCCGTCTAGTTGTCTATCAACAGATGAATGCGTAATGAAAATTTTGTCTGTCTATCTATCTATCTTATATATATATACATATATATACACGTCTCTCTCTCTCTCTCTATATATATATATATATACATACATACATATACACATGTCTGTCTATATATCATAGACTACCATTCAGCTCTAATAACAAGGGAGGATAAGCAATTTGCAGGAGCTGGGGCAGGAGTAACTTTAATGCCAGCACTTGGGGGGAAGCAGGAGCGGAGGCAGGCAGGTCTCTGTGAGTCTGAGGCCAGCCTGGTCCTTGCAAAATCCAGGACATCCAGGGCTACACAGAGAAACTGTCTCAGAAGAAATAAATCAGGAAAATGGATGGACTTCGAATGTACAATATTAAGTGAGAAAATAATCTCAGAAAGAAAAGAAAACACATTTTCTCTCATATGAGGAATACATGTATACCTGTAAGCGAATGCACGCATGGGCGCCATATAACACGGAGAAAAGAGACGAGGCCGAAGGCCTGAGCCCAGGTCATGGACATTCGATATGAATGAAGGATACAAAGATAATGGCTTTCCTAGGTTCTAATTCTGTCATAGAGTTTCTACTTTGGGTGACAGAGAGGAGCATAAAATATATTTGATGCTGACAATGTATAAATTTAGTGCGAAACTTCACAGTTTCTGTTTCAAATGTCAATTCTAACTGTATAAGGGTTCACTGGGTTGAGTTGGCTTTGGGTCTGGCTAGTTTGGATGTGACGATGTCTTCTATTTATTTGCAAGTTTTAGTTTTTTTTGTGATAAAGCTTATAAGATTAAAAACAAAGCAAAACACAAAACTACAGGCATCTGTGAAAGAAAGTAAGTAAATAAAAATTAAACAAACAAACAAATGTTCCCTGGAAGCAAAGAAATGGAACCAATGCCCGGAAGTAATCTGAGCTCTGGAGGGAAACAGGCTCCACTATCTGCAGTCAAGAGTGTTCTGGAAAACCACAGCGATGTATATGATGTCATGAAGATCATGACGGCCAATTAGATATGTAATCAGCATGTCTCTTCCTTGAGCTACTGTCTAATGTCAACTCTGAAGTTTCATCGCTCAGGGGCAGTAGGGTCATGTTATTTCAGGGTCATGAATAAATCCTTCTTCCTTTCTTCCAGTATTCCTCCTGGCAACCAGATCCAAACTGTTGCCTTCTCTTTCTGGTCAGAAGTCTTCCACAGATTTGGCCCTCCCGCACTCATCCTGCCTGTTGAACACAGTGGCTCTTTGAGTAGGACCAGGATGTTAGCAAGTGCCCAGACATCTTTCCACTAGCATTTTTTCCCCTCTAGACCACCAGAACAGATTGGAAACGAAGACCCATTGGTTTCAATTAACTTCATTGAGAAATGGCGTTCGTGGTTGGCTTTGCCTTTTTTTTTTTTTTTTTTTTTTTTTTTTTTTTGCACCAAGAACTTTATGGAGTGGAAATGGCTGAACTCATCTGGCAGGGCTTTCGAATGCAGACGACGGCCAGTTCCCAAATCCCCTAGGTGTGAGGGCTGGGTTCTCCCCAGCATGTTCTTTTTCAATAAACATTCCCACACTTGGCCTTTCCGCAAGCCGCCCTGTCCGTGCCCTCCCAGCGCCTGCCGCTTTCCAGCCTGGCGCTGGCTCCTCGGAGCATAGCTTCAGCCTTCCAGTCTCAGGTTGACCTTGGCAGAGCGCCTCAACCGCTCATTCTTTTTGTAAAAGTAGAAACTCTCCAGCACAGATTTCTGCACTTGGCCTCTCTGCTGAGATTTTTAAGACATGAAGCACAGGCAACCTCTAGCTGACACAAAGCGAGGCGAAGCACTTGTTTAGCCAGAGTCTGTGTCTACTGAATTGGACTTGCCTTTGGTGACCTGCTGCTAAGACCAGACCATGCTGAGACAACTGGGAGCTGGGCCAGCTTGCGGGTGTCTCCTGAACTTGCTTAATGCATGGAGGGATAACTGATGCTCTCGGTCCATCTCTATTCCCCATATGCCCCTGTGGACAAAACCTTCCCAGGGTATTTGTTCTTCATTCTCGCAGTACTGCTGGGCACTCGGTCTAGAATACTTGTAACAATTCTCTGACATCACTCTATGAGGGTTTCGATATCTGCAAATTATCCACTGATTATTGGTTGAGCCAATCAAATTAGACAACACTGAGAAAGAGAACAAATTAGGAAAATAGTAAATCTGCGAGTATTTGAGTTTCTGGTTTCTTCCGAGGTTTTGACCTGATGGCAAAATCTCCCCATAATTCCCCGAATATCAGGTTTTGCCATCAAAGAGGAGGTTGTTGGGGCTTAGAAAGAAGTCCCATGTCTACCACCATGGAGATTTTTGATTAAATATTGCTCAGTAAGTCCAGCGAATGGATCTCTGAGTTTGAGGGTAGCCTGGTCTACATAATGAGTTCCAGGTCAGCCAGGGCTACATCATGAGATCCTGTTTCAAAAAGAGAAGTGAAATGCCAGTGAGAATAGAAAAGAAAAAATTGTAGTTGTATGACCTTAAAATCTCAGTGTTTTTTTGTTTTTGTTTTTGTTTTGTTGTTGTTGTTTGGTTTTGTTTTTGACAAAAAGAATTCTCCTCCCCTTAGGAGGGAATTGGAGAGTTAGCTGGGATGACGTTTAATAATTCCTGTTTTGACTACTGTAAACTTCTAGGTTCTGACTAAAATTACACAGGGTTTGGGCTTCTCATACATCTGTGGTTCCCAGTTGAACCTTCCTGGTACCACAGCATCCTCCATATCTAAATAATATTTTCGGCCTATTTTCCATTTTTCCATGATGCACATTTGTTATCTTAAGTGTCAAGGATGATAAATCCAGGCAAAATGAAGTGTAAGATGGTTATATTAGTGCCCTAGATGGAGTGTAAGATGGTTATATCAGTGCCCTAGATGGAGTGTAGGGTGGTTATATTAGTGCCCTAGATGGAGTGTAAGATGGTTATATCAGTGCCCTAGATGGAGTGTAGGGTGGTTATATCAGTGCCCTAGATGGAGTGTAGGGTGGTTATATTAGTGCCAGGAACTCTGTGAATCTCTGTATCTGGGGTTCTTCTTAAAATTGCAGATGCATCATTCCATCCAGGGCTCTCTGTGGTCCTTATTTTATAGCTGAGAAAACTGAAGCGAGGAGTGGGTTGGTCTAACGCTGCTGCTTGTATTCTAATGCTAAGTGCTGGCTCTAGGGTTTGGAGTCAGCACATAGCCTTTGGAACCCGGGCCTCCAAGTTAATCCTGATTGGTGGTTAGAGATGTCAGCAGCCAATAGCTGGAGAGAAGAGAGATAGACAGACAGGGCTTAAGGTTTCCCAGGCTTCAGACCATGAGGAAGGAGCAGGAAGAGAGAGAGAGCAGCCACGTCTTACAAGAGTATGCAGGAGAGAAGCAAGAAGTGTCACCACTGCCTCTGGGACAAAAGAACATGGCGCAGAGGCCAGCCCAGCCGGGTTTAGAGCAGCCAAGATGGAGCATAGTAAGTGATAATTTTGGTTGTCGATGGGAAAGTAGATTCTAACAACATGGCTGGCAGTTGCCTCGTTGTTGTGTATATTAAAATATAAAGGCTGTGTGTGTGTGTGTGTGTGTGTGTATGTGTGTGTGTGTGTGTGTGTGTTTCATCCGTGTCTTTCATCAGGAAACATGAATGGTCAAAGGTATTAAGAAACCCCCCACGATTTATAATTTTTACAAAAAGGCACAGAGTGTGTAACTAAGCAATCTAAAAGAAGAAATGACAACAGTGCAAATAAAGATAATTAAGTAGATTTCATCGGATGCTATAACCAAGGCTCCATACATCTCCCTCTCAGAGAACAATGATGCTCTCACCCATGGAGAAAGTTGACTCTCAGAGATACTGACAGGCTTACTAAGCCCATTGCTTAGTAAGAGCAAGGACAGACTCCAGCCCTCAAGAAAGAGGTGCCCATGGATTCAATAGCTCCTCACAATGTGTGAACTTTGAGCCTAGCCTTGCTGTAGAGAGTGCTGCCCTCATTTATAATTTATAATTACAATTTTTGGTACAGAGCCCTAACCGAATTTGTTTCACACTGCCCTTCTCCCCGGCATGGAGTCTGTTACCATCCTTGGGAGGCTCACCCCTTGTTTTTCTCAACTGGTTTACTCTTGGTGGAGTCTCAGGAGGTCTGAGTCCTTTGTCGTCTGACCATTGGGCTCTCTGGCTTTCCTGAAGGCAGGATGGAGACAAAGAACCCAGACAACTGGCCATATGACCTGCCAGGCAGCTACGATGAGGGTCTTAAAGTTCATACCCACAAGGCCACACCCACTCTAACGAGGCCACGCCCACCCCAACAAGGTCACCCCCATTCCGATAAGGCTAGACCTCCTAATAGTGCCACTCCCTGGGCGGAGAATATACAAGTCTTCACACCTGCCATCCAGTGGAGGGGCTCCGTTTGGTTTCCCATGGATTCAGAACCTTGCAGTCAACCTAGGGATATCTATGCTCCCCTGGGTACCTCAAAAAGTTGTCCTCTCTTGCTTCTCTCCAGTGCAAAAGTCATATAGACATCTCTCTGCAGCATAGCCTGGGATTCTCACACTCTCTGAAAATCAGTCCCAAGAGCCAATTTTCCAGCGTCTTCCAGCGTCTTCCTGGTCCTGCATCCTTCCTCTTTCACGGTCCTCCTGCACTTGTTCTCTCTGTTTGATGGCAGGTGTGAAGACTTGTATATTCTCCGCCCAGGGAGTGGCACTATTAGGAGGCAAGGCCTTATCGGAGTGGGTGTGGCCTTGTTGGAGTGGGTGTGGCCTTGTTGGAGTGGGTGTGGCCTTGTGGCTGTGAACTTTAAGACCCTCATCCTAGCTGCCTGGAAGCCAGTATCCTACTAGCAGCCTTCAGATGAAGATATAAAACTCATCTCCTCCTGCACCATGCCTGCCTGGATGCTGCCTTGTTCCTGCCTTGATGATACTGGACTGAACCTCAGAACCTGTAAGCCAGCCCCAATGAAATGTTGTCCTTATAAGAGTTGCCTTGGTTACGGTGTCTGCTGACAGCAGTAAAACCCTAATGAAGACAGCAGGAGACAAGTATACCACTTACAGTAGTGTTGGCTGCTGTGCTAAGATACCTCCAGAGGATACTGGTCCCTCCATGCCAGAAGGCTCACTTCTGTAGCATCCTAATTGCTGATGGGGTTTCATCCTTGATGCTTGTACTTGACGACACAGCACTGCCACAATCCTTCTTAGGACTTTGAAGCAAACCATTTTCACTTCTTTGTGTATGTGTGTGTGTGTGTGTGTGTGTATGTGTGTTTGAGGTAGAGTCTAAATATATAGCTTTCACCGTAAGGACAGGTTGAGCTTGAACTTATAGATGCCTTCAAATCGCCTTGCTTTTTGGTCTATTTGGAAGTATTTGGACGTGGATTTCATCTCAACTCAGGCCAAGACACCCAAGCATTATTATTATTATTATTATTATTTTCTATTTTAGCCTATGATAACCAGTCTCTTTTTGTTCAGGATGGTGGGTATGGTGTAACAGCTATATTCAAACATAGATTAAGTAGTTGGGACATTTCTGAGGCAGACCTCATAGGTTACTAGATAAGGAAGATGGTAAGGTGGTGGCCCAGGCCAGAGGTCATAGGTGAGGTCAAGCCTCACCTCAGAGCTGGGGGAGACAGGTTTTTAGGAGATAGAGGGAAGCACATTCCTCAAGGCACGGTGGATTCTACCCAGGTGCACAGGACAGCCTCTAGGAGTTTCCTAGGATCTGTGTTCTTCCTCATGAGTGTCTAAGAGACATTATCTCAGTACATTCCACGTCAATAAAGAGCGTTTCAGGAGACAGCATATGGGAAGCATGTGTGCCCTTCAGAGCTGCCACAGGTAGAATTCTTTCTGCTTGCGGTAAATCCCCAATTGCACGGTCAGTGTGGATTTATTGCCACTAAATCTTGCCCGTGGCAAGCAGCTCAGCGTGGATAGTAACAATTCCCTCTCCAGGATGGTCCACACGTGTACCGCTCAGGGTTTTGACTAGCGTGTCCTCCATCGATTACTGACTAGGTGGGAGGTGACACTCATCATCTTACATCTTTTCTTTTAGCACTATGTGAGCCCTACCCCAATCTCTCTCTCTCTCTCTGTAGTCCCTCCTGATTTCATCAGATGAGGGCCCAGCACTGCCCACAATCCTTCTAAGGACTTTGAAGCAAACTACTTTTATTTGTTGTGTGTGTGATTTTAAAATGGAGTCTTACTATGTAGCCTCCTTAGCTATAAGGACAGTTGGCCTTGCGCTCATAGTGATCGGCCTGGCTTTGCTTCCCAAATACAACCTTTAAAGCTGTGTGCCCCACAACCAGCCCTGAAACAAGTTTTACCCCATGAAACCGTTCTCCTTTTCCTTTCTGTGTGGAGACATGGGGACAAGGAGAATGGCCTCTGTGCCATTATGGTCTTCCAGGGTCGAGGACAGTTCCTGGTCATGACCTCTGCTTATAGGGTTGGGTTTTTTTTGTTTTTTTTTGTTTTTTTCTGTATGGATGAAGCTTTCAAATCTCATTCTAGCTTTGGGAAGAAGGTTTGTGTGTTCGTGTGTGTGTGTGTGTGTGTGTGTGTTCGCTTGTTTGTTTCAGAATGCATTGGAAAGTCTGACATACAATTCATTGTATTTTATCACTGTTGTTATTATAAAGGTGACACAGTTTTGGTTTTGTTCATTGCAAGTGGTCTTTTTTTGTTTGTTTGTTTGTTTGCTTGTTTTTAGAGACAGGGTTTCTCTGTGTAGCCCTGGTTGTCCTGGAACTCTCTCTGTAGACTAGGCTGGCCTTGAACTCAGAAATCCTCCTGCCTCTGCCTCTCAAGTGCTGAAATTAAAGGCATGCGCCACCACTGCCCGGCTGTTCCTGTCTGAGGACAGTTTTCCCACTCTGTGGCCAAGGACGTCCCTCTCATCCGTCTCTGTAAAGGTATCCCTTGTTATGTTTGGCGTTCTTTCTCATTTGTGTTCAAGCTGTGGATGTACAACTTACCCACTCTGGATCCCAGACAACCAGCTACACTGCTGACAACCAGCTACCACTGCACAGTCAAATCTCTGAAGCCATACTCTATATCTAGAGATTTGCTTTTCAAGCGAAACAACAACAAATCCAACAAGATCATAGTGACTAACATTTACTGAGCATATGCACTGCATCTTAGACACACGACTGAGCCCCACACAAAAGGTGCTTTTGACCGATCTTTATTTGTCTGTTTTATTATTATTATTATATGCAAGTACACCGTAGCTGTCTTTAGACATCAGATCTCTTTACAGATGGCTGTGAGCCACCATGTGGGTACTGGGATTTGAACTCATGACCTTTGGAAGAACAGTCAGTGCTCTTACCTGCTGAGCCATCTCTTCAGCCCCTTGTCTGTTTGTTTTTAAGATAGAGTCTCACTATGTACCTTTGGCTATAAGGACAGGTTGGCCTTGAACTCATAGTGACCTACCTGGCTCTGCTTCCCAAATATAGACATTAAAGCTGTGTCCCCCCCACAGTCAAGGAGAAGCAAGTTTTTAACCCCCTGAAATTTACATGAAACCTCCCTGTCTTTCTTATTTTCCTTTATTTAGGGGGATTTTTAGAAATGTATCCACATCTCCTAAATAAGCAGTCCTGAATATGATGCGGATAGGTAACTGAATACGATGCGGATAGGTAACTGAATATGATGCGAATAGGTAACTTGGCCCAGGTTGGGCTGAAAGCATGGTGGACCTGGCGTTCTCACGTAGGAAGGCAGTAGAACAACAGAGTCAGCTCTGAGTTCGACATAGATCTTGCGCACATGGTTTTTGTGCACGCTTAGTTTACTTTAGGCCTTCTTTCAAACGTGTTTTCAAGTGCAACACATTTCCCAAACGACACTAAGGATTTACGTTGTGTGTAGATCAGTGCAACACCAGCTTATACGCAGGAACGGAGAAGGGACAGGCTTGGCTGAGTTCCCTCGGAAGTGACTAGGAAAGACAGGGCTGCCGAGATGGGCGGACACTGCCACAGAAGACTGAGTTAGGGTGACTCCTCTGATAGAGAGAGGCCCTGGCCTTTCTCCTGTGACCCTGGCTGCCATTTCCTCTTTCAATAGCCTTAAAAAGACATCGGCTATTGCTTGTCCACATAAAGAAAAATTATTGCCTGGTCAGGCGGGGAAGACCAACTGGTGTGTGTCTTTTAGTCCTGACATGAGGATACAGACTCCTGCAGGACTCCCTCTGCTCTGGAAGCAGCTCATCTTGGTTTAACCAAAAACAAAACTCAAAGGGGTTTTCCTAGGGCGCAGGGACATCCCTTTTTAAGAACAGCTCCCGGTCCCCAGCCCTTTGCCTGGTACATATTTGTTACTTCTAGTCAAAACTAGATGGATTCTGCTGGGATTTTTTCCACTTTTCAAAAAACAGTCACTGCAGGGTTCCTTGAAATTGCCAGCTGCACCCCCTTCCCGTTCCCCTCCCCCCCCCCCCCCCCCCCGCGCGCACACACATTTAAAACGTGCTTTGATTTCTTGGAATCGGAGGTGCAGGGCTCGGCAGGGCTGCCACGATTCTGCAAAGCGAGATGCTAGTGCTGAGTTCCCACTGCCTGGGCGGCCATTGACGGCTCTGCTACCACCAGCCTGGAATGCTCCCAAGCGAACTGCTCTCCCCACTTGATCACAAAGGAGCTCATTTTGTGAATGAACAGTGCAGCCTGCAGCGCAGCGCTATTCCGGGTGACCTTTGCCCCGGGGATTGGATTCCCTCCCAGCAGGGAGATCAGGCCTTAGGAAAAGGTTAGTTCCTTGAGGTCCGTGGCTTGCTGGGCTGAGGTCTAGGGAGGGAAAAGTTCCGAGAACTTTTCTCCGCCCCCCCTCTCATCCCACCCCACCCCCACCCCGGCCCTCACCACCTCCAGCAACCGTTCTCGCTGCTGTAGTTTTTCTGTGCCTTTATGGATTTTTTTTTTTTTTTGTGGGGGGTGGGTGGGTGAGCTGCTGGTACAGCGGGGAAGCTGTATAAGTGCCTGCAATTTTTACTTTGTGTGTGTGTGTGTGTGTGTAGCTGAAAAATAATCATTCTGCTGCTTCCCAACAGCAATTCTGGGGTCCTCCCGAGTTTCCACCCCTTCCTCTCCATCCCCCCCCCCCCCCACACACACACCGTGGCGCTTCAGTTTGATGTTTTTTTGGTATCAAAGCAAGGTCTCCAGGAACCCTGCAACTAAAGACTTTAATGAGGACCATGCCCACAAAATCCTGGCTGCCAAAGACATGATTTATGCCTCTCACTCACTCCCTAACAGCAAGAGGACTATTTGTAAAAATAAAAAAAAAAAAAGGGCCCCTCATATGGAATTAAACAAGAGCATAGCTGCTTCCTTCCAGACCCCGGGAGCTTAACAAAGAGCGTCCATCCACGCTCCAGCACATGGCGCAGGGCCGCACTAGCCTTCCTATCACATGAAGCTAAATCCTGTTAGCTCAAGCAGAGACCCCCCCCCCTCTCTCTCTCAAACCCTGTCGGCGGAACTCAAAGGCCAGGCTCTTAGACAGATGCCAATGCGCTGCTTGCTGTGCTGAGGAAAGGATAGAGGCGTTTGGTATAAGATGGTTAACAATTTGGTATAAGATGGTGAATAACAATTTGGTTTTAGCCAGCTTGTAGGAAAGGCGGATAACCCTAAGACCCCCTGTTTTCTTGTCTCTAGCATTGTTGTTTCTGGGATAACTGGGGTTCCCTCTTTTGGGGGCTCTTAGTCTTTTGTTAATAAAAGACTTCAGAAACAGACTGGGAAGCTCTGGGACAATTTTATTAGAGTTCGAGAGAAAAAGAACAGAGCAACCAAACTGTAAGGTTTGGCAGCTGCCGGGAGGGAAGGAAGACAGGGGGAAGGGAGGGAGGAATGTCAGGTCTTTTAAGTTAAGAGCCAAGGACCCTGCCTTTGCAGCAGTAGACAGTCAAGCAGCAGCTTGGTAGAAGGGGTAGGCAGGCTTCAGGGGAGAAGGGATAGATAGCCCAGTATGTCACTGAAAGCACACTTAGGGTTCAGAAACTATGCATGTGGCTGCACTAGCAGAGGGCATTCTGGGAAGAGAGGGAAGCGGAAGTATCACATTAAGGGGATGGTTATTCCTCCCATGATCTTGCATGTCTTTTTTTTTTTTTTTATAAGTACAGAGTCATTGTCTTCAGACATACCAGAAGAGGGCATCAGATCCCATTGCAGATGGTCGTAAGCCACCACGTGACTGCTGGGAATTGAACTCAGGACCTGTGGAAGAGCAGCTAGCGCTCTGAGGCGCTGAGCCATCTCTCCAGTTCTCTCCATGCATGTCTTTAGAAGAATCGGTTTTCGAGACAGGATTTCTCTGTGTAGCCCTGGCTGTCCTGGAACTTACTCTGTAGCACAGGCTGGCCTCGAACTCAGAAATCTGCTTGCCTCTGCCTCCCAAGTGCTGGGATTAAAAGTATGTGCCACCACTGCCCGGTTCAGATGAACTCTTAAGGGAGGGAGACAATAGTGTGTCACGTGTCCATCTTTGGAGCCTCTATGGACAATGTCATGCCTCTAACTCAGAGCCAGAGCCTTTCTATTCTGGATGAGGATTTGGCCATGCAGAGGAACTGACTGAAGAACTCAGGTTTGCTGAGGTTATGCAGAGAGAGACAGTGTTAATCGTGACTCCCCCACTGAGCAGGGTGGGGGCGGTGTCACATATCAGATATTTACATGACGCTTTATAACAGTAGAAAAATTGTAGTTATGAAGTAGCAACAAAAATAATTTTCCTGTTGGGAGTCACAACACCCTGAGGAACTGTATCAAAAGGCTGAAGCTTCCGGAAGGCTGAGAACCACTGGCTCAGAGAGACCAGACTCAGCTTAGAGACAGAGCTTTGGATAAAGTTCACGGCAGCTCAGTCCGGAGGGAAAAAATAACGGGGCAAGAAGAGGAACTGGAACCTAAAGGTTGAGTTGCGTAAAGCGGGCCCTTTGTCCCCAGGAACTCAAAATGAGAGTTCCAGAGACAGGCCTGGGTGATAACCCCGTCTTGATGTTAACGAAAAAGGAAGGGCTGCTTGGCCCTGGCTCAGACCAAGAAACATGAACAATTTTAACTTGCTGGGTGTGATGTGATGCTCCAGTCATTTTCCTGGGGGCGGATCAAGGCTTCCTGTGACAGATACTACATTATAGCAAATCACGGCTGTGGAGAGCTAACCGATGCCCCAGGAGAGGGCTTCAGTGTCTCAGTGCCCAACCAAGTCCCAGAGGTAAAAACAATTCACAGTGCTGTTTTATTCACTCTGGTATTTTTTTTTTTTGACATCTGGGGGGGGGGGGCAGTTTCCTGCTGAGACATTATTTTCTTCCCAGCCCCGCTCCCCATTCAACCGCTTCCAATACAAATCTGAGGGCATCAAAGGTAAATCTTCCCATCCAAAGGCACAACGTTAATGTGTGTGTTTCTAAGAATGTCTCTGAGCTGGGATAGCGTGCCCATGATCTAACATGCTTAGTGCACCCAGGGAAAGCACAGTAAAAGTGAGAGGAAGAAGGGATGGATTAGCATCTGAATTAAACACCAAGCATCTCCACTCCTAGTCTGATTTCATAGTAGCTAGAAGCCTCTCCCAGCGTGCAGGGGGTGACCTTGGAGCCTTCAGAAGGGGTGAGGTACAGCATCTCCTGCTGCCTCAGGACCCCTGACAGAGGAAGGAGATGGTCACTTCTCAGGGGGATTTATTCATATATTGAACATAAACTGGACACTAAGAGAGAGCAAGCTAGTTCTGGGTTTCAGGGAACAGAGAGCCCGTGGGAAACAACCTTTTAGGTTCTTGATCTGTGCTTTATGATCTGTCTACTTCAGGGACAGCTTCTGCTCAGTTAAGCAGGATGGGGGAGATTCCGCTGTATTTCTGTTTCTTCTCTTCCTTTTCCTTATTCCCCTCCCCCTTTGCCCTCTCTTCCCCCTTTCTGTCCCCCTTCTTCTCTCCCTCCCTCCCTCTGCTCTGTGTGCATAAACGTGCCTATGCATGCGCGCGCGCGCACGCGTGTGTGTGTGTGTGTGTGTGTGTGTGTGTGTGTGTGTACATCCGTTTCTCAAATGTAATACTTACTGTCAATCCACTGACTTGCCATGCCAGCCTACAAAATCTGTCTGTGCCCCCCTTTTGACCTTCCCCAGTCTCCTCACTGGTGGAGTTTCCTCGGAAAGGGCAGCTCACAGCCAGGAGTCCCCCCCTCTATTCTTCCACACTGCACAATGTGGGCTCTTGTTCAGATGTCACCTAGCTCTCCCTCTTGGTCCCCTGTGCTCTGTATGACTCCAACCTCTTGCTGAATTTTCCTACCTGTTTGAGCAGCAGGCATCTCAAGTCAGCACCTTCTAGGGAGAGTTTCCAGGGCCCCCTCCCCAACATCAGCACTACATCTGTCTGTCTACCATTCTCCTCTGTTTCACAAAGGGAGCAGCATTCTCTTGGTTAAACCCAAACAGCCCTTGGCTTTACTGATCCTTCTTCCTCACCTCCACCTGATACAATGTTTCTGCTTCTAGGACATCCAGTTCACCTGCTTCTCTTCTCGGCGGTAGCAATCGTGCTGTACACTATTCTCTCAGCAGCCTGTGATTCTCTTTTAAGAGATCTTCAGGTTAAAGAGCTTCTGGAAAATGTAACTTAGATCATGTCTTTTACCTGTTTTAATTTCTCCAACTTCATCATGCACTGAATGCAATCCAAAGTTTCTGCTCCAGCCACCAAGGACCACATTCGGCGCCTGCTAGGTCTCTGATCCCGCTTCCCCTCTCTCCTCCATGCGCCAGTGTCTGCTGCTCCTGGAGGCTGTCACGCATGCTGTGTGGCTTCTGGTGCCTTTGCTTTTCTTCTTGCTATCAGTGGCGTTTTTCCCCAGATCCTTTCAAGGCTTGTTCCTTCTCATAATTCATATTCAATTTAAATACCTTCTTAGAGAGTTGCATCTCGACCCGGCTGCCTTGACCATCTGTTAGAAAACATATTGACAGCTCATCTTGCTGAATTTTTTCTACAACTCTCAATGGCAGATGTATGTGTATATGTATGTATGCACACATGCATGTATGTATGTGTGTTAGGATGTGTGCATGCATGTATGCATGCATGTATATATGTATGTGTGTGTATCTATGTATACATGCATGTGTGTATGTATGTGTGTATGAATGTATGAATGTATGTATGCATGTATATGTGTGTGTATGTATGTATATGTATTTTGAATCACAGAATCTCACAATATAACCCAGCTGGACTGGAAATATTGGCTTCCAATTTGCCCTAATCATCCTGTTTCTGTCTTCCAAATGCTGGGATCACAGGCCTGTTTTGTCAAACAAGGCTGAAATCCCCCCTCCCCCCCTCCAGTTAATTCTGTTGCTTATTATGTCTTGTTTTTGTTCTTTTTATCTTGAGGATAAGCTCATCTGTTCAGTTGGCAAATTTGCAACTTAGTAGTTTTGACAAATGACACCGCCTTTGGTGTCTCACCTTCAAAACAATCCACAACCTCTGTGTTTCTCAGCCTTCCAGTGCTTCAACCCCTTAATACAGTTCCTCCTGTTGCGCTGACCCCCAGCCAGAGAATTACATGTTGCTACTTCATAACTGTAATTTTGCTAATGTTATGAATTGTACTGTGAATATCTTTGTTTTCGGATGGTCTTAGGTGACCCTGTGAAAGGGTGCTTAGACCCTTCGCCCAAGGAGTCACAGCCCACAGGTTGAGAAGTGCCACACAGCAGTTCTTTCTTTATGCTATTGCCTTGCAGAGTCTTATCCACTCCGGGATGACCTGTGTGTGGATAACAGGGAATCTCAAAAATGGTGGAACATGAGCTTCAGAGAAAAGGGTCTCAGAAGCCACCCGAACTTCTGCCTGGGTCTCAAGGACCACTTCCTCTGGGGAAAGCCGGCTGTGAGGATATCAAACAGGAAGTATGGAAGCATCCATCTGCCTGCTGCAGATGCCATCCTGCTAACGTGGCAGTGACAGATGTTACAGCTGCTTCGAGCCTTCAGGCGACTGTGCAGCTCCTGCTTACACCTTAACAGTGGGGGGAGAGGCCTCGAGCCAGAACCAACTCAGCTGAAATACTACTGACATTCTAAATGCCTGAGGTCCTTAGTCTTCACCTTAAGGTGTTTTGTGTGGTTGTGAGTGGTTACGTTTTTGGATTGGTGGTTATCTATCCACAGACCACAGCCTACAACACCTTTATATACCTGCCATATGCCTTTCCATCAGGAACAAATAAAGACACCAGACGAAGTGAGTTTTCAACAGCATCATTCCAAGCAAAGAAAACCCAGCAACTTCCTCAGCCTAACAGCTCCTCATCACAGGATGTCAGAGGGACAGATCTGAGCTGTGTGTTATGTTTAGATGAACCCAGGTTTTCTTCTTTACAGTCTTACAGAGGAGGGATATGATGTCACCTACAACTCCCAGTGTGTTGTAAGAACACCCATGTTCTCTAGTACACAGTTGTCTAGATATCTAAAAATCTCGTTCTCAGTGTGTTGTAAGAACACCCATGTTCTCTAGTACACAGTTGTCTAGATAACTAAAAATCTCGTTCTCCAAATATCTCTCGGTGGGAAAACTTATTTGTGGACTGGTAACACTTCGTAGTGAGTAAAAGCACTTGCCACCAAGCCTGAGGACCAGAGTTCAAAACCTAAATGATAAGAGAGAACTGACCGTTAGAAACCAGCCTCTGCAGGCTGGAGAGATGGCTCAGCGGGTAAGAGCACTGACTGCTCTTTCAGAGGTCCTGAGTTCAGTTCCCAGCAACCACATGGTGGCTCATAACTATCTGTAATGGGATCTGATGCCCTCTTCTGGTGTGTCTGATGACAGCAACAGTGTACTCATAATAAATAAATACATAAATAAATAAATCTTTAAAAGAAAGAAATAATTCTCTGGGCCCCACACACAGTAAATCACTTAGGTAGAATGACTTCTTTAACCTAAGCAGGGCTGGACTCTACTTCCTGTGCGTGATCATTCTTGTGATAAGACGTAAAACCTATTGCCCACTCTCCCCTATCCTACACAGTCAATATCTTAAAAATTATACATTCTCTTGAAATGTTGCCTCATCGGACCGAGGATTCCTCAACTAGTTCTTCTTGCCCCTGGCAACCCCCATCCGGTCTCCTTGTCTGCAAATCTAGCTTTGGATTCCTCCTATAAATGATGCTGTACAATGTTGGCCTTTCTACTCTCAGTTTCTTGCACTTGATGTAATGTCCCCGTGTTCATCTATGTTGTTGCAAATGACAGCCTTTGCTTCCTTTTAAAGGCTGATTATTATTCATTGAGTATATGCCGCAGTTCCTCTCCTGAAGAACGCATACACCGACTACTGTGAATAATGCTGAGATTATCATGAAGTTGTATATGTGTGTGCTTCCTTCATAGGTAAACAAACAAACAACAACAACAACCACCACCACCGGGGACCCCCCCCCCAGCCTCCTAATTACGACTCTACCACCAAGCTCCAGGCACAGCTCTAACTTAAACATGCTTCCGTCTGTGACAATGGAAACCTCAGCGTCTAGCATCTGAAAAGTGGAATACATTATAAATTTTCCCTTAATAGTAATGAAAATATCTTTGCATCCGACTGTTCTTTTAGTGGCAGGATTTTCAAAAAACAACAAAGTTCTCAAGGGCAAACTGTATATACTTTGTATAAGTTGGTTAAGAAGTAAGTTTTAGAATAAAATGCACGACGTAGATTTGTGGTTTAAGACATGGTGAAAACTGTAGATATATTAAGATAATTAGCATAGTAAAATTAACAATATGTTTGACATGGCTAATATTTTTGGTGAGTAGTTAAAAATCAGTTTTCTTAACAAAAATCATTATGAGTATATTTTTACTGTGTGTGTATTGTATGTATAGTTTTATTTGTGTGTGTGTGTGTGTGTGTGTGTGTGTACATCAATGTACTTCCCACAGAGAAAAAAGATGTAGGACCCATTGGATCTGAAGTAGAAGTGGCTGGGCAGTCGTGGCCCATGCCTTCAATCCCAGCACTCAGGAGGCAGAGGAAGGTGCGAGGCTGGTCTACAGAGTGAGTTCCAGGACAGCCAGGGCTACACAGAGAAACCCTGTCTCAAACCTCCCCCCCACCTCCCCCCAAAAAAGAAGTGTTTGTGAGCAGCCCAGAGTGGATGCTGGGAATCAAACTTGGATCCTCTGCAAGAGCAGTAGATGTTCCTAACCACTAAGTCACTTCTCCAGCCCTGCAAACTTATTATTTGTTAAGACCCATGAGTATTAGAGCTCTGCATTTGATTGGACAAATAGAAGATCCTTTTGTTCCTTAGGTCCTGAATGGGCTTGGAACTCAAATCTTACACACTAGAATGCTTTCTTGGCAAACGTTCCATGCTACACCTGGCTTTTCATTATTTGCATATAAATCTGAATTGTCTGTACCTAAGACTTTGGATAATGCACATTCAACGTGATGCTCAAAAGTGCAAGGCGAGCAGAGTGGGGGAGCTAGGGAGAGACGCAGAGCCACACGCTCTAGTGGGAGAGTGAGGGACTGTGGTGACAGGGTCATCTGACCCCACCACACAGGGGAAAGGATGAGGCATCTTCTAATGGAAGGCAGGATTGAACAGCAAGTCCTGATAATCAGGAGACGACGATAGTTGTTTTTTCTTCAAAGACACTGCCTGCCTAAAGTCTGGAATGATTCTGGGGGTCGGATTATCGCTTCCTGAGCGGGGATGCACACGGTAAAAGAGAACAGGACAAATGGAATCTCTGAGGCACTGGCCCTAAACGTGGGGAGAATCCATCCCTCAAGGTCTCAAGTCCTTTCAAAGGAGATAAATAGAGAGGCTTGGCTGTAGCAGTGCCTCTCGGTTGAGGTTGACTCTTGTCGGGTTTTTAGCTTTGCTGGGGCAACAGTCTCTCCGAGGCACTGGAGTCTGTCAGAGGGTTGTGAGCCCCGAAATGGAAGGGCTGGAAGCATTTTCGGAGGCATCCAAGTGCAGAAGGTGCAACCATTATGTAATGAGCTGGAATTTTAACAGTCCTCTGCACATGCATCCTAACGAGCCCCGGCCCCCGGGGAGGAGGTCAGTGCTTGTCCCAGTGATTCAGCCATTACTTGAAACCATCCTGAGAACGCACGGCTCTCTGGAAATTGTCTTCAAACCTCCAGCACATTCCTTTGAATTGTCTTGATGAGGGTAAATCCGAGTCTGTTTGAGTCTGAATTTTTGTTCGTATGTAACAAGTAATTTTCTAGCCGTACCAGCCCAGAGGAATAGTCAAGGAATTAAACAATGACATAAGCTTATTACTCCAAAGCTCAGGCCCACCAGCTGCCATGGGAGAGTTCCGACCTACCTCATTCTGCCTCCAGGTGTAGGGCTGGAGGGTGGGAGGAACACTGGGGTGGGGGTGGAGGTGGGGGGGATAGGGGTGGGGGTGAGGAGATATTAACTGTTGCTTGTTTGTTTGGGGTTTTGTTGTTGTTTGTTTGTTTTTTTAAATGAGCTTATATTATTCATCTATTTTTCTTTTCAACCCTGCAGTTGCTTGGTCATTCCAAAGAGCACCGGAGCCATTTTGTGTTGGTGGCCTTTCTTCCCGGAGGTAGCCTTCCCTTGTTTCCTCTTCTCCTCTGCTCTTCCAACTCTCTAACTTGCAATCGAAGTGCACACAGCTCACCATTTCTTGTATGCCTTATAAGGACCTAGACAAGAGGACACAAGTGTCACCAACACAAGTGATAAGTGTCTGTGGAGCAGGAAATGCTAATGGGCCTGATCTGAGATTTGAGCACCGTGCATTCTATGTACCCCAAAGGCCACACTTTACTTCACAAATATGCTCAATTATTATCTTTAAAAAAATAATAATTAAAAAAAAGGTGGAGAGGAGGCGTTGGGAAGGTGGCTCATTTCACAAAGGAGCCACCAAGGCCATTCTGGACATCCCTCTGTTTCCACCCACACATCATCTACCTATTAGCTTTTGTTCTTCTTGCTCCTGCTACAGCCTCGTCTTCCCACCATGCTGTGTATCTTGGCGCCTGACCTGCTGCTGTGAAGAGACACCATGACGAAGGCAACTCTTTGGGGAGGGCTTGTTTAGAGTTTTAGAGGACTCACCCCTTATCATCATGGCGGTAGATCACGTGACAGGATGGCAAAGTGCTGGAAAAGCACCTGAGAGATACATCCTGGTCCGCAGACAATAGGGAGATGGAGGGGGAAGAGAGAGGAGGGAGAGGAAAGGGATGACAGAGAGAGAAAGGAAGGGGGAGGGAGAGAGAGAGAGAAAAGAGATAGGGTGAGGGAGGGGAAGAACAGAGAAAGGGTGGGAGGGAGAGGAGAGAGAGAGGGGAGAGAGAGACAGAGGAGTGGGATTTTGAAATCCCACAGCCACTCCTAGTGACACACCTCCTCCAAGACACCTCCCAATCCTTCTCAAATAGTCCTACTAGTAGGTGACTAAGAATTAAAATATGTGAGCCTATAGGGGCTGTTCTCATTCAAACCACCACACTGTGTCTTTCTCCTGGGTATTCAATTTCTTCTCCTACTAAAAATGTTGCTCCAAGAGACATATTTCTTTTGGTTACTCAATACCCTGTCTCAAGTACTGACACAGCACTGGCACAGCAAATACAAAACATTTATTCGGTGATTAAATTAGCTAGTTGCTCCTGTTGGCTGAGCACGGGACGCACAGACACAGAAGCCTTTTAAAATCTCCACAGCCTACTTGAAGTATAGTTTTGGGGGAATATCCTGTTTCATCTCAGAACATTTAAAGAGTTTTAAAGTCTGTCCCACATCGCAATTTTTAGAGATTAAAAAAAAATCTTAAAGAAAACGTAATGTTCTTAAATGATGCATGAAGTCTACCATTCATTCTCGGAAGAATGCTTTTTATTTATTATTCATTCTTAATTATATATATTCATTCATGAGGCAAACCTTTGTTGAGCTCCTGTGACTTGCAAGCACATCTGAGGAACACTGGGGACCACATCTTCAGTCCTTTTATAACCTTCTCGGTCCTGTGTGTCTTCAAGGAACATGTCTTCCAGAATGAACAAAGCACGGCCTGAGATAGAGCAGTTGAAAAATTCTCTTCCAAATGCTGTCGTGATGTTTTGTTTCGTTTTTTTGTCTTTTTTTTATTCGATATATTTTTTATTTACATTTCAAATGATTTCCCCTTTCCTGGCTCCCCATTCCCCAAAAGTCCCATAAGCCCTCTTCCCTCCCCCTGTTCCTCCATTCACCCCTTCCCACTTCCCTGTTCTGGTATTGCCCTATACTGCTGCACTGAGCCTTTCCAGAACCAGGGGCCACTTCTTTGTTCTTCTTGTACCTCATTTGATGTGTGGATTATGTTTTGGGTATTCCAAGTTTCTAGGCTAATATCCACTTATCAGTGAGTGCATACCATGATTGATCTTTTAAGACTGGGTTACCTCACTTAGTATGATGTTCTCCAGCTCCATCCATTTGTCTAAGAATTTCACGAATTCATTGTTTCTAATGGCTGAATAGTGTGTCGTGATGTTTTTTGTTGACGTTATCTAGCAATGTTTGAAGTATTATAGCTTCTTCCTACTGTTAACCGCCAAACTTAGTAGTACAACATACTCTGTCAATCAGCAATTTGGGGAAAGCACTATAGGAATACATTCATATTGGAGTTGCAGCCAGAAACAGTTGGGAGAGCCAGGAGTTGCCAGGGCTCCTCAGTTCTCCGGTTTACCTCAAGCTCAGCACAGAGTTCCACACTCACGGGTCAGGCACCCGGGAAGGAATGGCTGGAAAAGCCAGACACCTCTCCAAATGCTGTTACTTTGTGTGACGACTTTGGGCTTCCTCTGCAGAGGTGGGCTTGGGGTGGCTGGCCTTCCGCAGAACGCATGAGTTGATTGGACAAAAGGTGGATGGTTTCTCGTGATCTGATCCTGGAAGTCTCAGAGTATCGCTGTTAGCACACAGACATATCAAACAAGGCATAAAGACCATTCGGTACCCAAAGGTAGGTGAATCAGATTCCTTCTGCCTCTCAAACAGAAGACAGCAAGGAATTCTTGTTTGCTAAACACCACCCTGTTTAATATATCCATACTACTGTAGACAGCATGCTAAGAGCTTTGCCTGCCTTCTTTTGTTCTTTTAAATGTTATAACATTATAGGAAGTAACTGTTGTGGTCATTTCCACTTTACAGGTAAAGAGATTGAGTCTTTGAGAGACACTGACCCTCATAGCTCACAGTAATGCTTTAGACAGCGTTATCCCTTGTTGGACAATAAATAACTGAAATTCAGTTTCCCTGACTTTATAAAACAAACAGATGAGATTCTTCTGTCTTAGGAGAGACTTCAGGGCAGACAGACAAAACAAGAATGCAGGGGAAGGTGGAACCATTTACCTGTTCGCAAGAAGCAACGTGTCTAAGCACTGGGTACACGGTAAGGCATCCTTGGGCTTTGACAAGAGAGGATTTGAGGCCCCAGAGAAGATGTTCAGCAGCTGTTGTCAGAGAGAGGAACCGTGCCCCAAGGTGTCTGTGAGCCATAGCTGGTCAGCCCAGACTCTCTGTGTTTGGTGGTGGTGGGTTTTTCCCCCCTAGGGGAAATGAAAGGAAATACATACACCAAATTGCCTTTCCTTTTTCTCCATTAACCTTAAAAACTTACTATCAAGTCTCTGGAGCCAGGCTAACAATCCTGTATTCCTGAATTGGCTCAACCACTGGGGCCCATATTTGGAATGGGAAGACTGGGAATAGAAGCAAAGGAAATGGGAGTTCTGATTCCTTCCTTCCTTCCTTCTCTTCCTTCCTTTCCTTCCTCCCTCCCTCCCTTCTTTCCTCTCTCCCTTCCTCCCTTTCCTTCCTTCCTCCCTTCCTTCTTCTCTCCCTTCCTCCCTTTCCTTCCTTCCTTCCTTCCTTCCTTCCTTCCTTCCTTTCCTTCCTTCCTTTCTCCTTTCTTTCCTTCCTTCCTCCCTTCCTCCATTCCCTTCCCTTCTCTTCTCCATTGTTTCTCCCTCCCTCCTTTCTTCTTCCTTCCTTCCTTCCTTCCTTCCTTCCTTCCTTCCTTTCTTTCTTTCTTTCTTTCTTTCTTTCTTTCTTTCTTTCTTTCTTTCTTTCTTTCTTTCTTTCTTTCTTTCTTTCTTTCTTTCTTTCTTTTTCTTTCTCTCTCTTTCTCTCTCTCTCTTTCTTTCTTTCTTTCTTTCTCTCTTTCTTTCTTTACTGCATATGAGTATGTGTGGACAGTTATGAGCACAGACAAGTAGAACAGCCATACTGTGACTTTCCAGTGTCATCCTCACCTCCCACTTGTTTGAGACAGGCTCTCTCTGCTGCTGTGTCAAGCAGATCAAGAGGTTTCTGGAGTCTTCTGTGTCCGCCTCTCATCTCCTGCTATGGGAGCGCTGGGATTAAGGACACTGTGGCATGCAACTCTTTCGTGGATTCTGAGGATCTGAACTCAGATCCTCGGGGGTCACACGGCAAGTACTTGGCTCTGAGAAACTTGAAGAATCCAGAGTTCCATACTCGGCACTTCTCCAGGGCTGTCTACCGCAGAGACACAAAACATTTTGTGGGATTTAAACGTGCTCCTCTTCTTAAACCAAATAGTTCACGCTCTCAGTGGGGCTGGATTCTGCCCCTGTAAGGTGACTAAGGTTTCATTTGCTGATTGATGCTTCACCGATGGTATCTTATCTGATTCTTAGCCTATTGGAAACACTGTCAGGCAGGACCCTTGAGTAGAAGTACTGGGTTTAGTCAAACTGGTTTATGCTTTTGTGTTTGACAGACAACAGATTTCAAAAGAGAAATCCCACTTTTGTTGAATGTGTGTGTGTGTGTGTGTGTGTGTGTGTGTTCATTCATTTTGAAAGACATTTGAAAAACTGCTTACATAGCACGGAACTGCACAAGTGCAATGTTTTACAAGCAACCCTTCTTTCCTTCCTTGGTCGTATGTGTTTACTTAGATGGTAGTTTCAGGCTAGACCCATTCTAGGTCTTAGGGAGGCAGTTGTGCACAAAATGGATTTAGTTTTTGCCCTAAGCACCTAAGATTTAGTTCCTGCTCTCATCAAGGTTACTGTCTAAGGAGGAAAGAGAAATTAGACACACTACTAAAACCTACAGTCATTTTCTTCTAATTCTAATGATGTGGTTTCCATATCATCCGAAGAAGCAGTTTTGAAGTAGAAGACGTAAGGTAGCAAGTGAAGGTGTAAATGTATGGAGTTAAATTGAGGGCCTCAAGGGTCACCAAGAGGCCCTGAAAGAGAAACTGGTGGGTGGGAGAGGCAGCAAAGAGCCGAGGACAACACTGCTCTAATAGTGAGACAATAGTGAGAAATGGAACTAGATGCGCAGGATCTGAACCCAAGAGCAGGACTTGGAGTTTTGAATTTTCCCTGCAGTGCATTTGGTTTAAACCACTCCTTGACCTTGACAACTTGACCAAAAACAAAGACCCAGTTTTTAAGCTAAGCAGAGCCTGGAACATTCAAAGACAGGTCTGCCGGTCAAGGCTGCAGGCTTCCTCACCTGAGGGCGAGGTTGGACAGGGTGGGTCAGGGCGTTGGTATTAAAGCACTAGTTTAGTACAAGGACGGTCTTCAAATGTATGAGCATTGCCTCACTTGTTGTTTTCAGTTCCCCATAATTAAATAGCACTGAGTATATCCTCTATGAAAAACACCTTGAATGACTCAAAGAAGTCTACGATGCGTCCAGTCTGTCTCTGAGAGTTTGATGGTTAAAAGGATGGACCAATTTTGTGTGTGACTCCAGGAAACCACAGACTCGTGTAGTCAAATGGATACTGTCTTACATCTCACCTGGGTCAGGTACACGGATCTGTTCTCCAGGGTCACAGAGACCTATAGTCATTTTCTTCTAATTGTGTGGTTTCCAGGATCATAATGTAATATATATTTTACTGGCTATACTAGAGCGGGGGCGAGGATACTTCCCTTGTATGCTTATGACTTCAAAGCGGAAAAACGCCAAGTGTTTTCCTGCGTTCTACTTCCTGTGAATGTTTGCTAGGTTGGAGACCTGGGAAACTTGGGGGCACACAGATGGATATTCAGGTGGCTATGAGAATTCTCTTTCTTGTAACATGAAGCCTTAGGCCAGTATGTGTGAGGGACTGTTCCAAAGCTTTGCTATCACAACTCAGAAAAGCCAAGGTCCAGGAAGACGCAGAAGAACATTCCTGCAACATTCAGGTTCCTTTCATTAGCTATGGGTTACAGTTTTCAAGGTTCTTTTGCATTACCTTGTTATTTTCTTGCAAATATCTGTGAACCATAGAAGACAGACAGTCTATTATGACCATTATCACAAATGAGGAAGTTGAGGCTACATCTGATTGCTAACTTTACCAGGGTTTTTTTTTTTTTTTTTTTTTTTGGTTGTTTGTTTTTCTGTTTCTGTTATTTATTTATAAAAATTAGCTGAGTTTGGATGAAAATGGTTTGATTCCCTCCCCGACAAACTATAATTTTAATAAGAGGTGTATTATTGCTGTCCTTATCTTTCAGTCTATGGGTGTTTTGTTTTCCTTTCACTGTTCATTGCAGTGAACAACAATCACTCCTTTGATCCTAATTGTCACAGGATGCATTAGTCCCTTTCTTAGCCTAGTTTCAGTGGTTCAGAACATCTGCTTCACCGATCGCCCTCATCAATCAATCTGTACTTTCCCTTTGAATCTGAATGACTAAGAGCATGAGGTGGAAGGCACTCTGGATTCTGATGCTAGCCGTAGAATTGAAAGCGGCTTTTTACCTGGTCCTGTGGGATGTTCTCTCTCGGATCAGGGTTACCACGCTCTGAGGAAGCCCTGGACAGTGAAGAGGCCACGTGCAGGAAGGAGCTCAGCTGGCATTCCTAGCTGAGGCCACAGCCATCAGCCTACATCAACGGTAGACTTAGGAGTATTTTGCAGTGACTCCAGGCCTAGCACACATTTGTTTATAAACACACAGAGGTCTATAATGAGAACCATTTTCTTAGCCTTGAACCTTGAGATAACTGAGACACATTTTTAAAAGTCACTAGGTTTTTGGGGAACGTTCTTTCTCCCAAGAGGCATCGTGCTCAGGACCATGTAGACAGCTTCCAAGTTGAAGGTCCCTTCATCTGATGCGCATAACTACGGTTTGATGACCCCCAACTTTTCTCTCCCTCTGAATCACATAGTCTCTTTCTCACCAAACTATGTGCTTTTGACCCAGTTTAGGACTGCTCATGCAAACACAGTGTCCTAGTTGGTATTGTGTGTCAACTTGACACAAGTTGGCGTTATCACGGAGAAAGGAGTCTCCCTTGAGGAAATGCCTCCATGAGATCCAGCTGTAAGGTATTTTCTCAATTAGGGATTAAGGGGGGAGGGCCCATCCCATTGTGGGCCGTGCCATCCCTGGGCTGGTAGTCCTGGGTTCTCTAAGAAAGCAAGCTGAGCATGCCAAGGGAAGCACCCCTGCATGGCCTCTGCATTAGCTCCTGCCTCCAAGTTCCTGCCCTGTGTGAGTTCCTGTCCTGACTTCCTTTGGTGATGAACAGCAATGTGGAAGTGTAAGCTGGATAAACCCTTTCCTCCCAAACTTGCTTCTTGGTCACGTTGTTTTGTACAGGAATACAAACTCTACTTAAGACAAAAGACACCTGTAGTAGGGCATTCCTGTGACAACCTGACCTTGTTTATGGGAGGACTGTGGAAGGACTTTGGAACTTTGAGCTAGAAGACACATTGGGTGTTAAGAGCTTCATGGAATGTTCTGTAGGAGCTTGGAAGATGAGAACAGTACAGAAGATGGAGGCCTGGCTTGTGAAATTTCAGAGGGAAGATTAAAGACCATTACTGTTTTGCTTTTTGGAGATTCTGTGGGTTTTGGTTAGCTGGGGCTGAAGAATCAGCTGTGATTAACAAGGTATCAGGACTACTAAAGCAAAACCTTCGCATTACAGGGATGATTGATGCTGGTTAGCTGGAGCTAAGAAACTGGCAGTGGTTAAGAAGAGACCAGCATCACTATGGTAAAATCTGGGAAGTGTTTCCCAAGAGCACAGAGAAGCTGTGTTCCAGAGGCAGCCATGGCTGTACCTCGTGTTGGCAGCCAGGTGGTACTGGTTTTGAAACATGAGGGAGCAACAGCTGATGCTTGACACTGTGAGAGGCCAGGAGGGGCCATTGGTGAAGGTGCAGCCTCAGTGGTAGTTGAAGGCCCAGGACTAAAGGGGTCGTGCAGAGAAGATGAGGCTTGGCACCATGAAAAGAGCCCATGAGAAGCTATTTATGAAAGTGCAGTCCAGTTACAGCAGAAGACAGCAGTGTTTTGGAGATGCCAGTACCATGAGATGGCCACCAAGAACAGCAGCAGCTGTGGAGTACAGGCAGCTGGAGCCTAGAAGACAAGCTGTGTGCTACAAAGGGCAGAGCTGGAGAAGTGACCCAAGCCCTTGGAGGAGCCCAGAAAATCGTGAGTAGATCCCAGACATTGGATAATTAGTTTGATTTTGCTTTCAGTTGTGACTGTGCCCTGATATTTTTTCCTCTTGAAGAAAGAAGGTATTACACAGTTAAGAGACTTTGAATTATAAAAAGACTTTGAATTTCAAAAGAGATTGGATATTTTTAAGGGACTGAAATTTTAGTATTTAAGAATTAGTAAAGACTGTGGGACATTTAAAGTTATTTAGATCTTGAGGATGAATAAGAAAGTAAGGGTTGAGGCTTAATAGTGATGTGTTTGACAAGTTGACAAGGGGTCAGTTGTACTGGCTGGTTTTGTGTGTCAATTTGACACAAGTTGGAGTTATCATGGAGAAAGAAGCCTCCCTTGAGATCCAGCTGTAAGGCATTTTCTCAATTAGTGATCAAGGTGGAGGGCCCATTATGGGTGGTGCCATCCCTGGGCTGGTAGTCCTGGGTTCTATAAGAAAGCAAGCTGAACAAGCCAGGTGAAGCAAGCCAGTATGTAACATCCCTCCATGGCTTCTGCATCAGCTCTTGCCTCCAAGTTCCTGCCCTGTGTGAGTTCCTGTCCTGACTTCCTTTGGTGATGAACAGCAATGTGGAAGTGTAAGCTGAATAAACTTTTCCTCTCCAACTTGCTTCTTGGTCATGATGTTTTGTGCAGGAATAGAAACCCTGCCTGAGACATATGGAGTCAGCTCAGTTTAAGAGCTATCTGCCAAGTTGTCTCCTGTGCTAGCATTGAAGTTATCCCCCTCCCAAATCTAAGAACTGGTGAGCCAGCTGCCCAGAAGGGGTGGAGTGCCCTGAACTAGTGAGAGGGAAGCCAAGGAACACCTTCAGTGTTGGATAATTGGACTCCAAGATTCAGCTCAGTTGCCTAGGTTTTCTGGAGTAGCAATAGATTTGCTTGTTGTGATGGTGTGTCATATATTCAACACACACTGTTATACGTGTGTGTGTGTGTTGTATGTGTATCGGTATGCATTCACATGTGTGTAGGTATATTCATGAATACATGTTTAAAGGTCTAAGGCTGATTTGGGATATCTTCCTCCATCACTACACACTTTAGCTGTTGATGCACGCTCTCCCTCCAAACCCAGAGCAGTTGCCTTAGTTTGTCTGGCGAGTCATCTTGCCACAGAGACTCCCTGTCTCCATGTTCTTTCCTGGGATCACAGGCAGGCTGCCATGTCTACCAAGCTTTTACACAGATTCTGGGACCTGAACTCAGCTCGTCATGCTCCCAGGGCAAGTGGGACATGTTTTATTTTCTGAGTGACCTTCTACTCCCATACTATTTTATAAAGAAAAAAGTCCCCCTCTCTCCAGAGTGCAGAGACACAGAATCATTTGGGGCTGAGAAAAGTCACTGAGAGGAGGTAAGAATTTAAAATGAACTTTTCCAACAGGGAAAGGCTGAGTCAACGTCTAGCCTACAGTCATTCAATGTTATCTCACCTGAAAGGGAGTCAGATTCTCACTATGTACAGGTGGCCTGGCTCTGCAGACACTTTCTGAATAGAAAGTAGAAATATCTCCTGCATGATGCAGTTGGAGGTATCAAACTCTCCACTCAGGAAGCTCTACAAATGACCACATAGGCTGTCTACCGTCCCCTCCAGAGGGGACGACCATTTGAATGTCTTTTCAGGAAAGGTCTGGGGGTGGAGTGATGGCTTAGCAGTAAAGATCACTGATTGCTCTTCTAGAAGACCTAGGTTCTCAATTCCCAGCATCCACATGTTTACCTCTGTAATTCCTCTATAACTTCAGTTCCAGGGAAGCCAATGTCCTCTTCTGGTCTCCATAGGCACCACACGCACATGGTATACACTCACACATGAAGGCAAAAAGTATTCATGCACATAAAATAAAAGCCTAAAAAGAATGAAAGGACTGAAAGGGGTTAGTTGCCAGTTACTAAGAACTATGGTGTTCTTAGTTAAGTACTACAGAGACTTGAAAACATAATCAAGAACAGTCTAGTTGGGAAGATTGACAGCCAGGAGGGCGGAAGTATTGCAGAAGGAAAGGCATACCTAGCTTTATTCAAGGAAGTGTAGAAAAGTAAATCAAGAAATTTGGCTTAGCCTTTGCCCCAGAAGAGGGGTTTGGGGTAAGCATTGTGGGTATAAAAAGCACCGTTTGCAGTTTCCATGGGTAAATCCATGGGCATGGAGAATATGGCGGCATAGTCGGAGACAGTTAAACAGACCTGAGAAAAGAATCTTGGGATGGTAATGAGTATGGTTCTAATTTCATAGGTGCATTCTCTTTAAGTAAGGAGAGCATGGCAGGTCACAGGGAAACTAATTATAAGTATATAGCACAGAGTTCAGGAGCTGTGAGACAGACCAACTGCTGTGTATGTGTTACTGAAGATAGAAAGTTCGGAGATGCTTACACATACCAAAATTTTTAATCAAAGCAATATGGGTTGCCTCTTAGATTGCTTTTCCAGATTGTGCTTTTCCAAAGTTTAGTCAGATAATGAGTGGAAGAAGCATCAGTAAGCGCATGTGTGTTGTGATGGTTTGTGTATGCTTGGCCCAAGGAGTGGTACTGTTGAGAGATGTGGCCTTGTTGGGGTAGATGAGGTCTTGTTGGAGTAGGTGAGGCCTTGTGGGTGTGGGCTTTCATACCCTTGTCCTAGATGCCTGTAAGCCAGTATTCTGCTAGTAGCCTTCAGATGAAGATGTAGAACTCTCAGCTCCTCCTGCACCATGCCTGCCTGGACACTGTCATGCTCCTGCCTTGATGATAATGGACTGAACCTCTGAACCTGTAAGCCAGCCCCAAGTAATGTTATCCTTATAAGAGTTGTCCTGGTCATGGTGTCTGTTCACAGCAGTAAAACCCTAACTAAGACATGTGTCTCACAGGGGTAGCTGATGGTTACACAGGTAGTCACTGTGAAGTTTGAGGGCCTGATCAATAGTGTCTGATGGTTAACTGATCATGGCTGAAAATGGAGGCATAGAGACACCCTGTCTTAGTATTTCCATTGCTGTGAAGACATCATGACCATGGCAACTCTTACAAAGGAAAACTTTAAATTGGCGGACAATTTAGAGGTTTGATTCATTATCATCATGGTGGGAAGCAAGGCAGGATCCAGGCAGCTCTGTGCTGGAGAGGTAGCTGAGATTCCTACACCCGGGGTCCTCAGGCAACAGGAAGCAAATGTCACAGTAGGCCTGGCTTGAGTGTCTGAGGCCTCAGAGCCCACCTCCTAGTGACACATTTCTTCCAACAAAGCCACACCTACTCCAATGAGGCCACACCTCCCACTAGTACTACTCCCTAGGAGCCTATCGACCACTTTCATTCAAACTGCCACATGTTCCCATCCTTTCATAATTTTGCACTGAATTCATCTAAGTCAAGGTTTATGATATATACTTTAGGATAGTGATAACATTCATTATTATTATAGTTTTTATGGACTAAATGTTTTCTTTGCAAAAATCCATTCACTCAGGGTCTTAGTTCCCAGTGTGGGATGTGGACTTCAAGGAAAGAAGATGAAATGAAGTCATAAAGGTGGAACCCTTTATCCCAGAGGATTAGTGCCCTGGCACAAGGCTATACCAAAGAAGCCATCCCCCCTCCCTGTCTCCTTTCTTCTTTCCTTCCATCTCTCACCCTTTCTTCCTTTCTCTCTTTATCTCTCTTCATATCACACAAGGAATGGTTACACAAAGACACAGCTTAGAAGGTAGCTATCTGATAGCTAGAAGGAAAATCTCCACCAAGAACCAAACCATTCACCAGTTGGGCCTGGGTCTTGATTCCAGGGGTTCAGAGAAAACAAATATGCTGTTTAAAACAGCTATTCTATAATGCATCATCATGGCAGCCCAGGTCAATAGAAGGAGTGATGATGTGTATGCAATATCTACGGAGTTCTTATTATAGAACTTCATATCTATAAGAACACAGAGGCCCAGTAGCTTTCCAGAGGAAATATAGCTCATGGATGTGCAAAATAGAATTCAGTCTGAGCCCAGGTTCCCAAAGATCTTTCCTTTAACCTACACTGCTGGTCAGAGACATTCACTGGGAAAGCTATCCTACTGAATCAAGATTCTCCCTGAGCGTGGACTCATGGCCAGCATCAAAGGACTCCTTTGCCCAGCTTGCTAGCTTGATCTTTTCTTTAGAAGTATCAGAGCCTGGTACTGTTTGGTGTGATTGTTGTGTTGTGTGTTGCCTGTTGTGTGTTGTGTGGTGGTGGTGGTGTGAATCCCAGAGGCATTCCTGTGTTCCCACCAAGGTAATCATTCCTGGGCCACGCCACCTAGCTGTGTGTCAGAGGATGCAGTGTGACAATGATACAGTAACATTGATGAACTACAGAATGTGTTTTCTAATCGTTTTCAATCTCTTTGCCCATGAATTAGTTGAATAAAACAAAGTAAAACAACAACAAAAAATTAGTCTCCTAATATGGTGCTTTGGTATATTACTATAAACAGTCATTTCTACGGGACAGAGAAGCTCGAGCTGTTGACTCTCTAGAGACACATTTTTCTTTCTATTTCCTTCTCTATGATATGATATGCTGTTATGGGATGGTGGAGATTGGGGGGCTCTCGCATGCTTGCGTGTTTTCCCATTACTTTTTCATGCTATTTCAGTTGAACGTTATTTTCCCAGAACAAAAAGATCAGTATGAACTATTTGGAGCAGTCAAGGTTTTACTGGATGCTAAAGATTTCTTTCTCTAGTTTTGTCGCCAGCAATAGGGAATCTGGTGTGGGGTGGTCACTATCCCATGATAACTCAGGGGTGCAGTTAAGAATAGCACTCCAAACTTTCACTTCAACATGGAAAGATCTGGCAAATGCCGCATGCTAAGTGGTTCTGTCTCCTCACATTGCCCTAAGGAATCTTCTGCTCGGGGAAGTAAAGGTTGACTTTGTGCCAAAAGTTTATTGCATGCTTTTGGAGTCACAAAAATGCACCAGACCTCAGAGCAAACTCAGAAGCAAAGGCCTTCCATGGGGAATCTTCACCTGGGCAAGTGACATTTCCCTCAGGACTTATGTTATAGATGGTTGTAGACATAGTTCCTGAGACCCCCAAGCTCCTGACTTCCAGCTCTTCCGTCAGGCTCCTTCCCATTCCACACATGTTTCTGAAAATCTCTGTAAATGTTCTATTATTCTCAGCACTTTGGAAACCATTAGAAAGATCACCACCTCCCCAGCTCTGTCCCCTGCTGAAACTGACAGTGTCTTGTGACACACTCATGCCATAGACCCAGTCTTTACTGCCTTCTTCAAGTCAAAGCCAACATCTGGGAACTTTAGTGACCATCCCAGACTTCAAGTCTCCTGAAGAAGTGGCTGACATGAACCAAGGCAGACCTGGTAACTACCTTTTAAAGAAAATGATAACCTCTTGGCCCCTACATCATTTTGGCTTCTTCACATTTGCTTTCAGAAGAAACACACAAACCAAAGGACATCGTAGAATGTGTATTGATTATCAGTTCTAATAGCCACCGTTCATTGAGTACTAGTTAATTGTTTTCAGGTAAGATTCCTCTTAACAACTCTCGAGTTAATTCTGCTGAAATCCAGAAGTGGGGCTGTACTCTTAGCACTATTTACCAATGTGAAGAGAGATAAGGGCATCTTCAAAGCCACAGGGAGAGGATGAAGTTGGGGCGTGGAAAGAGTGTTAGGAAGCCAAAGGTGTCGCAGATCCTTGAATGGTGTAGAGCAAACAAGACAGAGATCATGAAGACAAGAATTCTCGAAGAGTGGCAGGACATGGTGATAGTGCCAGGAACGGCAGGAGGATGAAGCCTGACATGGGGTGGGCAGTTGGCAGCATATGCAGTCATACCCAGCCACTCTATCTGCCTCTCCATCACCATGCCAAGTCATCTCTCCAGGTCATCTCTCCAGCCGTAAGGAGACAAGCATGGCTGGCTGGACACGGGGGCCATTTAAGCCGTTGTAAATGGGATGGAGGTTGGAAAAACTACCACGCCAAATACAGCCAGTACTTTGTGGTGAGTGCCGTGGGCAGTTCTGGCGGGGCCTACAGCTCTGTTCATTTGGTCATTCCTTCTACACTCCATCCTTCTGCACTTTCCTGTTGATCTGGCCCCCTAGCACTTAAAGTCCTGCAGCTGAGGGACCTCAGATCAGTCACTCAGCCCCACCCACTCAAGAGGAACTTGGGTGGGGAGGTTAGGAGGGATTACGGAGAGTGTCCTGCTGAGTTTAGTACAGGAGACAGCCTGGACACCAAAGGTATCCAGAGCTTGGGAAGTGGACAAGGCCCCCTAGCAGAAGGAACCAGAGAAATTTCCTTGTCGGCTCATCTCAGGAGAAGAGCCTCTCACCTTGTATTTGAATTAAAACTGGGAAGTCAAAATTTTCATTCCAAAGACTACAATGGAATGCTTAAAACTGTGGGTATCAGTTTCTACTAAAAAAAAAAAAATTAAGTTTCAGACCTCTGGCAGGTGAATGTAATGAAAAAGCAGTTGTGTGAATCATTAACTCTGTTTAGATGCTACATGAAGGTCAGTCAGACTTACGACTGTTCACTCCAGGAAGCACACTCCAGATTCTTCAGGGAGAGACAGGAAGTTATCCTCTAGAGCATCTACAGCCCTTGATTTGCAAGCAGGCTGCTTCTCACAGCAGCCATTCCGTGTAATCAAGTCCATGGTGCATCTCTAGAGACTCATTTCCTAAACTGCATTAATAAATCCTAACATTCTTGGGGGAAGCCAGTTCCCTCACAAATGGTAGAATGGCAGCCTCTGTGGGGAGAAAATTCGAAAAGGGACTTCCTAATGCCTCCCCCCAGCAGTAGAATCCGATCAACTGCAGACCTCATCTGGGCCCCCCACATTCCTCTTTACTTATATAGCCATTGGGTTTCAATGGGAAAACCAAACAAAACCAGGATGTTTGCTAGACACCCGGCACATGCCAGTTTGGGGTGGGAGCCTGAGAGAGGAATGTGGGTAGGAGAGGTCAGACCCAGGTACAGTTGCTTCCAGGGAAACCCAGCGTTTAAGCTCTCCCAGAAAGCACAGGGGCGCAAGGTCCTCCATCATAACCCCAAGCTCCCTCCAACCCAGCCCCACGGACTCAGGCAGGATAGCCTAAGGTGATCGGATGAGCTTCAGGTAAACGTGTGTATTTAGCTACAACCACAACCACAAAAGCCCCCTTCCCCCCCCAATGTTTTCTTGGAAGTCAATTAAAACAAGGTGAGTCACAGTCGGAGATAAAAGAAAAGTATGGCAGCTGGCTGAGGCTGGCCAGTCCTTGAGTGGTGTGTTTACACATGACGAACAACGTAAGATAAAATAAAATGCTGTAGTCTTTTCCACATAATAGCTGTAATTAGACTTGGGCCTTGCACAAGTCCGGAGACAGATCCTGCTTCCCAGGCGGTAATTGCTGTCCACTTAATTCTCTGCGCTTGGCAAGGTTGGTTTTTGTTTTTTTTTTTTGTTTTTTTTGTTTTGTTTTTTTTTTTTTTAACTTTGTTTTGTTTTGTTTGGTCATTTTCTGATTCTCGCAAGCCTATTGAGCTGCCGGGAGACATATAGTTTCTCTTTAGTGAACATCTCCAACCGCTATCTAGCTCCATATTTCTTTGCCTGCGGTGTAGTTAGCAGAAAGAGTGGGGTTCCTCAGGGATGGGGGAGAGAGAGACAGACAGACAGACAGATAGACAGACAGACACAATTTCAGCAAGTGGGAAAGTACTCAAAAATCTACAACCTGGCCTGTGATGGCCACATCCCTTAGGAGAGACTTGGCAAACCTGGGTCAAAAAGATGTACATATTCTTGTCTGGCTCACATGCCTTCACAGTTCAACTGGTCTGCGTTCTCTCTGGGTTACCGATGCACAGCAATTCTCAGTATCACTGTAGCCTTCTTCGCTGCAGCTCTTGCCTCTGAACCCCTTTCCCTGTTTAATCGTGCAGGAATGCTGTTCCAAAGACTTAGGTCATAAGGGTGCAGTAAATCAATCCAGATACACCCCTAATGAATGGCAAATTAAACAACATTTGTTTCAGGTTCAGAGGTCCTCTTGGAAGATGCCATTTTAATGCAGACACAATTCCTGCCTGTCAGGTATGAAGGGCTATGGAGGATAGAGAGTGTGTGTGTGGGGGGGGGGGGCGGGGGGGGGCGGCTTGTAGTTTTCTGTGCCTTTTAAGATAAAGAATTTTTGTTTTGTTTTTTCCTTCTTTTTCACCAGAAATAGCCACAAAGCCAATTTGCTCAACTAGCTGACTCTGAGATCTTTCAGTAGCTCTTAGCCTGGAGAAGTTTCAGAGCTCTGGGACCTCTGGGGTAACCTAGATCCTTCCATTTTTTTTTTTTTAACCCTAGCTTATTCAGCTGCTTCTGGGGATGGACTGGATAGGTGTCTCTGGGAGCCTGCCATACTCCAGGCTGCAAGGTTTGAGCTAAAACAAATGTTCCAGTCACATACAAATGATCACAGAGACAAGGCCTGTGGCACTGAGATTAAATGCCCCAAGCTCACCCTCACCCAGTCTACCCCAAGGGCTGGAATAAACTTGTTAGAGCTTCCCAGGGGGCAGGGGCTGGGGGAGCGAGAAGGACAGCATTGAGTCTTCCATGGGCTCTAAGCTTTTGAGTAATAAATAATAAAAGGTATTTATTACACGTTATGTTACAGTGACATAGTGGAATCCAAATGCTTAACACTTTCTTCCTCAGATGTTAAAAAGAAAGGAGTATTAGAATCTGGGAAGGAGGACAGCAGGAGCAATGCCTTTAAAACCTGAGGAATGTGGTAAAGAGAGCCCTGTGTGTTTTTTATAGTCGCAGAATGGCGGGGGCAAGGCCTGGAGAAACCCTGGGCAGGAAGTCAGGGGATTAAGGTTCCCAGCCTGGAGTTGCCACTGTCTGGCTGTTATCTTGGGCAGGAGCTCTACCTTGGCTTGCTCTCTGCTTCTCATTTATCTCATAAACAGTGAGCAAGCTTCCTGTTTTGTTAGCTATTCGGTCTCCAGGACCACACTCTTGTACGATGCTTTCTTTTACCTCAAAGGGACCAGGCTCAGTATGGCTAAAGGACAAGAGGCAGAGACACAGTACACCCCTTTCCTCAGTGCTACATATAGACTCAGCAGTAAAGGCTTTCCCACAGAGACGCAGCCTCCCTCACGCATGCTCCTGGCAGTAGAGCGTTGTGGTTGTAAAGACAGGCTTTGCAGTCCAGGGCAGAGTCTAGCTAGGGGGCCTAGCCCTGGGCTACCTGTAAGCAACTGTAGGCATTTGAGCAAATCATTTCTCTTCTCTGCATAATCAAATTCATATCTGGAAAATGGGAGCAGTAGGACATTTTGAATATAAGCTCAGAAAGTTAAAGGTAGGGAATCCCATAGCTCTTACAAATATTTCACTTGTGGCAGGCAAAGAGAAATCAACACTAATAACAAATGATTCTACTGGGTGTGGTGTTTTATGCCTTTAATCCTGGTACTCAGGAGGCAGAGGCAAGCAGAGATCTGCTAGTTGAGGCCAGTCTGGTCGACATAGCAAGTTCCAGGCTAGCCAGAGCTATAGAGTGAGGTGAGACCTTGTCTGAAGAAGGAGGAGAGAGAGAGAGAGAGAGAGAGAGAGAGAGAGAGAGAGAGAGAGAGAGAGAGAGAGAGAGAGAGAAGGGGGAGAGGGAGAGGGAGAAGGGGAGGGGGAGGGAGAGGTGGGGAGATGGGGAGAGGGAGGGAGAGAGGAAGAGAGGGAGGAAGGGAGAGAAAGAGAGAAAGGAAGGGAAGGAACAAATGTGACCCCTGGTCCTTAATTGTAGCCGCCCGCAGCCACATGTAAACCGGGTTACCTGTTGAGAGAATTTTGGGGTCATAGGGAAGAGCGGCGAAAAGAACGTACGGCCAAGTCAATGTTCACTGATCAAAGCCGTAAACTTTAATGGCGCCAGACCTTTTAACAGTTCGGGCAAACCCTTCCCCCCAGACTCCAGGCTGAGTTCCGGTGGAAGTTGTCTAGCTTCTCTTGGAGGTCTTCGTCTTTACTGCTCCTGGCAGCTGGGTGGGTCACCTGTTTAATTCAGGAATCCCTATACACGGAGGAACAATGAACTTGACCTTTACTACGTGCACTCCACCCTAGGTGGAGCAGGATCCTGGCTAACTGGGAGAAGTTAACCTTGACCAAAGTCAAACTCTGACCAAGTGCAAGACTGCCCCAATATGGCTCTGTACATGTCCTCCCTTTTTTTATTAATTTGAACACGAGGAGGTAGAAAACAAGTGGATAAATATCCTTCATAAGAAGGCGGGCCTTAACCAGGAGGGGAAGCATTGACCGTAATTCCTCTTAAATATTGTATAACGTCTTTTTCAGAGGAGGGGTAATAGGCTCCCTTATTATTTTAAGGACAGCCTCTCGACGTTAACCCCTATGCAATTAGGTGTACTTCCTGGGGACTCAGAAGCAGAAATTCACCTCCCCATGCAGTGCTTTGCCTCGCACGTCTCGCTGGTACCCATGTTTGTTCATAAACAAACACACATAGATCTGAGTTCTATGTGGCTCCCTCTTTGGAGATCCACTTGTGTAAGTTTTGAAGCCAGGGGGGTCTGCAAGTGTCTTTAACAGACATGTAATCTCTCCATCCAGGTGAGCCTGGGTGGAGACAGCCAGTCTGCTTAACAGACAAGGTCAAGAGTTAAAGGTGGAATAGGATTAACTTGTCCCAGAAGTATCCAATTCAGTTGTAAATTAACAACTTTGAGGACCCAAGGCTTGGCCTCTGAGGTGGGAGAGGTAGCCTTGTGAATCAAGAAATAAGCTGTTACTTCTCAGGAAAAGTGGAGACTATATGTTAAATTAACACAGCTGGCTGAAGATTGTTAGCCATCTTCAAAATTGGAATCTTCAATATTGGAATTATTTCTAGACCAGTCTATGGTTGAGTCAGCTGAGCACAATAAGGAGAAGAGTCATTTTAACTCTTCTTTAGATTAATTTTTCCTAAGCTAGCTTAACAGTCTCTATTTTCTGTCCCACAAAGTCTAAAAGCTTGAAGCTAGGCAATTTATCTAACCTGGGACATTTAACAATTGAGGTAAGTCAAGAACATATACCCAATATAGCTCTTAAGTTACCATGGTCTGGGCATTCAGCAAGCACAGTCAGCATATCTTCTGCAGCATTCTGTGGAAAAAACAGAGGACATGCCTTCTCCCCCAATATTAAATCAGGATCATGGCATATGTTAGTAAGTGAATTCCTTCATTTCACCTAGACATCAATATGTCTAATTATAAGATGTCATATACATTTAGCAAGGAGTTTCTTGGCATCTAAATTTTGAAATTTTCTTAAAAACATGCAAGCATAATTTAAATTATATGCACAGGGACACAATTTCCCCTCTCTTCTTTCTTCCAAGAAGATATTGTTTTATTAATTTAAGTTGGAACACAAAGTATAAACCATAACATAGGCAATAACTATGTAATTATATAAAATATAGTTGCTTTTTCTGTTAGAGCAGTTGCAACTAGACAGCCTAAAAATGAATCATTAGTCACATGTACATATTTTTTTTTAATCTTTTAAATTAGAAATATGAATATCATTTATCTGTAATAACTAAGTCCTCTAGGATTAACACCATTACGTGGTAAAGGTAGAAATTGAGGACATCAAGAACAAATCTTTATAATTTGGTGTGCACAAAATATAAAATTATTTCAAATACCTAAAGGACAGTCATTTAGAGAACATATCCTTTGTTCTTAGAAATTTGAATCATATTTGTATAAACTGTAGAAATTAAGAATTAGCAGTATTAAAAATGGACCAATTTTAAGCAATTATAAACCATGAGCTATGTATATCTACTATTATTAAAAGCTTGACCTTTAACATCTTAAAAATAGCTGCTATAGCACCCAATTCAGGTATCTGTGTTAAAGCAGGGAGAAACTTAAAGGAATAAACATGTGATCTGAGAGTATAAATTATCTTTTGGATAACAATTATTAATTTTGCCTAAAAATGCTTGCCATGTAATAGATCAACCATTAATAATAAATTTGATTGTTGCTTGAAGCAAGGAACAAACGTTTCCTACCTTGAAAACAGAGGTTTAAGACCTTCTGTGGCAAGCTTAAAATGAGGTAAATATAAGATAAAGCCAATTAATATATCCTAACAACTTTTGAAAGCCATTTACCTAAAAATTCTAAAAGTCTATAGGAGCAAGGGCCTGTAACAAACATTCTATGAACATTATACACTGAAAATTTTAAGATCTTAACTTCTAGTATAAAAACAGAGACAAAACACTTTTTTTTTTTTTTTTTTAAAGCCAAACACTCCTTAGGTGGGGCCTGTAAGGCAGAAACAATTTCTCAAAACTTCCTCACTAGCTTCCCCTGAGGCAGCTCTAAGCTTTGCATTAACTCAAATGTAAATTTTTTTATCTGCCCTAGGATCCACCTTGAGTCCTTGGCAAGGACATTGTATGAGATTCCTCAAATGTAAATATCTTCTAATCTGAGCCTTTTATCTAAGACCAGACCCAAACCTACAAGGACAATTTAAGGATTAAACAAAAGAAACCTGTAATTTCATGGTCAAAGGAACCTACTTGATATCAAATACATTTCTACAGAGATATCCTTTTTAATCTTGGAGGGTTAAATTTTGCTCCTACCATTGTAGCCTATAAACTTGTGGAAAAGTGGCAATGGGCCTCTAAAACCCATAGCTGTATCACTCTCAAAATTATCTTAATTACAAAATGTTAACAATTACGAGCCTGCAAACTGAAAACTGCAGCCAATGACACACGATTTTTATTGTAACTCAATGTTTTCTTGCAATATTAGAGCACCATTGCAATTTTGGAAGCAAATCCCAATTTTAAACAATCTATTTTCTTTAAAATCAATGACAAACACATTTTTACAGCACAAGGTTTGTCTGCCAGTGTAACTTATTAAAGAGACAATATTTTAGATCTTAATCTTCATTAAGTCTAATCTCCAGGCCAAGATTCACATGAAACACCATGCCAATTTAGGAGCGTCCCAAAGGCCTGTATTTCCTGGATTGCGTCATGCCACGTGGTGTTCAAAATGGCGACTACCCTAAACTACCAGCCTTAACCATCATGCCACGTGTTCAAAATGGCGACTACCCTAAACTACCAGCCTTAACCTAACTTTTGTTAATAACATTATACCTTTTAAATCATGTGCAGTGACTTAAGCCAATACTCTATAGTCAAGACATGCAAAATATACCTTTAAATCCAATTATAAACAAGAACAAAGCATGAGTGGCGTTAGGCCACGTGTAGTTAGTTAAGATAGCTCTAACACTGAATCACCAGTTTTAAACTAACCTTTTCTTAATAACACTATACCTTTTACATAATAACCAATTAATTTATAACTCTTTAGTCAAGAAATGTAAAGCCTTATATCATTAAAACCAATTAGAAACAAGTATAAAGCGACTAGATGAATTTCACAAGCCAAACCAAGGTCTTCCCAAATCTCGAGGTTTCTGGGCTTTAAGAGCGGCTTTTTCCCCAGCCACGCTTGCCTCTTGAGTGAGCTGCGCTGTCGCGGCGTGGCTTTGAATCAATCCCCACACAAACTGTGGCTAGCTCAAGAGGTTACCAGCAGATGTAATCTTTACCAATTTTTTCTTTTTAACATGAAACAGTCATTCACACAAAGACACAGAGAGGACATAAACATACACATAGACAGTCGGTGCACCGGGACAAACACGGAAAGATACACAGAAAGTTAAGCGTGCTTGTTAAGCAATTGCATCCATTTTCCTCTTTAAACAGCTCTTAGAAGCTGTGGACATATGCCTATTTTTAAAAACCCCTTTCTTTTCGCCGAAATCAGCTCTTACGAGCTTTGGGCAAATGCCTACCAAATTCCTTCCCCATATTTCCCTATCTTATCAACCCAAGCAGTCCTGCGCTGGGTCCACGCAGTATGCTTGAAAAACTGTATCCATTCCTTGCACTCACAACTATAGACACGAATTCACTAGCGCTAGTTTTGCCCTCTATGTTGCTTACCGTGCGGACACCATTAATTTTCACCTTTTTCTGCGAAGCTTCGCTGGATAGGGCTACCTCAAGAAATTCTCTCGTGCCAGGTCGCCCCACGTTGGGCGCCACTATGTAGCCGCCCGCAGCCACATGTAAACCGGGTTACCTGTTGAGAGAATTTTGGGGTCATAGGGAAGAGCGGCGAAAAGAACGTACGGCCAAGTCAATGTTCACTGATCAAAGCCGTAAACTTTAATGGCGCCAGACCTTTTAACAGTTCGGGCAAACCCTTCCCCCCAGACTCCAGGCTGAGTTCCGGTGGAAGTTGTCTAGCTTCTCTTGGAGGTCTTCGTCTTTACTGCTCCTGGCAGCTGGGTGGGTCACCTGTTTAATTCAGGAATCCCTATACACGGAGGAACAATGAACTTGACCTTTACTACGTGCACTCCACCCTAGGTGGAGCAGGATCCTGGCTAACTGGGAGAAGTTAACCTTGACCAAAGTCAAACTCTGACCAAGTGCAAGACTGCCCCAATATGGCTCTGTACACTTAATCTCTTTATTCTAGTGAGTAGGGGGACAATGACGAAAAGATGCAGGGATCAGACATCCATTGACTGCTGCGGGTGCAGAACACAGAGGGACCATCTTGATCTCCATGTCTAGATTCAAAGGAGCTGGAAAGGCTGTGGAGTGAGGGCCACCTTTCATCCATTTAGCACAGGCTCCATGGCAGTAATAGCTTTGGGTTATTTTCTCTGCCCACAACCAGGGGTTACAGTGGCAAAGCCTGTCCCCAACCAGCAGACCGTCCACAGGTCTCGAAGCCAACTGTGATGGCAGAAGACAAGACAGGGGACGGTCACACAATAGGTGTGGCAGCTAGGGGGACTGCTTTCATTTCAGCGTGAAAATCCCATGTCAGGAAGTCATTGCGAGTGGCTCACAATCCATCGATCCATCGTGCTAGTGAGGCAAGCCAGAAAAGCAGCAGCTAACCCTAGCTTGACAAAGCAGGGAGGGCTTCTTTTCTTCACCAGACTGGGAAAGGCTTCTATTACAGGAAGCAGAATACCTGTGGGCAGATCTTGGCGGGGCTTTTCATCACAGGGAGTAGGGCCACTGCCCTGCAGAATTGCCCCCACCCCCACCCCCACTTCTCTTTTGACTCATGTTGTTGGAGGATATAGATCTGGTAAGCCTTGCCAGCTACTGTCCAGATACCATATTAAGGAGGGAATCAGAAAAAGTCAATGTTTTCCACAATTCCTTCCATCTCTTCTCTCCTCAAGCAAGATTCCAGGAGGACCTTGTTTTAGGTACAAGATGAAAGGCTGCCCCTTCCCTGTACACTGCAGCTGTGTTCAGATCATCACACTGATGGACTTGCCTGTAGCAATGGAGCCATCTCAGCACCCGCCTGCGTGGGATTGTTTGCAGGATAGACACTAGCTGCCTGAAGAGATCCTAGATGATTTTGTTTTTTTCTTTGTAAGAGAGCCCCTTTCCCTGTGAGGGCCACATCCTTGCTCTGTGCTCTGGAGAGCCTAGAGAATTAGCTGAACTATTTCTCTTCTATGGTTCTGGAGCGATGTCTTTGTTTGTTTGTTGTCTTAACTTGTCCCTGTCCCCTGCAGAGCCTATTCTGTAAATATGAATGGCGTTAAATCAGGAGCACACTTGTTTACCTTTGCAGCAGTCTGTCTTCCTTGCAAGTCCTTTTGGGGAAGGTGATGTCTGAATGGCTAATCCTCTAGGTATGTGTTTCATCTCCTAATAGTAGACTGTTGGAGACACCCTGGAAAAAGTATCTTAGTGTTCTGAAGCCTCTCCCAGGAAAGAGAAGAACACCCGGTGGGGGGGGGAGGGGGGAAGCTTGACATCATTTAATAAAGCTTTGGGAGTAACTCCTGCACTGCCATAGATAACATTGCTAATGTCTGTTGCTCGTCGAGAGAAACTGTCCCAGGCTACACTTTATGACAAGCAGAAAGCGTTCAAGCTGTCTTGCCAATGCTTTATACTAAGTGCCAAATCCTGATTACTTTCTTAGGCATTTATTGTAATAACATGAGTCATGATGTTTCTCTCTGGTATTCGTGAGGCTGCTCAGTGTTAGGGCCCAGGACCTCCGTGGAGTTGACTTTATTTGGTTTTCCACTTCCGTTTGGGAGCGAGAGCCGCATGAACCCAGACAGGGAGTCTCCCAGGAGCCTGAGTGGGCTGCCCTTTCTGTTGCTATGTCTGTCTGCCTGTGCTCTAGACTTGTGAAGTGTGCAGACCTGAACACTTCAACTGCAACTGACTCTGCTCTCCCCAGTCTCCAGGCAGCAACAGGCCAGGGGTGCTGCAGAAATTTACCTGGACAATAGCAAAATTCTGGGGACACTTGGGAGAACTGTAGTCACACTATTGGAATAGTGATATATATCTATGTGTTCCCAGAGCAGGGGCCAGACAGTAAACCCTGGAGATGAAAAGGTTCCTAGGGAAAGTTACTACCCAGAGAAGATGTAAGGTCTGGGTGTCAAGCATCAGACTTCGTGGAAAGGAGTGTCATCTACACAGGGAGAATTCTAGAACCTGTTTCTACACCTGCATGAAAGGTTGTGTTCTCTTACATTGTGAGTGCTCATTTGGCATGACAGTCTCATCTCTGAGAGCTGGGAATATTCTAACAGATCCTCACAGGTGACAGCGATGAGGAAAATATTTAGCACAGCCAAGGAAGGTAGATAAACAGAGATACAATGAAGGAATGGTAGCTGTGAGCAATGGATCCAGCATTTCCTGGGTGTGTCAGTGGAGGGTGGGTCCTGCAGCATGCTAACCACTCAGGAACACTGGAGTTGATGCGCTTGCCCAGTGAGAATTGCAACAATGTATTATCGCTCAGTTTTCTATTCACCTGGGATACATTGTAAACAAAATGTGGCCACTCCTAGCCTCCCGGTGCTTAGTTTGGCCTGAGACATAATATTGGCCAAGTGACTACAGTAAAGGTACCTAAAATATCAATTTTGGCAAGGTTCACTGAGGTTGATCTAGCGGGGATAGTATGACTCAGCCAATACCTGAAAGAAGAGGAGGGATCTGTTAAGTACTGTGAGAAAGGGGAGTCCTCTGGCCGGAAGAACTGCATATGCTTGTGAAGGGGATTACTAATCCTTAGTAAGTAGCCAACTCAGACCTGGGCCTAGAGATCTCAGCTGGAGTTCTGTAGTGACCTCATGACAGAACTTTCTAGAATGATGAGAATGTTCTATAGCTGTGTTACTAAATGTAGTAGCTGTTAGTCTTGTGTGGAGATTGAACTCTTGAAGGATTGCGAGTATGAGGAGCTGAAATTTAACCCCATCAGTGTAAATATACTTAGCTAAATTTAACTATATATTAGAAAGCACAGGTCTCTATGAGGCACATCCAAATGCCGTCTAGGTTACTGGATAACAGAGTAGTAGGCAGTAGGGGAGACTTTTTTCCCCCTGAGATCGTGAGAGGCACACTCATCAATTAACTTTTACTCAAAAACCAAAGTTGATTGGGAAACCACTATGTGCCAGGCACCAGGCTGAACCTGGCGATACACTGATTAAAAAGAGCAGAATCCTCCTCTTGAGGCACCCACGACTCAGGGTGGCAACAATTTGATTTGAGGGGAGCTGACAAGGTCTTCATGTTTAAGGACAATTTGGGACAAGAAGAACTGGGTTACCCCGTTCTGGCTTACCCCGTGTGTGAGATTTCTTTCAACCGATCCATATTGTAGGTCTTTAGATAAAGGGACAGAGCTGTAACATAACAGGCTCCACATTAGAGCAAAAGTCCCCCAAGGTCAGTATGTCAGTATTTCCAAAGACTGTGATTCTCAACACAAGTATCCATCTCTGGGCTTGCTGAATGGAGGTAATAGTGATTATATTCTTCATATGTCAATCAGATCCAGTAAGTGGCTCTGGATTTTACTTAAGCCAAGTTGTACTGGAGTTTCTGTGACTTCTGCTTCTCACCCAGGCTAAGGAGGGAGCTAATAACTTTTACATGTTGCAGAACGCTTTCCTCTCAAACGGTACTGCGCAAACACTTTAGCACATAAGCCTTCCTGCTATTAAAAAGAGAATGCCAATGGTTATTACATCACTGTAACAAAAGAAAAAGAAAAAAATTAAAAAGAACAACACTTCCTGATACTCAATTAAACTCATTAGCCTAAATAGTCAATTCCTGCCAATACCTAATTTAAATTGTCACTTCAAAATAATTCGTTTCCGATGACCAGGATCTACTAAATTACCTCCTCACACTAATCACCTGCAAAAACATTACATGCTGGGAAGAATATGAGGATTTTCTCATTTGAATCCCAAGATAGTTGCCTAGGAATCGTCTCCTTTTGGCACAGTGGTTTTCTTATGTGTCCATAGCTTGTTTCTCTATCCTGGAGACTCAAAAGGAAGAACCCAGAAGTCAAGTCCCACTGAGTATAGTCCCGACTAAGACTGCTCTGCAAAATTAGTTTAAATGGAGGATGTGTTAAATCACATGGAAATAGAGACCTTTCCGGACACTGTGAGCAAGAACTTCCAAGAAGGTCTACAAATAAGTTTATGGCCAAGAAATATTCTCCCTCAATTAACATAGTGTATACCGTTAAACTGAAGAGATCATTCAAAGTCTGAAGCCAACCATGAGTCTACCTCTCCTGAGACGGATAAGTATCTCCAAACTTATTAATTTAAATTTATTATTAAAGCAACCCTCTTCTTCAGTTATTGGTAATATCTCCAGTCAATGCTAATTTCCCAGCATGCTTTGCTTATTTGTATTTGCTGGTGTGTTTCCGAGCCTCACTCTTCTCTTCTGAATTTGGTGTATTCTTTGGCATTTTTCTGAAGGTCTTAGTAGCAAGCAGTTTTATTTGTTCAGTATCTGGGAGGATCTTTTCTTTAATCTGATTTAAAAGTGAAATTTTAGCAAGTTATTAGTCCCATTAGTGAAAAAAGATTTTCTTCTATTGTTTTCTGGAAACCATTTTTTTTTTCTGTGAAATCAGGTCTTGATTGGCAAATGCTAGCTTGTTGTGACAGCAAATGGTCTTTTCCCTGCTGACCTGTGTGAACTTGTGTGTCTTTGTTTTTACATCCTGTAGTCATAGTGATAGCATTAGATTCAGAATCATACTTGGAGCCAACATCCTTTTTCAATCTAAATAGTCATGATTTAGGGGCTGTAGAGATAACTCAGCGGTTGAGAGCACCGACGTGGCTCTTACAGAGAATTAAGGTCAGATTCCCAGCACTCCCTGCGACAGCTTGCAACTGCCCATCACTCCAGTTCTGGGGATCTGTCACCCTCTTCTGATCTCTGTGGGCAACCGGCAAGCATGCCCATGTGTACTTATATTCATGCAGGTAACACCCAAAACCCATAAAAATAAATAAGTCTTTAAAAGAAATTCATTTTCCTAGAGCTTGAAAACGTTTCAACCATGTTCTTCAAATAATACCCCCTGCTGACCTACAGCACTTCTGATCGTCCTCCACTATCCGTTTCTTTGCTGTTTCTTTTTGGGTTTGTTGTTGTTGTTATGTTTTGTTTTTGTTTTGTTTTGTTTTTGCTTGCCTTTCTGTCTCTTAGAGCTGTTTTTCTTTATAACCATCTCTGATTTTCTAGTTTTCTCTTTAGGTCTGCTTTGCAGTGTGATCCATGCATTAAAACTTGTCAGGTGTAGTGGCTATCTTTCTCACACTAGAACATTAACAGTTTCTTTAAAACAAAACTTGCTTTTTGAATCCAACTTCTTTGGTCATTTTTTTTTTTCTTTTTCCTCTTACTCTTAAATAATATTTAAAAAGCTCCCAAAGAGCCTCCTTTTAGATTGCTTTGTGGTCTCTATGATGCATTTACTACCAACCTTTCATGGAGGACTTTTGTTTTTGTTTTTTTTTCTTTATGATATGGGCTCTTTCTTTCTTTCTTTCTTTCTTTCTTTCTTTCTTTCTTTCTTTCTTTCTAGAAACATCTCTAATCAGAGGTTCAGAGTTTGCTGCTTCTGGACCGTTTTTTCCCCTGTTCGTTTCTCATTCCATTATCGTGTAGGTAGTGTGAATTAGGAATCCACTCCTAGCAGAGTGATCTTGGGGTTTCTAGTTTTTGTTTGTTTTTGTTTTTGAGAGAAGATTTCCTCTGTGTAGCCCTGGCTGTCCTGGAACTCACTCCATAGACCAGGCTGGTCTCGAACTCAGAGATTTGCCTGCCTCTCTACCTCCTGAGTGGCAGGGCTAAAGCCTTGCATCACTACAGCCTGGCGGGGTTTCTAGTTTTCGCATGTGATTCCTTCCCTCCTTTTTCGAGCACCACATCTCTGAACTGGTGCACAGTTTCCTTGTGGCTTAAGACAGGACTTCTCGGAATCTAGCTTAGGCAGGACCTCTGGTCTGGTTTTATACGCATAAGGTGCGAGATTGCAACACCTGACCTGCACAGCTACCCCACCCACTCCCTGGCATCCTTCTAACGTCCATAAGGAATTGCCTTTTCCACCGCTACAGTAAGTTCTCTCTTAGAGCAAATAAAGGTACAGAGTACTTTTATTCTGGAACACCAACCATCTCCCCCATTTGGTGCATGTGTAATTTTGAGGGAAGCTCCTTTGTCTATTCCTTGGTTTCCTTAAACACAAAAACAGGGGCAACCATTGTTTCTTCCAGGACTTATGAAGATTATACAAGTTAATGCATGCCAAGTACCGCCAGTGGGACATGGTAGCAAGCATTAAGTGTATTTACTTGCTTTCAAGTTTCTGTTAATTTTATTACACAGTGGTTACATATACATAGTTCTTATGTATGCATAGTTTAATATGGCAATTTTGCTCATTTTTGTTTCATGTTTGCTTCTATGATTTTGTATATAAATATGGATTGCAAAGGTCTTCACTGCTTGGAAGAGTTTGGCCTCTGTAAGATGGAGACATGGCAGTGGTGACCAGGATATGGGAAGCTGATGTCATACTCGGTTACTGGACGTAGCTCTGGGGCCCCTGGCTTCCTGATGCTTGAGATCTTTCTTCTTCATTAAAAGCTGGACTGGTTTTAATGTTCTCCTGTGCTTCACGTGGCTGTCACTGCTAATCTTCACAAATTCGTCTTCATTCTGAAGGTCTCGGAACTCCTGAGATGTTTAGGTGTATTCGAGCTGACAGGAGGATTATTTTCCTTCATCCGTTCCTCCTTACAAAAGGTTTTTCATTTTGAGTTTTACCATTTTATTTGACCGCACCGGCTCGTCTGTTTAACTGGATGTGGTATTTTCACAAGGAAGAATGATCTGAGGGAGGGGGGGACTTGTTCCCGAAAATGGGATTGTGGATGCTGGTCTTGGCTCCGTTTCTGGGGTTTATTAAAGGAGTGTTTATAAAGCCATGCTATTTGTATTTACCAAGAAATATTAGTGGGAGGAAGGGGTGGAAAAAATGGTCTGGGTCTCAATATTCTTGAAGGATAAATCAATCATTAAGTGGTTCGTATTTGTCTGAATAACTGAGACTTGATGCAATGTGTCAGCCTGTCCAGCCGCCAGCCATGGGTCAGCAAGGATTTAAATGCATAACCAATCTCCTGCCAATGCTTGGAAGGAAATGAAAAGCTTGTCCACTCACCAGCAAGCCGCTCCCTGGATTCCTAAGATGGGGTGTCTGAAAGAGTGATTTTTTCACCCTCCTACCCTTCAGGTTCCTATACCACATAGAAGTCCTAGGGAAGCTGACCTGCTTGTCTCCTTGTCTCCCCTCGAGATGTAAGGGGCACATGTATGTCTCTCTCTCTCTCTCTCTCTCTCTCTCTCTCTCTCTCTCTCTCTCTCGGCTTCCTTCCTTTCCTCCTTCCCCTTGTAGCCTGATTGGAGTTTTGCACGGCTTGCCAGGGGCCTTTACTAGGCACTAAATAATCTCATTTGAAAGAAAAGCTGCCCCAACATTGTTGTGGTAAATCGCCAACCTAAACAAGCTCATGCAATGAAAACACAACTCATTTAATACGAATATAAGCTGTGCGCCTAGATTGGGCAGAGCTACCACTACCCTACGGTATTCCCCAGCTATGAGCTCGTGGTTTCTCCAGGCTGTGTGCTTCTGCTCCATTTTCCTTCTGCTGCCTCCTCCTCCTCCTCCTCCTCCTCCTCCTCCTTGTCCTCTCTAAAAATTTTCAGCTCCACCTTTCCCTTCCACTGCCCAATCACTGGCTCTAGCCTTTATTTTACAAGTTAAAATGGGGAGAAGGTTCTCACGAAGTCACCTGAGTATCTGATTCACTCCTAGTCCCAGGTGGCCTAATCCTGGAAAAGTGGAATTAGCATCAAAATCACAAATGGTACCCGGGCAATCCCCAACCCAATCCTGAATGTGTGCAGAGTTTGACTGCATGTCTATGAAGTTGTATGCAGAGCTGTGTATGAGCACACACACACATGCTTTGGGGGCATAGAGAGTGTGGCAGCAGGGCTCAGGGAAGCCCCCTACCTCATGAAATGCTGAATGCTAATTGAGCAGTCACTACCACAGACCATGGCCTGGATATATTACAAGAAAATGTTTTAAATCTATAGGACTTGAGTAGGTCCTTTATTCTGATTTCTATAGCTAAACACACGATTTTTCCGGAAGGAATTCCAGATGTGTTAGGTAGTGAGGTTAAACTTTATCTCAGCTCTTCGATATACATAGTGTTAATCCACTCCACCAAATATCAGTTTGTGTCAGGCACTGTGGTAGGTTCCAGAGAACAATGAAGACCAATCTAGACTTCATAAATTGTGTGCCTACAACCAAATAACCTCGTCACCCTGTGATTCATTTTTTTCCCCACTTAATAAAATGGAAAAGTTATATTGAACTAGATGAGAAAGTATGTGGCTTTGGGTGTGTTGGAGATCACATACACTTGCACATGTGTGCTCATACACAGGTACAATTATCTTTTAGTCTTTTCAAAGCTCAGTGAAGGTCACTGAAATTTAATAAAAGAGTAAGTCATAAATTTTCATTTATGACTCAAGGGGAGAGGCTGTGTGACTTTCCCAGGATGCACTGGGAGGCTGGAAATGACTAAGGCTTTGCTCTGGCTTTCTGGAGGGAGGCAGATTATCAATGAAAAGCTGATGTGACCCTTGCAGCGCCCACCCTTGCCCCCAGTGGGGGTCTTCTGGAGAAGCACGGCAATGGCGAGCTATGTGGCTTTAAGGCTGAGTGTTAAGGTCAAGACAACACAACAGATGGGATCATGGAAAGGACCCAGGCACTGCAACACCTAGAGCAGGCTGATCTGCCAGCATCCGCTGCGGAAACAAGAACTTGCTCTCAGAATCAGGCAGAAGTGGTTCTGCCCCATGGCCAGGTTTCAAAAACCATTCTCAAATGGGCACTGCAGACAGGGGCAAACAGAGAGTGGTGTGGATAAAGAGGAGCAGAACAGGGGTCTCTTGCCAGGAGAGGCCGTTGTAATGATGATGCCTCACATCTGTTGTCTGTGGTTCCTGCTTGGCCAAACCAAGAGGGAGAGCCTGCGGCAGTGGTGGTAGAGACACACATAGTATATTGTTCACCATGAGAGGAGGGGCTGGACACACACACACACATATACATACACATCACACACACACACACACACACACACACAGAGAGAGAGAGAGAGAGAGAGAGAGAGAGAGGGACAGAGACAGAGATATACAAAGAAAGGCAAACAGATACTCAGAGACAGAGATAGAGAGATACACAGAGAGACAGGGACACATGCACAGAGACAGAGACAGACAGCAACAGAGAGACACAGAGTCACAGAGACAGAGATACAGACAGAGATATAGACAGATATGGAAAGAGAGAGTCTAGTATGGTCCATCTATTTCCGTATCCTGTAGGCCACTAGGATAGGGCCTGTCGCCATCTTACTGTGGATTCTGCAAAGTCCCCTCTTGCTGAATGTTTACCCTTAACCTTCTTTAATGTATCCTTCATACAAGCTCTTTGTTTTTCCAGTTAACTTCTGTTTCTGTTTTTTAAAAGATTTTTTAATGATTTATTTATTTTATGTATATGAGTATACTGTCCCTCTCTCTTAGAGAGGACAGAAGAGGGTACTGGATCCCATTACAGATGAACTTGGGGCCTCTGGAAAAGCAGTCAGTGCACTTAACCGCTGAGCCATCCCCCCACCCCCTCCCAGTTTCTGGTTTGACTCATCCTAAAACCATTCAGTGAGGTTAAACCCTAATCTGACCCTTAGGACCTGGTCAAAGGTACTCCTCCTCCTCTACAAGGCTTTTGATTTTTCCCTCGTTTTTTGTTTGGTTTGCTTGTCTTGCGTAAACACCCCAAGCTTCTTTCTGCCTGGATAATCCTCCTCTCAGCTCCAAGAGGTCTCTGTTACACCCTGACTTAAGGCGAAGCTTTCTCTCCTCTCTTTTCTCTACATAAAAGCCTCCTTGCCTCTCTCTTGTCATGTCTGCAGGACTTGCCGCCTACTCCCTAAGTGTAGGCTCAAGATGGCGTCCAATAAGTATTCATCAAAGGAGTACATACAACCTTGAAACAGAGCCGAGGGGGGCGGGGCGGGGCAGGGCGGGGAGGGTAGGGTCACTATGCCTCTGTGCCTCCCGAAGCCTTTGCTTGTCTAACTAATTGTACTTTAGGAACCACGCTGCCCTTCCCAGGGTTGACTCTTGCACTCTTCTGTCTTCCTGGTGTCTCCACACTGTCACATAGACCTCTGTGTGATACCATGCTAGAATGACGTGTTTGTACTTCTGGCCCCTCCCCCTTTCTGTCTATACACTCTCTAGGAATAGGGAACACATTTGCCTGTCTCGATTCACACTGAATTACATTTACCTAACCCCTCCGGATTGGTATCCATGCTACACAAAGAGACAGGCCCCAGGGAGAGCTGGCCACTCCTGAAAATTCTGCCCAGAGATGGGGGTGGTGGTGGAGGGGGGAATGTCTGTCCTGGGTTCTTCCTGCTGTCTGTGAATGAGGAGGGAGGACGCTCTCAATCCTCTCTCCCCCTCCCCCCACCCACTCCGAGGGTGTCCTTGCCGTGCTGGGCCTTTTCTCTCCCTTTGAGGAGACATTCTTCAGGCAGATAGTCAAACTGGATTCATCCAGAGCAAAAGCTGCTCGCCAGCTGCAGTGGAGCAGCCCGGTGCCCCTCCCCCACAGGCCTGGTCTCATCGCCGCCTAACGGGAGAGGGGTGTGAAAGCTCCCCTGTGGAACATCTGGTCAGGGCCACTGTCATCTGGGGAGAGGGAGCTTTCCCTCGGTCTGATTGTGTAGGACTGCTGGAGCTGCCCAAGCAGAAGAGAAAGTGTGACGGGAGAAGCAAGCAGGCCTCCCGGGTAGCCCTGAAGGCCAACTTTCTCCAGCGGCCACCCTCAGGCTCGCATTCGTCCTGCCAGTGCCTGGGAATTCCAGTCCTTAGCTTCTGGATACCCAAGGGGCTAAGCCCGAGGCTCTAGGTAGCAAAACCAAACAGTGTTTGTTCACTCACTCACCTGGGTCCACGCTTCTGCCAGATCTCCTGACTTCTTTTAACACTCTGCCCTGACCTCCTTAGCAAAGACCTCCATGTTCTCCCAACTGCCTTACCCCTCCCCTCCTTAAACAGGGTAGCAGGCTGCTGGTATTTCAGATCATCCCCAACCAACGATTTCTGAGCTATTATGGAAATGGTTTTTAACACCTATCTGAGTTTAGGGCTGAGGTGGTTTGTTTGTTTTTGTTTTGCTTGTTTTGTTCCCCCCCACCCCCAACTTCTGTAGGAGACAATTAAAATGTAAAAGACCTGATGAGTGGTAATTTCAAATTCCGGGGGTGGGGGTGGGGGGTGGGATGGGGGTGGGGCTTCAGGGGCAGCCGTGCATGTCAGTTGCCTAAGCCACCGCCACCCAGATACCCAACCGATTTCTTTCCCATGTGCTCTCAGATGACAGTGGTCTGGGCTCTTTGAGGGGCCAGGCTGGCTAGTGGCTTATCTATAAACTTAGCAACCTCCTAACAGAGTGGACATTATCTAAATGGTACTGATAGATCAGGCATGTCACACGTCATTAAAATAGCTGATTGATTAGGAAAAAAAAAATAATTAGCTTGCCCTGCCTTGCAGAGCAGCCTTTTGATAGACCCTGAGGAGGAGATACGGAAGGGTCAGAGGTCATTCATCTTTTGATCATTTGTTTTCCCTTCAATGTGATGAAAAAAAGGCTGAGATAACCCTAAGGGAGCAAGCGAAACGAGGTCTTAGCAGTTTGCCCTTTACTGGGGTGGGGGAAGCTCTCTTCAGACTTTCTGCAGTGTGGTATGTTTATCCCGGTTACATAGATACACTCTTTTAAATCAAACACTCTGTTAGTGCCTTGGAGTTGTAAATCAGTGGTTCTTTTCAAGTGACTTGATAGAATGTGATAGTCTGCTCTCCCCTGACAGGATATAAACAGGGAAACCTAAATATTATAGTGCAGGCCGCCCTAGGCGGATTGTGAAGCAAAGAAGTTCCGGTCGCTCTTCTAGCCTTTCTTGCCTCCCAGGCAAGAGCTAGCATCTTACTGCTCAGGTCAGCATTCCTTCTCTTTGTCTGCTTGGGAGAGCGGTTGGAACCTTTTGTATGTCTTGGAACAATGTGAAAAATTTATGCTAAGAAAGAGTCACAGCTGAGACCCTTTGAGAACTTTGTGTGAAAGGATATCTATGGAGGGGGGTGCTGGGGTGCCCCTGCATAGTTATAAAGGGCCACTCTGCCCCTCATCATCCGAGTGATCGTAGGCACAGAGCTTAACAACCAAACAAGATCATCTTGAAATCCGTGTAAGGTAATTAGTACAAAAGAAAAGGCTTAGCCACTGGATAACAGGTTTTCTACCTAAGGGAAAAAAAATCAGAATTTCATCTGAGTAAAGTTTTCCAATGGTGGACAGAGTAAATCTTTTAAAGATGACTGAATTAGTTGTCTTACATGTTGCTGAGACAAAAAATACCCGATAAGTACTTCAGAGGGAAAGGATTTAAGCTGGTTCATAGCTTGTTCTGAATACCCAAACTATATTCCCCAAAGACAGACAGACAGACAGAGTCGGAGACAGATGCTATAGTCTCTGGGAAAGTCCATTAGGAAATGACTTCTAAGAGCTGGTGAGCGTGGCTGGTAATTGCACTTACAATTACAAAGCCAACCTATCTCTGCTAGCCATACTTCTTGCACTGAAGATTCCAGAACCTCCCCAAACAGCATTGCCCCCCCCTTGCCCCCTGGGCACCACGTTTACAAACTCACGAGCCTATCGGGGTAGTGTTTTATACCCAGACCATGGCAATGAGTTTTACTGGTTTTTAGCTGAGTGAAACACATATTACATATTCATGGTGGAAATTTGAGGAACAAAAACAACAGGGAAAATCACCAGTAAGTTTTGTTTAGGAAGAGTGATTTATTTAAACACAACATTTTTGTTTTGCCTGGCTGTTTTCAGCATGTGTGACCTTCTCTCCTCTGCCCCCTTCCCAATGTTGGCCTGTGTGCTGTGTGGTTTTCTTCTCTCGTTCTTTTAAAGATACATATCTTTATTGTATGTGTGTGTGTGACTGTTTCGCCTGCCTGGGCCCATGGCGGTGAGAGGATCCTCTGGGACTGGATTTAAGAATGGTCGTGAGCTACCAAGTGGGTTCTGGGAACCGAACCCAGGTCCTTGGCAAAAGCAACAAGTGCTCTTAATCCCGAGCCATCTCTCTAGCCTTGCTTTTGTTTTTCTGTTTTACATGTGTGAATGGTTTCCCACGTCATTAAACATGTAGCGGCTGAAAGCATGTGTGCATGCATAGATGCGCCAGTGTGGCGCATGCTTGTGCGTGTGTGCGTGTGTGCGTGTGTGCGTGTGTGTGTGTGTGTGTGTGTGTGTGACAGAGAGAGAGAGAGAGACACAGACAGACAGACAGACAGACAGACACAGCTGTTATAGTCTCTGGGAAAGTCCATTAGGAAATGACTTCTGAGAGCTGGTGAACCGGGCTGTGGTGGCGCACGCCTGTAATCCCAGCACTTGGGAGGCAGAGGCAGGCAGATTTCTGAGTTTGAGGCCAGCCTGGTCTACAGAGTGAGTTCCAGGACAGCCAGGGCCACACAGAGAAACCCTGTCTCAAAACAACAACAACAACAAAATCAAAAACCAAAGAGCTGCTGAGCTTGGCTGGTAATTGCGCTTACAGTGCACTAAGTCCGACAACCTGAGTTCGAGTCCCAGGACTCCATTGTGGAAGGAAAGAATCCATTCCATAAATTGTCCTCTGACCTCCGAACAGGGCTATGGCATAAACTCTTCCCCACAGTAAATAAATGTAACACAGACTTACATGAAAATGACAAGGGGAGCAACACTGAAGCTTCTCTGACAGACACACGCCCACCGTGAGGTGCCTGCTCGGGCGGAGCAGAGCTCCCTTGCAAGGCCAGGCTCACGGTGGACCCTCTAACACTGGTACTTGTTGGCAAGACCTACGGTTTCTATCAGGGCCTCGTGGCCTGGAATGACGTTTTGTCGGAACAAAGATGGAAGATGGTGGTGGGTTTCTGCCTACTTTATTTTCTACTAGCGAGATGTCTCTTCTGTGTTTGGTGACAGAAAGCTACATTTCAGATACCGTTTTGGAAAATTATTCCTCAGTCTCCACAAACCAGGCCCTGGGCCCTTTAGGTCCGGGACACAGGAGTGTTTGGTTTCCACACACTCAGGCATGAGAACTCTGTGTGGGTTAATGCTATTCTCAGCATGAGATTGCATCCTGTCTCGCTTTTCTAGGACTCTCTCTGTGCCTCAGTCTCCTCCCCTGCAAAGTGAGGATGAGAGAAGGCCTCTCTTGAATTGCTGGGGGCGAGCATGTGTGAAAGTGCAAGAGCTACAGTCATCATCTTTACAGCCTTTTCCAAAGATTTACAGCGAGACCAGCGAGACTGGTCAGGACAGTTAGCACTGTCTAGGCTCCGCCCCCCAGTTACCTGGCAACAGCCAGGTGTGTCTAACTCACTATAAAAGGGGCTGCTTTCCCCCTCCTCTCTCTCTTGCTCTCTAGAGAGTTCTTGCTTTCGTTCTGTCCTCCCTTTCCCCTCTCTCCCCATTCCTCTCCCACTTTATATCCTAGTAATCATGGCCAACCTCTACTCCTCTGCTCTGTCTGTCTCTGTCTGTCTCTGTCTGTTTCTGTCTCTGCCTGTCTCTCTGTCTGTCTCTGTCTCTGTCTATCTGTCTGTCTCTCTCTGCTTCTACTCTTCTCTCAACTCCCCTCCCTATTCCCTGAATAAACTCTATTCTATACTCAGCATGGGCCTGCAGAGGCACCCCCTTCCCTCATACCAGACTACACCTCCACCAAACATATTCTTTCTCTCTCTTATCTTTTTTTTCTTTTTAAAGTTTATTTACTTTATTTATATGAGTACCCCTGTGGCTCTCTTCAGACGCACCAGAAGAGGGCATCGGATCTCATTACAGACGGTTGTGAGTCACCATGTGGTTGCTGGGAATTGAACTCAGGACCTCTGGAAGAGCAGTCAGTGCTCTTAACTTCTGAGCCATTGCTCCAGCTCCCTCCTCTTATCTTTTTATAAAATGCAATGAGGACATTAAAACAAACAAACAAACAAAAACCTTACTTTAAATTATTGTGTATGGGGTGTGTGCTCAAGTGATTGTAGGTGCCCATGAAACCCAGGGGAAGGTGCTGGGGTCCCCGGAGCTGGAGTTACAGGCAGTTAGGAGCTGCCAGAAGTGTGTGCTGTGAATCAAACTGGGGTCCTTCGGAAGAGCAATGCTGTGTGCTTAGTGGTTGAGCCACCTCTGCTGGCCAGATATTATTATATGTAAGTACACTGCAGCTGTCCTCAGACACACCAGACGGGGCATCAGATCTCATTACAGATGGTTGTGAGCCACCATGTGGTCGCTGGGATTTGAACTTAGGACCTTCAGAAGAGCAGTTAGTGCTCTTAACTGCTGAGCCATCTCTCCAGCCCAGGAACTCAAATTCTGAAGAAACTCTATGGGACTCCATGTGCAGGGAGGACTGAGTCCCGCTATCAGAGCACTGTGAGGAGAGGGTTTCCCAGGCCTCCTGTTTCCCACCCTGTTTCCCAGTCTGGAAAGGGCCGGTGTTTGGGAGCCTAGGGAGTAAAGATGCTAACAGCAGGGCGAGAACGCTGACGCTCCGAAAAGTACATCAGCTAGGGTATCTCCGTGCCTTGGCTAAAATGCAAATATTTATGAGTACTAACTCTCATGACTGGCTTTCAGGATATCCATCTATTACTGCTTGTCTCAATTTCCTTCTACATATGAGACCTAATGGTAAAAACAAAAAACAAAAAACAACAAAAAAACAAAAACAAAGCAAACATACAAACAAAACCCCCAAAAAAACCTGACCCAGGAATTAGAAATCTGAATGTGGCCTATTGGCTCACTCCCTTAATCCCAGTGCCTAAGAGACTGAGGCAGGTGGCTTGTCACGAGTTCAAGGTCAGCCTGAGCTTCACAGTGAGTTCTAGACTAGCCAATACATAAGACATTATGGGAAAAAGACCAAAACAGAGCAAAACAAACAACCAAATTGGAATCTGTGCCTTGGCCGTTAGCCAGGCCCCATGTCTGGGACAGGGCAAAGGACCTGGCCAGCGGTCACAACAAAGGCCCGAAGACTGGAGAATATCCACGTGCCTTTCCAAAGCTTCCCAACCTTTCTGAATATGCAAGCAATGGTCATGGCGGATAGTAGCCGATTGTTTCATGAGCCAATCAATGGCGTGTCCTGTTGCCTCAAACGCCCCTCGCTTTCGGGCCAGCGGTCACTGCTTACGAATGCTATAGAACTTGCTGGAGGATTCATGATAACTTAATCTATCTTGGTCTCTTGGCATTTATGATACATATGTTGCAAGATATTTCCTATCCGTTCACATTGAGGCAGTGAGAGGCCAGTGATTGGAGGGGAAAGAGGAGGAGGAGCTAAGGGAAGTGAGGGGCGGGGAGAAGGGCAGAGAGAGGCTCGGTGGGCCACAGGGGCGGAGCAGAAAGGGAGACGCTGATATCCAGAAGGCTTCAGACATATTCCTGGTGATTTGGAGAGGTTAGATATATTGGGATAAGACTTTATCATCGTAAATTGGCATTATGTAATTGGGAGTGTTATATACATAAAGATATTTGGTTAACTATTCAAGTTTAAGAGTCACGCTTTACCGCTTTACCGGATACTTGGAAGAAGTGGTGCAGAGGCCTGGCCGGGCGGTACTCTTTCTTAATTATTACCCACTACATACATACTTATTACTACACTTTGCAAATGGTAGCCATGCTAACTAAGCATCTCTCAAGACACGAGTGAGGGTGTCTGCATTGTTATTTTTTAATTTTTATTTTTTATGTATTTTGTTTTTGTTTTTGTTTTTTGTTTTTTTGTTTTTTGTTTTTTCGAGACAGGGTTTCTCTGTATAGTCCTGGCTGTTCTGGAACTCACTCTGTAGACCAGGCTGGCCTCGAACTCAGAAATCTGCCTGCCTCTGCCTCCCAAGTGCTGGGATTAAAGGCGTGCGCCATCCAACATGAACTTGGAACAAACGTGGAGAGTACTGAGATTGTCACCACTGAGTGGTTTTCCAAGGTCCTGACACCATGGCTACTGGGCCAGACCTTCTTTTGTTAACAAAACAAAGCAAACAAAACCAAATGTGATCAAAACAATAGGATGCTTAGAACACAGAGAAAACAAACTTGATTTTCAGCAAGATAATTTAATAACGTTTTCTTTGGAAAAGGTGTAGGCTACGGTTATCTGCTCTCTACCACCATGGGCATCAGAGAAATACTAGGAATATAGCTACCCACAGTGAAAAAAGACTGGAACCCAGTAAAGCTGGATGTAGGTCTGGTTGCTACAGGACCCGAGACATGATTCCTGGAAGAGATCTTACATTCTTTACAAGAACGTGGTGTAAAAATCAAATCAGTCTGAATTAGACCCGTTTATGTTTCTAAAAGCAACATTTTCTCCCCGAATCAAAACTTTGAAACACCTGAGAAAATAGAAGTGTCTTTGTGGTTGTGAACTTTGAATGAATAATGGCAGTTTCGAGATACATGCTTACACGAGATAGTCTTTAGTTTTCTCATTCGCATTAAGGGAGTTGACTTGGTGAGCTAACCTGCGAACTGTTAGGGACTTGTTCACGAACTCGCTGAGGCCTAGGATCTGAATCAGTGGGCCCACTGAGGCATCCCCAGTGGAGTGGCTGTTCTTGTGGCTCTGTGACATTGGGAGTAACTCCAGAGTAATATAACTTGGGTCCAGCAGATGGCGTCTGGCATCTGGCTGGTGGAGTGCTCACACACAGGCAGCCGACTCCTCCAATCACAGGATCCCTAAGTTCATTTAGGAGTAAACGTGGAACCGTTTGCTACATCTTATTTTCTTGTGTGTATGAAATGTGTCCATTCATTCAAGAGCATGTGCAGGCCAGAGGATGGCATCCAAAATGTCTTCCTCAATCTCTTCTTCACCTTAAAAGAGTAGTATGCTTTTGGCACTCTCACACATTTACACAATACAGTCTGCTCAGGCTCCCCACCACAGTTCATGTCTTCCTTTCGCCCCCATCCACCACCGTGAGGTCCTAATTCATATTCACGGCTTGTTTTACTTTTACGACCCACTAGGTTTAACCAGGGCCACGGTGTAGGCATGGATGTGAAGCCATTCACCACGGGAGCATGGACGACGCAGGCCACTGAAGACGGGGACTTCCTGTCCTTTGCAAACGTGTAGTTTTTAACTGTTAAGATATTATGCTTGACAACCCAGCTCTTAATGCCTGTGCTGTCTAGCTCACCTGTGAGACAACAAACCTTATTTTATTTATTACCTAAATCAGAAACAAGGAAGTCCCTCTGTTCTCCTGGACTTGTCCAGGGAACCCCAAAAGCCTTGAATGACGCTATGAAGCAGAATCATAGGACAGGGCAGGAATAGGTCCCCAGGGAAGGAAAAGAAGGGTGCCATTCCTTCCTGGACCCAGAGCAGAATTAACGCTCTACTTTGTGCCTTTTCCGGAGCTCACAACCAGACTTCCTAGAACCAGGGCAGAGCTCCCTAGAACACTTGCTATGGGAATCTAGTTAGACATGCTAAAAGGCATCTCTTAGAGCTTTGGAAATACATTATCTCCACATTTAACCAAGCAGAATTTTATTAATTGTCTTGCTATGAGCCCAGCCCCTTGACCATGACTGTCTTGAAAACCAAAATCTGTGGGCCTAGGCCTTCTGGATAGAATAGTAGAGTTCTAGACAGCTTGAGGAAAGAGAGGAAGGGCAGGAAGAGCTGAGGTTGAGGGAGACATGGGGGAAGGGCATTGATAACTTTAAGGGCCTCCAGTTTCTTCTTAAAGAGCCTAAATGGAAAAGTCCTCATGATAAAAGATCGGCATCCTCTTGGGTAGGCGCTGCTGCTCCGGATAACATTTGTACTGCGTTTTCTCTGTTTGCCATTTTAAGCCTCACCTTCCACTGGCAGAATTCTCCAGTCCCTCTTCCTTGACTTGAGGAAGCAAACAGGTCTGTGTGAAGCTCGTATTTGGATGTTGGCAAGAATGAGCGGTGGGATGGGTTCTGTGAAGCCAATTTACAGGCGAAGGCACTGGCACTCTGACAGTGGTGTCAGCAGCCTCTGGCCACTCTACCTACCATCTGGGCTGGGTTCCTGAAACCTGGCCTCAACCTCCCTCTTCCCTTGGCCTTCCAATCAAATCGTTGCTGAGTTACTAGTAAGTCTTGATAACCTCATTTTGCTTAAATCACTATGGATTCTGTGGTTTGCAGCAGCAACACACACACACACACACACACACACACACACACACACACACACACACACACACAGTAAGGCTAAAATCTATTGGAATCTGCAATGTGGAATTGAGCTTAGGAATGCTTTCTGTTACACTCCGAGGGCTAGATTTAGGTATTACACGCCATCATTGCTTCCCTAGGGAAATGTCTCTTGCTCTGCCCATATTTAAGACAGAGAGAAACCCCATCATGCCCAGTTTTGAAAAACTGCCAGAGCTTCCACCCCCCTCTCTCTCAACTGTTAGAAACCATGACTTTAAAACAGCAGTCCTTGACTGAAAGACATGGGTCTCTTGTTGACTAAAGCTGCTCTCTGAGTCTTTGGTTTGGTTCATCAGACAAGTTCAGGTTGTGTCTCCCTGTGAGAAGCTATGATTTCAAGTCTTCTCAAAGAAGATGATACTGGGGGAACTGGGAAGAGACAGGTAGTACTGTTTAGAAGTATACAGTGGATCCTAAGGTTCATAGATACTGAATACAGGATCTCTGGTAATTTATTCATGTATCTTACATGAAAATGGCAGAAAAGAAGTCACACTGTCCACACCTCCATGGGCTGCAGCCCCATGACTTATAAGCAAACTTCATGCTGGGAGATCTGCAGTAGCACAGAGCCCATAACACCTTGTTCACGAGGCATCCATGGACGAAGCTATCAAAGATCCGGGCGGTGGTGGCGCACACCTGTAATCCCAGCACTCTGGGAGGCAGAGGCAGGCAGATTTCTGAGTTCGAGGCCAGCCTGGTCTACAGAGTGAGTTCTAGGACAGCCAGGGCTATACAAAGAAACCCTGTCTTGAAAAAACAACAAACAAACAAAACAAAACAAAACAAAACAAAAAACCCAAAGATCCTCCCAGAGGGCGGCTTCTAGAATTGTCAGCCAAGTAATATTGGCTCCAGGATCCATTACTGTCCAAACTCAGGAGGGTTTTCAATTTGATACTGATTCTGATGAGTGACTAACCAACTAGTTCTTTCTTCCATCTTTTACTTTGGAAGTTCGAAACAAAATTAAAACAATACCCGGTTGCCCCGTTTCTCCTAGCAATGGCATCACAAACGCATTCATAGAGGCTCGCCTGGTCAGCTCTGGGTTTTCAGTAAGGAATCATGGTTGGCTGGTTGGTTGGTTTCAGTTCTGGCTGTCCTTGATCAATTTCAATCAGTTGCTGTAATTTGGGTTTGAAAGGTCCTCTAGGCCCCAAATGTGAAAGGCTTGGTTCTCAGCCTTTGATGCTGTGGTCGGACTTTAAAGGTAAGGCTACAAGGGGGTGGAGTGAGCATGCCCCGCCCTGCCCCCTCACCTCCCATTCCACTCCACCCCCCACCCACCCATTCACCCCCTGCTTTTTGGAAGTCAGGAAGAGAGCCTGTGTTTGGCACGCCCCCCTGTGGTGATGCACTGTCTTTCACAGCTGTAGAGGCAATCCTGAAACCACTACCTAAAACAAACTTTTCTTCTGTATAAATCACCTCAGGGAGTTTGTTACATGACAGAAGCACTCCAGTTGGAATAGTCTAGAAAGAGAAGAAATGTGTTAAGAATGCAAAACACGGCCCAGATCTCTTGGCAAGGATCAAACCCTGGAAGGCAGTTTAGATACTAAGAGTCCCACCTGGACCCTGTGAAAGGCCTTAACACATTTCTCCCCTCTAACCGAAGCATTATGTGTGGCTTAGGCAACCTTTGGTGGATGTACAAGCAAAAGTGGCTTAGACCCCTTTGCAGGCCTGAGCCTGAAGCCTGGTGTTGGAGGAGGTGGGCGTGCCGAGGGTAGAGGTGGGCGTGCCGAGGGTAGAGGTGGGCGTGCCGAAGGTAGAGGTGGGCGTGCCGAAGGTAGAGGTGGGAGGAGCTTTAGGCTTTCTTGAGCTAGAGGATTCACTGTGCCTGGTCACTTTATACCCGCAAGTCCGGACTCATTCCTAGATCCCATCACTTCTCCCCCTCATGAGATAAATAAGCAACTAAATAGTAATTCGAATGAGCAAACACCAGTAAGGCCTTTGTAACTTAAACTACTTTCAAACCTCAGAATTCTCCAATTTGGAAGATTTTGGGCTATTTCAGACAAATTCAGAGTCTATTATTTCCTTCACTCTCACCCTGATGTCACTACCCCTGTCTCCACCCTGCCCTTCCCCCATCTTGACCCCCATCCTGCCCCCGCCCCCATCCTGCCCCCAACTCCATCCTGCCCCCTTGGTTCCTTTCTCTCTCTCTCTCTCTCTCTCTCTCTGGTTTTTTGAGACACGGTTACCATGTGTAGCCCTGACTGTCCTGGAACTCACTCTGTAGACCAGGCTGGCCGCGAACTCAGAAATCCACCTGCCTCTGCCTCCCAAGTGCATGCGCCACCACTGCCCAGCGTAGGATATGATCCTTATGCAAACCTCTTCTTCCAGATTCCATTTTATAACTTTCAGCAGCCTAGAAATATCCAAAGGTAAGCTGCCTTACCTCAGAAGAGTTTTGATAGGGTTGTTAACGGATGGGCAATGCCAGCTACTTTGTTTGGTTTGCTTTTTATTTATGATAGGCATAGATAGTAGTCATACACATACAAAACTGAAGAAACATAGAAAAGTACCATGGAGAAAGTAAAAACCTGTAGCATTCATACGTGGTGTCTCCAAGAACAGACTTCAAGCTCCTCAAGTTGCCCTCTCTAATCAAAGGACTATTGGGCTCACATTTTAAGCTGCCTCACTTAATTCGAAAGAAACCTAGATCCTGCATATCAGCATCAGTGGCCTCCCACATCTCCATTCATGCCGTAATATTTGGCAGGTATTTTTCGTAGTTTGTGGTTTGGGATTAGAATGATTTCTTCGATTTCTTTTCTTCATTCATGATGCTGAAAGGACTTTTTTGTTTTTGGGTTTTTGATTTTGTTTGTTTTGTTTTATTCTTTTAATTGTTTTGGTTTCCATCTATTTTGTTGGGGGGGGGGAGTGGGCGGTGTGTGTGTGTGTGTGAGACATCAACTTTTCTGTCTTTAACAAGACTTACTTTTCACAGTAATTATGTGTCTGCTTTTAATTTTTGCACCCCAAGAAAAAGTTAAGGGTATCTATCATGTCTACAATTCTAGTTAATTCTGAGCTGGTGAGGTCCCTGATCAAGGCGACCTCCCTCAACTGCAGCTGCTTCTCTTCCGATGAAGATAAAGACTAGAGGACGCTTTCCCCACAGCACTGGCACCCGGGTAGAATTTTCACAGGAGAGATGGCCCAGCTCAGCTCCCTGGGAGCTATCACCACAGATTGCCCATGCTGAGAGAACAGACCGCAAATTACCCCAGCTGCAGACACTTATACAGCACAGGAGGGAGAGCAGAGGCCAACACCCGAAGATGGCGAGAGTTCCAGGGAGAGAGCAGTGCAGAGCCTGCGAAGGGTGTGTGTACCCCGCCTGCTGCCCACGAGCACCCAAGACCTTCTCAATTACCCAGAGAGCATCTGGGGAGGAGCAAGGGCTGGGGTTGGGGTGCAATGCTCAGGAGGCAGGATCTGCTTTGCTAGGGAGTTGCGGAAGTTGAATGTAGTCGAGTAGCCCCACCCTCCCCTTCTTCATCCAGAAGAGACCGGGAAGAGATTGTTACTACCCGAGTTTTAGTTATTTCTGCCATCTCTCGAAACGAAGGCTTTGGAGCGAGATTACATCAGTTTTATAAAATAAATAAGCCACTGTTTTGTACATCTGAGGTGTGTAAGGTGTAAATCTTGGCTCTGTAACTTCTGCGACTTCAACTGCCTCTATCAGCTAGGGGGGACAGGACAGGACAGGACGGGAGCTCAGCCTGTTCTGGACTCTGCCACTGACTTGGTACGGAATGTCGGTCAAGACGCTTACATTTTCTAGGGTTAACTTTCATCTTGCCCACATTCATGCGGGCAAGGAGGTCTGAGGTTCCCCTATGAGCCAGGCACCTTCACAGAGCTGTTCTCACTTTGAAGATCAGTGAAGGCTCTGGCTTCTCTAGTCCTTTTTAACCTATTGCTTCCTTCCTTCCTTCCTTCCTTCCTTCCTTTTCTTTCTTTCTTTCTTTCTTTCTTTCTTTCTTTCTTTCTTTCTTTCTTTCTTTCTTTCTTTCTTTCTTTCTTTCTTTCTTCCTTCCTTCCTTCCTTCCTTCCTTCCTTCCTTTCTTTCTTTCTTTCTTTGCAAAGAGGAATAAATGTCATGGTATGTGTGGAGGTCAGAAGATTTGAAAGTATCTATGAAAACAACAACAACAACAATCCCCCCCCCCCAAGGCAACTGTGAATTCAAAATAGAAACAGTCACTATAGTCTAATCAGTATGGTGGCGTCATATCCTAGGCCAAGCAAGAGCCACCCACCAGGTGACCCATAGGACACCTCTTAACCCTGCCAACACCCCAGGAAGTGGCTGTGATCCTAATGTGACAGAGGAGAGCACCGTAGCCCACTACATTGCTCCAATGAGATACCACTACAAAAAGGAATGGGTGTTTAAGAAGTCATTTACTGTCATTAGAGGAAAAAAAAAAGTTCAACTTTGTGATCAGTTAACTAAAGCAGTAGAAACGCCTCACCCCACAGAACCCACCATCCAGGAATTCTTTGGGTATTTTTCCATGGGAAATGGACAAGGGAAATGTTGGAGACAAAAAAAAAAATCAGAATTTTAGAATTTTAAATGTACATTAAAACTCCCTGCAGCAGTGGAGACAGCCTCTGGGTATTCTGCGGAGGGTTACCAAAAGACGCAGGCACCGTTCCCTCACCCCATGGACTTATATTTTAAGAAGTTCAGCCATTCCAGCCCATGCAGAAAAATACTCTCAAAGGAATATTTACAATGTGGATCTTATATTAAACATTTGGTTTTATATACTTAAATATTTATAAAGACATATGTGGAATACATTTCAGACTACAAACCGAAGTGAGGAAAACATATCAATTTCCCTACTTCTTTAAATCAATGTAATTTTGTGACTCCTCAGCCTTCATCCTTCTTCAAAGATGGCAAAAATATTTACCTCCTGCTAGTGGACCCCCTCTCTCCCAGAATGTCGAATGTTTAAGTGTAATGAAAACAGACAACTGGGAAGGGGGGCTGTGCTCTTCGGTCTCTGGGTACACTGGTATCCCACTGGGAAGCCCGGAGTTATGCCTAGAATATTGGTGGTACCATCTGAGGTTGGGGGAACCTTTCAGAGAATATTTGCTAGGCGCATCAAGAATTTCTCTCTTCTGGGCAGGGCCCCGCTGCCTGAACACAGCCTTGTAGCATCTCACACTAGCTTTCCTGCTCAGAAGAAAACAAAAACAAAACAAAAAATACCTCCTGAACTTGCCTTAATGCCCTGCTGTGGCTGTCTTGAAATTCCAACAAAAGACTCCATTTTGCATCTGCCCAATGTTAACCGACTCTGCCTGAAGTCTCAGCCACCTCTGCTCACTTCAAGGGTCTTTAGTTCTCTTTCTCCATCTTATCAGGGAGAGAAGAAGCCTTTCTTTCCCATTGTCTGTGCTTTAGTGACTTTACTTCTCCTCCTACTGCCCCACCCCCAAGAATGGGGTGTTTATCTCCTGAATCAAGTCAAGAAAGGCACAGATGGCCTCTGGGATGGGGCGGTTGCTATCTTCCATTTTGCAGAGGTCTGTCTTTGTTAGCTAACATTGTTAAATATGTGATCAGTTTCTGATGTTTTTTTGCTGCTTGAAAGGAGATGCTGGGACTAGAATTCCAGCACCAATTGCTGCAGCACCCAGAAAAATACAAGGTGTGAGGGTGGTGGCAGGCGGTGGTGGGCGGTGGCGGGCGGTGGCGGGCAGTGCACACCTTTAATCACAGCACTTGGGAGGCAGAAACAGGTGGATCTTGGTGAGTTGGAGGCCAGCCTGCCTGGTCTACAGACTGACTTTCAGGACAGCCAAGGCTACTGGGAAAAACCCTGTCTCAAAAAACAAAAAACAAAAAACAAAAAACAAAAAACAAAAAACAAACAAACAAAAAACCCCGAAACCAACCAACCAAAATAAAAAGCCAGACCAGACCAAACCAAACCTGTCTTCTACAGAAAGCAAGTCAAATGGTCGAGACCTCAGTTGGCTGTGACAGCAGGCAGCCTAATGTATGTCTCAGCTCAACCTGGGACACCTTAAACTGAAGAGCTTGCAGATTCTGCTCACAGTCTACCAGAGCAGTAAAATGTGACCTGGGGTCACCGCAGATTGGGGTATACAGGGACAGATGTAAATGTTGGAAGGAGGGAGGATTTGAACTCTGGCCTGTGTGACTCCCACTCTCCTCACATTCATTAGGAGAACCCATGACTAGGTCAGTCTCTTGACCACAAGCCTTTCTGCTGTGGTCTTGTTGATTTGGTTGGAGAAAGAACGGGCGAGGTTCACAGGAAGAGAAAACCGCACTCAGGAGAGGTCCTGAACGTGCAGTCCTCAGTTGCAATTGGCCAGCGCTCCAGGCATCAATGAGGGGAGTTTCATCTTCAATATTTACTGAAAACAGACGCTGAAGTTTGCGAAGCAAATGTAAAGTGCTCATTCCAAAAGCCTTTTTATATACATGTTAAATCAGTTTGTGGGAAAGAGACCACAGAGATTGTTTAAACATTCGCACTGATGACACTCGAGTTCTAAAATATGCAGTTCCTTGTAGCTATATGCGGAATTAATCACATATGGAGGAAGTCATCTTTTGAAACTGGATTAAAAGGAAATAGTTCATAACTCAGTGATATCAACATGCACACCCCCATGCCTCCTTATCTCCTGCTGTCTGAAGATGTTATTTTCTCACTTGGTGTGCCATGATCCAGCTATGTGGCTCTGCAGAGAGAATCTGGATGTGGGGCCAAAATGGAAGAGATAGCATTTAAGCATGACTTGAGACCAGAGCAATTAGGCGTCTCTTCCTGACTCTCGATTCTGCAGTTCAGCTGAGTTTCTCTAGTCCGTCCGTTAATAGAAAACATAGGAAGACAGTTGGTCTCTACCCTTGAACTTCCTCAGGAGAAGGCAGCAAGTCATTTGGCTTCAAGATTCTTCCGTCACCACCAGCATCCTGCTGTCCATCTTTAATTAAATTACCTCAAATGCTTGACAGGGGCTCTTGTCAATCACAGTCAGACAATTTGTCTATCACACTCATGGAGAAACCTGTGGCGGTCACCTAGAGACAGCTGAAGTACTGGTTCAAGTCTCTCACTCACTCCTCCAAGATATCATCTGCTATACAAAGTCTTGGTAGGTGACCCTCGTGTGTTTCCCTCATGGAAGTCATCCTGGTTCTAAGGAAGCTCCTGTTTTTAAAAGAGCAGTCCCACTAATACTCTCCCTCTCTCCTCTATCTTTTCCTTCCTTCCTCCCCTCCACCTCTTCCTCTTCTTCAAGATACAATGAGTTGAGAATATCCACATTTGCTTTGAAGTTCCTTCTCTTAAATGAGATTGTGTGTGTATGTGTGTAGACTGAGACATGAGGCAATCCTGAAAATATGAATGAAAGAATATAAATATTTCCCCAGCCTCTGTAGTCTTCATTAAAATCCACCCGAGGAAGAAACCAGGCTGGCCTTCTATATTTAATTTGGACTCTAACCTCTTCAGCAGCGTGATTAATTTTAGCTTATCATATGGAATGTCTGCCTACCTATAAATAAGTCTATTCGTCTTTAGGAGAGCATAAATATGCCTCCTGTTTTATAGCCATTAAAAAAAAATAAAATCCCTTTCATATAATTGTAATGAGATCTCTTTCCGGGACAATAGCTCAACTCAGCCTCGATTCCATTAAGCTTCCTTAACTACATGGTTGGGAAAGGTAAGTGAGAATGTGTTTCCTCAGGTGGCTGTGAGCGTGTTTCTTCAGGTGACTGTGAGCGTGTTTCCTCAGGGTGGAGCGATGGGAACCACAGAAGAGTAAGGATGACCTGAACAGATCTCAAAGGATTAACTAAAGAGAAGTGGAGAGGAAAAATGGGAGGAAGAGATGGAGAAGGGAGAGGTGGGGGAGGGGCAGGAGAGAGCACAGCAAAGCCAGAGCACTGTAGTGTAAACCTGAGGGAGAAGTATAGACATTTCATCTTTAATGTCTGGCAATGCTCCCCACCGGCCTTGTTCATTAGCAAACTGACTGCATTTTCGCATATCCCAGAGTTCCCTAGGCTCAGGTAAAGTCTATATGTCCACACAGAAAACGAATTTGCCCACACAAAATACTAAAGAGGAGGATTGTATTATCAGTTGCCTAGAGGCAGATGATATTGAAAGTTATTTTCAGAGGATTTGGAAGCACGGCTCAGTCCTGGAGGGCTCGCCTGGCTTGCCAGGGTGCTGGGTTTAATTCCTAGCAATACACACACACACACACACACACACACACACACAAACACACTCACACTCACGCACGCACACTCACACACATACACATACACACACACATACACACTCATACCCACACTCACATACATGTACATACATACACATTCATTCACCCACTCACACACTCACACACATACACATATACACACACACATACACACACACACACACACACACTGAATGACCCATCACAATCTTAACACATGCTTCAAATAGGCCTTATCAATAAAAGCAACCTGTAAGATGCACAATGATATATTTGTTTCTTGAAAATCATATTGTTGTAGGAAAATGTGCCTCATATTTCTAGGACTATATAATCCACTTCTTGAACTCAGTCCTTTAAATGAGCGCTCACACATGGGACTCACACTTAGGAAACACTGGACCAGTTTTCCCTCCCTAGGTCAGCCCTTATTTAAAAAAAAAAAAAACAACTTTACTTGTAGAGGTCAGAGGACTTGCCTTTCTCCTGAGAAAGCTCTCCCCATTGATAAACTGTGAGCAAAAGCAGTGTTCCCCAGGAAGGCTGGCATGTATCTGAGCGCCCAAGGACAGGAGGCGTCCGTTTCCAGGTATATCTGACTAGTTCTGGGTCATTTTCCCACAAGCCCAGCTTAGGGATGCTCCACAAAGCCCTGGAAGCATCAGCCAGGCGAACAGAAGGCACTGAGGCTATTTTCCCCAGCATTGCTCTTTATGAGACATAAACACTTATTCACAGAACAAGCGGGACTGGTGAAAGATGCCGTCTCGGCGGTGAGCGATCTGACAGTCATTTCTACCACCAGTCAAATGATCGCAAAGATCCCGGGCATTAAATACAGAAGACAGTGCTAGGGAGCGAAGACTCAATCGATCGGCAAATGGCCGCCACCTTCTGCCCGGTTGCTTCTGCTTGCAGGGTCTAGCCTCCAAACACTCACACAGAAGTTCTGGCAAAACAGATTGCCATGGTCTAGCCCAGGACCGGGAAGTAAGAGGATAGAGGCTTTCTGGATGATTTGATCCAATGAAGTAAACCCCCTCTCGTTGCGTGCTAACATCAACGGTTCATTCTTGGAACCCAAGCCTTAGAACCAAGTTACATGGGAGACCGTGTTTGCACAACGTCCTTCAAAGAATCCAGTAACTAAACTCCACTGGACCGCAGCCAAGACAAGCCTTTTTAATGCCAAATTCCACTACAGTGGGTCATGTTATTGGATGGCTCCAGTGAATTTGGGACAGGAAAAAGGGCCCTGTTTCCTTTAATACTTTTTTTTTTTTTGGACTGAATTATTCAGATAATTGCTTCACTCTTCAACTGAGCTTCTAGTTGAAGGAACACAGAAGACATCCACTGAATTTTTTTTCTTTTGCTGTAATTGGATTATCTGTAAATCTCAGAAATAAGTGTCATAAAACATATAACCTTTATACATTTTAGAACTCTCTTGTGAACTTACACATCTGTTTTTGTTTGTTTGTTTTGTTTCTTTTTTCTTTTTCTTCAGTCATTCAGAAAAGATTTACTGAACCAAACTAAAGATATGTGTCCTGATATTTGTTTAGGGTGCTCTAATGAGCTGAAAAATCTTGCAAGTATTATGAAAAACACAGGGAAAGGGGCAGAAAAAAATTGAAAAATCTCTTCTGAAATGTTGCTTCCTCAAAGACAAAAGGTCACCATTTTAAACAGGTGGTTGAAGCCAGTGTAGGGCCTTTAGCTGGGAACGGAGCACAAAGGATCCCTTGCAACCTCTGTTACTATTCCATTATTAAAACTGTTGGAAAAGTCCTAAAATACCACTAAACAGTGCTTGGTGAGAAAGTGGTGCTCTCTTCACACAGCCTCTCATGGCTACTTGCTCTATGTCCATTTCCAAATCTCATTTGTGGTGTGTGTGTGTGTGTGTGTGTGTGTGTGTGTGTGAGTGTGTGTGAGTGAGAGAGAGACAGAGACAGAGACAGACAGATTGAGATTGTGTGTATGTGTGTGAGAGAGATTAAGATTGTGTGTGAGAGAGATTGAGATTATGTGTGTGTGAGAGAGAGAGAAATTGAGATTGTGTATATGTGTGTGTGTGTGTGTGTGTGTGTGTGCATTTCTTTGAAATGTAACAAAACAATCTGCTCAGTACATGTAATCTTACTTGTGTGTATGTGATTTCGAGACCGGCTACTTGGTATTGGATTACTATTTGGGGGACACTTCCTTAGGGGGGAAGACTTTCTCCTATTCTCAGCTGTTGCTAACTGCCTGTAGTTCTTTGTTTAGGGTTGGGGCACCATGAGATTCCCCGCTTCCATGTTAACATAGCTGTTGGTATCGACTTCCGCTCCAGTCTTGTTTAGGCAGTCACTTTATAGTCTTCACGGGCACTGGCTCTCCTGGAATGGGCCGTGAGGCTCTGTACGGGTACTGGGAGCTGAACTAAGTCCCCTGGAAGGCTTACTGGTGCTGGGAGCTGAACTAAGTCCCCTGGAAGGTTTGCCAGTGCTCTTTATTGGGGAACCATTTCTCTCCTCCTGTATGCTCGATTTAAAATTAGCCACTGATTTCCACGTGTGAGCCACAGAACAGCGTCCACACTAACTTTCGTGCTCGCAAATTATTGTCAAGGCGGCTAGCTTCTAGGACCGAATGCTCTGGAGAGACAATTCTGAGGTATACAGAGGGCCTCCTCATGAGGACCCAGACGAGAACTGACCAGTGTGTAAGTATACAGAACTATCAAGGACCATGGAAAGCACTAAAGGACATGACTGAACGTTCAGAAAGGGTAGTGTCTGTTTCCAACAGCCAGGCTGGGAACAAACCAACCCCTTTTCCTCCACAGGGGAATTGAGGAGCACCATTGCTTCAGAACTGCGGAATAAATAACCAAGACCAATTGCTGCTGTGGTTCAGGCTAACACATTTTAAAAGGTTTCAAGAAACTTAACTGCATCAAAGAACAAAGCTCAAGATCATTTAGGGGTATTAAAAATTATATATATATATATCCAGGACCCAACAAGGTAAAATTCACAATGTCTGGCTTCTAATAAAAAAGTGCCAGGCATTCTAAGAAGCAGAAAAATATGACTCATTATGAGGAAAATAACCAATCCACTGAAATCTGCCCAGAACTACCGCGACGTTAAGAAGGGTCCCACGGAGATATCAAGTGACTGCTATGGTAATACTAAAAGCCGAGGAATAGATAGACAGGGTGTGTAAGAAGAAACGCACAGTTAGATGCTAGGACTAAAAGCTAGAATGTCCGAGATGGAAACAGTAGCTACGATTAATAGTGGATAAAGCACTGTAAAAGAAGGATTAGTAAGAGTTGGGGAGATGCCTAGTGGTTAAACGCCTACCTCGCAAGTGCGAAGATGAGTCGGGTCCCCAGAACCCATTTAAGTGCTGAGTAGAGGCTGGGTGAAGTAGAGACGGGATTCTCAGAGCAAGCTGGTTTATGAGACTGGCCATGAGTTTGACCGAGTGTCCTCGCTCCGTTGAATAAGGAGGAGGAGCAATCGAGGATGGCTCCTGACGTCATCAGGCCTCCACATACACATGCATGCCAGCGCGCATGCGCACGCACAGGCACCCCTCACACGTGTATGCCCACATAGGCACACACAAACACACACAGTCACACACTGTACATGTGTACCCATAGGAAAAGAAAGAAGAAAGAATAGTGAATTTTTAAGGCAATAGTGGGATCTAAGGAACACGGAGGGAAAATGTCTTTTAAAAAAAATCATAAAAGCTCCAGTTTCTGGGAGACAGCTCTCGGGGGACTACGATGGATTCTTCCGGCTGTTTCGATCCTGGGGCTTTCTTGCCTCTTCTCCTTTCTGAGTCCTGTTGAAATGTTTCCTCGGAGTGTGAAGGTTCACCGGTTTTTCATTACCTTCTTTTCTCTTCTAACCAGAATTGATTGTGACCCAATAAACCCAAAGTGATTTGCCTATTAAATAATTTTTCTAGTTAGAGCAAAACGTACCCTTCTGGAGTCTATGTAAACGAGCACGACTGATCTAAATGGAAGGCTCTCACTTTCATCTTGTAAAACTTAAATTCCGTTCGGTTGGAGTTTTCCTGCAGTTCCGCCCTCTACAACAGCGGCCTTCAACCTTCTTAACGCTGCAGCCCTTGAATAGAGATCCTCAGGTTGCGGTGACCCCCAAACCGTAAAATTATTTTTGTTGCTATTTCATAACTGTTGTTTTGCTAGTGTTATGAGTTGTAGTGTACATATCTGTGTTTCCCCATGGTCTTAGGGACCACCCTGTGAAAGGCCATTTGACCCCGCGGGTTGAGAACCGCTGCTCTATACTTTTGGATGGGAATCATTTTATAATCTACAACATCATGAAGCTTTACATGCGTGTCACCAGTATGCTAGGGCACCTGCTACATTCTAGATAGAGTCTGACGATGCTTGCATCTTTCCCACAGAATCCTGACTTTGGTGGTACTGTGTCCTGAGACCAAGTTCCTTCAGACATGTCCAGCCTTTTGAACCATGGCTCAATGTCATCTTGTCATCTTCGCTGGCTTTTACTTGAAAGCTGAGACTCTGGATTTAGGTCCCCATGCTTGCAAGGCAAGCATACTCCTGGTTGTGCCATGTCCCCAGTTCCTCACAGATGCATTTTGCTAGGGCAATCCTGCAATTTGTCATCTAGGAATCCCTTCAGTTTCAGAGTTAAAATGGTACCAAGATTTCTATCATGCAATACATCTCGAGCTTCAAGCCAAGCCACTTTTCCTGTGAAGTTTGTGGTTCTGAAAAAATGGCTATTTTTAGGTAGTATATTGCTAAGGATCTCGTGTGTGTGTGTGTGTGGGGGGGGCTGTGTATGGGTGGTATGTGTGTATATGTGTACACACACACACACACACACACACACACACACACACGTGTCTTTAGAGGTGGTTTTTGGATGGATGTCCTCCTCATTTGTTCTCCACATTGCTTTTTGAGACAGAATCTCTCACTGAACCTGGCCATCATTGATTCAGTCGACTTGCTGGCCAATGACCTTCGGGGGTTGGTCCATCTTTCTCTTCACTGCCAACACTGGGCTATGGGTCCATCACCGTACCTGCCTTTTCCACTTGGGTGTTGGTATCAGAACTCAAGTCCTTGTGAGTATCTCACAGGCACTTAATCAACTGAGCCATCTCACCTCATCAAATGTTCTACTTTTATATGAACAGATACTTCTTCTTATGGAGAATGTTTGAGTCTCATAGATGGTCTGCAACAAAGTTTACATTCTACCATAACCCTCAAAGTGCTCATTAAAATATACATGATCTAAGGTTTGGTCATAAGCAATTGTTAAGTATACCATTGACTCCTGAGAGGGTCTCTGCTCTGTCGTCTTTCAGTTGCATTTTGGTTCATTAAGATGACATTTTTGTGTCATGAAAGGTAGACAGTATGAAAGCATTATAGAGAGATGGCTTCAAAACAACTCCGGCTCCCTTCATATGCCCCGTAGCATAATTTTACTAGATCTTGTAAAGTCAGGGAGACTACTCTACAAACGTTTCCCCCTTTCCTGCCAATCCATTGACACAGCCACGATACAGGCTACATGCACTATAGGAAGGGCTCTTAATTTGCCTCGTCTAACCAACAAATGGCTGCCTGCCTCCGAGCCTCCCGCTGCAATTCAGAAAGGCCATCTGTTGCCCCAACTGTCTGTGGAGCTGAAGTGAAAGCTTATCTTCGCGCTCTTGAGCAGAGCAACAGGAAATCATCCGTCACCCAGTGACACGTTGGTACGGCTGTCCCAACGGACGGATGTCTGCAGTCCCATACATTCAGGAAACAGAATGGATCACCCTGAGCATACAATAGGCTCCTAGACCTTCAAGAAATGAGGGGCTATTGCAGCAGGACCAGATGCTTCCAGAACACAAAGCCGTTTCCTATGTGCGTATCTGGTGCAGTCCACGTGCAAACTAACCTCTCAGGCCTTGGTGTGTCCTGCGGGTGAGGTTATGGTTCCGGAGTACTAGACACACTCGGCTTTGACTTTCCAGTTCTTAGAGTCGAATTAGCAGAGTGACTGTGTGAGATTAGCCTGTGCAGGAAGCTGGCTCTTCGAGTCCAGAAAAGCAGGGGGGGGGGCTTTTTAATACAGCAGCTAAATTTGCCAGTCTTCCCTCCACCGTCTGACAACTAAACTTACTTCTTTTCAATTACATCCTATCACTTGCCCCCAAAATACAGATTCGTCTTTGATCTTTCTTATTCTTTCACCATTGAACCAAAAGCCCACTTTTTTTTCTTTTACTCCCATTTATCCCTTCTGGCTCTAAAAATTAACCATTGTCAATAATTTTTTGAGTATTTGTTTTAAGCCATATCCTATACATTTCACACACACACACACACACACACACATACACACAGACAGACACACACACACACAGAGACAGAGACAGAGACAGAAGAAATCACAATAAGATAGTAGAAGATAGATGACTGATTGATTGATAGATAGATGATAGGTAGATAGATATGAACTTAGCTGCTTTGCAAGCCCCTGCCCGAGGTCAGGAATAGTATTATCTTCATTTTATTGGACTGAAACAGCCAGAATGCAAGCAATGTATTTCCCTACACAGCCTGGGAAGTCAAGGACTCAGGATTCGAACCCAGATCCTCTGACTGCAGAGCCAATCACACTGCCAGACAAAGAGGTCTATCCAACACTGCAAAGCTTCCTCCGTGCTCCATGTCAACATTTGATTTAAAATTATTGTTATTATTATTATTATTATTCCCTCTGGACTAGCCACTGGGCTACATTATAGGACTACAGAAGCATGAAAAGGTAGATTTTACACAAGCAGTTCCAGGATCCACAGGCTGTACCTGTCACTGTAGGTAGTACCTAGCCCTACTGCTGGTGTACTCTTTCCTGCAAAGATGCACCCATGACAGTCTTCAGTTTGCTCATGTAAAGGAAGCACTTTTTAGTTTGTTTGGCCACATAAGCACTCTGATATCCCAACAGCTGTACTGAAAACCAAGGAGACTGACCATTCAATGACCACGATGGGGGTAGTGTTCGCAGTATGCGTATGCTGGACAGATGACCTGTGTCCTCCAGGGAAAGTAGTGGAATAGCTTGTGATGAGGAACAATGTCAAACTTTTCTGAGGGGGAGTGGAGTATCTTTTTAAAATCGGTCTTTATGTTAGCACATTGGAGAACGGGCTTTATTATGACATTTTTCTATTGTCGTGGAACTTTGTTCTCTTTCGCCCCCCTCCTCCACTTGTCTGTCACCGAGAGAGGAGCTCTTCTAACATAGTTTTATACTTTAAGATGATTTTCTGTCATTTTATACTGTGAAGAGCAGAGGAGATGACTCAGTGGCTGAGAACACTTGCTATGCAAGCATGAGGATCTGAGTTCAAATCCCCAGTGCCCATGTGAAACAAAGGCCAGCATATTAGGTAACCTAGTTCTGGTCGAATAGGCTGTTAGAGACAGTAGCATCGATGGGGGATGCTGGCTACCTCCTAGCTCCAATGAGAAACCTTGAATGAAGGGAATAAGGCGCACAGAATGATGGAATGTGTCCACATGCATGTGCGCACTCACACACACACACACACACCTCAACCCCACAAGTATGCATATACACATAGATTTTTAAACTTAAAAAGTTGGAACTTTTAACTCTTACCTATTCTAAATCACTTTCATCATTTAAGTCAACACTTCGGTTGCAAACAGGACACCAAAAGCTACTCTTGGAGAAAAAGCGTATTTGATAGTGACGTGAGACTCTAGTGGGTGCTGTTACTGGCTGTTCCACTTGGACCCTGCAGGCTTTAGCTTGGAGCACTGGATGCTGCCTCTGATACTGCTTTCCCTGTAGATTCACATTCCACTACCCTATAGCTCACACCACTACCTCCCCTCCCCTCCCCCCTATACCCCATTTTTTTTCTGAGACAGGGTTTCTCTGTGTAGCCCTGACTGTCCTGGAACTCACTCTGTAGCCCAGGCTGGCCTCGAACTCAGAAACCCACCTGCCTCTGCCTCCCAAGTGCTGGGATTAAAGGTGTGCACCATCACTGCCCGGCTCCCCCTGCACTCCTTGCATTATGACTTCTAGATTAAGACTCTCCAATAGGGGTGAGTGTTATTGGGATGCCTGGATCACATGCTTGGACCCCAGCTCTTTAAAAAAAAAAGGTGAAGCAATGGGTATGCGCCATCTTTAGTCTCTGTGCTGGTTGACATCATGACCTTCCACCAGGAATCCTAAAGTGGAGACATCTTTAGACTGGAGGATAGAGTAGCGCTAATGCAGACTGGTGGTTGAACCTGGTCCTGTTCTCCAAGAAAGCTTTTCAGAAAGGAAGTCTCTACATGGTATTTCTGATCTCAGAAATAGCCATCCTTTCTTCCTAGAATCCCCTGACAGGTCAAAGTTGTGAGAACACAAGAGTGCTCAAGCCCAAAGCACAGCCATTTCCAAGAAGGGTTACACACAGAAGCACCAGCAAAGAGCAGAAGTTCGCCCATTGTTAGAGAATGGCTCAATAGCTCCTGCTTTTCTGACTCAGTGGCCTGTCTACAGTTTCCAGGAGGAGATGAATACAGTCAAAGGGCCAATTCTGTTCTTATATTTCATGGAGCATGTACTTCTGATAGGCTAAAGTACGTTCTAGATCCCTTGCTTTACAATAGTAACAAGTTCATTTAGTGAGTTGTAGATGTCTTTCAGTCAATGACCAATGTTTATTGGGTCTTAGGTCGGCAATCAGAAGGCCTTTGGCATGTTCACTGGCTACCGTAGTGAACCCTGGCTATTCTTAGCAGGGGGAGCCTATGTGATAGGTAGGGCAACTGTTTCCTCCTAAGTAACCTCATCTAGAGTGGGGTGTCGCTGAGTTGGGTGAGGGGGTCCCAGTTCAGGAAGACTCGACACAAGCTCAGCCTGTTCATGGCTGGCTAGTGGGACCACATGCCAAAATCTTCCAAGAGCGGGCCTTTGTAAGACTAAGATTTCTGAGTGTGGAAAACTGGGTATGAGCCAGAATACCTTCCCCCCCCCCCCAGAAGCACAGGCACATTCGGGTGCAAGAGCGAATTCCGTTCTTTCTTTCCCTAATCTCTCCCCACCCTTTGAAAGAAATACTTTAACATCACTTTTAATATTCCACAGTTGCAGATCAGTCACCTGTCACCCTTGCCACAGATCAATAATCACCGTGTCCCAGAGTCTCCGACAGAAGGGCCTACTAGCCAAGGAAGCAATCCAGAGGGCCTTTGGAAGGCAGCCGAGCCGTGGCGGGAGGCCTATTAAATCCACAATTTCAGACTCTCAGGGTGGGCATTTTCTCCTGGCGTATTAAATAACACACCTACTCGAGTTACTGTGAAGACTCGGTAGACAGTTGGCCTTTCAGAGAGAACTGTGTGCTGGACCACATTCTGTCTCTCACCCTTACCCTTCTCAGGCTCAATCCTTGACTCGTCAGAGAAACTAGGCTCAGAGAGCAGTAGAGATGAAACATACCCAGAGGGCAGACCCCAGTGGCATCTCCCATAGCCCTCATATAATGGAGAGAAGTTCAAATGCTTGGGAGTTTACCCCAAATCCCCACCAGACAAGCACTGAATTTGCCTCAAGGAGAATGCACTGCAAATGGAAATGTCTCTCTCATGTTCACTCTGGAGAGACACCTGGGTGAGGTAAGAAATGCTAGCTCAGAGAACAGATTCTAGAATTCAGAGGAACATGACTTCCAATAACTCAGAATTGGCCTGAACTGAGGCAGGTCTTGTTTAATGTCTCTAAGCTTTAATTTTTTTCTCCTTTGGGATAAAAGTAATACAACGCTATTTTGTCACAGGCTCACTGTGTAAAATATACTAGAAGAGGATATTATAAAGCACATACTCTGGGACCAGTTATCTTGATGTCCTCGGCATAGTGGTAGATCCTTTTGCCTACGGTATCCCTTAAGCCACTGCATAGCCAAGGTGATAGCTTTTCCTTGAAGGTAGAGTCATGTGCCGCTCACACTCAGTATTTTGCTTCAGAACCTATTTCTATTTCATGGAAATATTTTCTATTTAAGGAAAAACTTAAATGGCAGCTGTCTTTCAGCCTTGCAAAGCACCCCATCTCCACAGCCCGTCCCCGCCTGAAATGGATTTTGATAGACTTAATTTAGGAATTCTACACAGGAGGGAAAATGTAGCATCCCAGAAGGGAACCTCAAAAGGAGGGCAAGGAGAATTCTTGAACAAATCACACACAGGAAGACGCCCGTCTAGACTGTGAGAGGTAGTGTGGGCAGGGCTGGAGCGTTTGAGCAGCGCTAATACTCAGGAAGAGGTGACTGCCTGGGGTGGAATCTACCTCCACTTCAGTGGGCACTCCCTACTCAGTGTGGAGGCCAGGTCTCCTCAGTGACGCTCAGGGTGTGGCATCCTGGTGGCCAGGTTCTGGAGCCCTCTGAGGAACAAGATATATTTAATAAGGAGGAAACTCATATGACTTACTGTGTGGCCCTCCTCTGTTTTGGGCCCTCTGGTGTCATGAAGTAAATGTGTTTACAAAAAAGAATCCATTTCAAGATGGAGCAGGGAGTCTGTTTCTTGGCAATTTGGGGTGGGGGTGGGGCAAGTTTAATGATAGGCCAGGAACAGGGATTCTTTGATTTTTTTATTCCGATTGCTTCTGGAAGCCCGTTTGCCTCCTTGATGAGGGAAGACTTCCTTTGTTTTCACCTCACAAGAAAAATGCACTAAGGGAGTCAAGAACAGAACCTGGGAAGACACAGCAGGAAATGCTGAAGGGGGGCCGGTCAAAGAACAGGGAGGCAATTTCAAAGAATACGCGTTCCATTGCCCTGCAGACTTTGAAGGATATGGCGGCCACAAACCTCAACATATTTAACAGGAGAAGCTGCGAGTGAACAATAGAAAGGAAAAAATCGATAGTAATACCCTGCAAATAGCGACACCCCCTAAATAACAATACCCCCAAAATAACAATGCCCCCCCAAATAATAGCAATACCCCCAAAATAACCCTTTGCACTCCAAAATTTAAGAAAGACTTTTCTCTTGACATTTTCTGCTTTAAAAAAGGGAAGCCCCTTACTTACAGGGAAGGTTAAGTACTGAGGTAAGTTTCAGGGCATGTTACTATTTTAATAGAAATCTTATTCAGGGCACAGTCAGATTTGTAGAGATGTCTGCAGTGACTGGTTCGGGGTTTGAAGCAAGTCTTAGGCTTGTGGAGATCTAAACATGACATCCCACAGGTCACCTCATTTGGGGTCTGTTCAAGGTGGGGGTCCTCATCCCCTGCCTGTGTTCTCAGTCATCTTCCTGTCACTACTACAAATGCCTCAGATAATCAGCTTGCGAAGGGTCTGTTTCCGCACATAATTCTGCAGATCACGTCCATGATCTGTGGGTCCTGTGGTCGGGTCCTTTAGTATGGGCGTTCTTCATGATGCAGATAAAAGGTTGGGGGGGGGCGGAGGAAGAACAGAATTGGAGCTTCCAAAACTCCTCTAGGCATAAACCTTCAATTATTTAAAGGCTTTTTTTTTTTTAAATCAGGCTGACCACTTTTTCTTTCTTTTCTTTTTTTTTTAAATCTGAACACCTCCCAGCTGTAGCCTGGGAACTACACCTGCAACCTGTGAGCTTTCAGGGGACACCTCAGATCCACACGGTAGCACTGCAGAACACTCTTCCTGGAGGTTGGGAAGGCCTCTGACTGATCTTCAGGCTCAGAGCCCTCAGTTATTCCAAGCACAGGTCATTCCTTTGTGCTGACGCCATCATGCAGAATGGTCTTGACTGAGAATGAGTCCACCCCTTCCCTCCAATGTTTACCCACTGGCTCTACTTCTGTTCTTTTCCGCCTCACATCATAACTCTACAATTAACAACTCTGCTGTGTAATTGCTCTTATGTGGAAACAGCCCTCATTTCCCTCCCTGGTATCCTCTTCTCTAGGACAAGCACTTGGCTTCTCTTTCGTGCCTGTTCTTCAGCTGATGTAATTTCCAGACAATTTCCCATTCCCAAGACTCCGTAGAAGTTTCTTTTCCTCTCTTTCTCCCTCTTCCTTTCCCCCCTTGCCTGTCTCTCTTCAAGGGCTGGCTTTCCTCGAAGAGCAAACACAAGCTGTTCTTTTCCAAGATTTGATTGAACATAACCAGTCCATCCACATCCTGGTACTGTGATAGTACACCATAAAACGTTTTACTGCTTTGCATTTCAATAGAAGATGGCTGCATTTGTTAAGCAAGCTCTTTCCAAACAAGTCATAGTAAAAAGTTTATAGCATCCCCGTCATCACAGGACTTTTTAATGCTGCTCCTTTTGTTTGGTTTTGGTTCTGGTTTAGGGGCCTTCTGCATTGCCTGTCCCCCCCCTTTCCCCCCACAGAGTATCAGAGTTGTTCTGGATATTCCCTTGAAGAGTTTCCTTTTGGAAAACTGGTCCTAAAACATCTTTTCTTGGAGATCTGTTTCTGGGTTTAGACTATGAATCAGTCTGTGTGGAAATAATGATACCATCTGTGTGGTAGGGCCCAGTGTGGCGCATATGTGCAGTATAAAGTCCGTTTATATGTGGTTTGAAATTGTATCCCAGGGTTTGGAAAAATGAAGAAGTTTATGTGATGGATGTCATGACCACACATGAGGTGTTGCAGAGATACACATGTATCCTAAAACATATATATCTATAAGAATACACGTATCTGTGTACGAGTGTAATGGAAAGCATTAAACTATCAAAGCCTTCAGGCAAATGTTTCATAGCTATCTAATTGCGCGTCTGTATAACGTAACCTCTTGACTTCTTAAGTCAAGACTTGGCGCTGCTACCACAGAGTAAATACCAGTTGCAATTAGTGTAGGGACTGCATGGTACTGGAATCACATAATTGAGATGCTCAAATATGTAAAGGTAATACTAACAAATTCTGGAGGGAAGACTCTGAGATGCCTTCCTTCACGATTCTGATTTAAAGCGTTTACCTCTGCGTTTAGTGGAGAAGGTCTCTTCCTATAAAAAGAAGCCGAAATGGAGTCCCCGTGTCAAACGCATCTCATCCCTGACATGTTGTCCAGAGATAGCTGGGAGTCTGCAGAGAATGAGAAGCTGTGCTGTGTCAGTCAGAGGAAATGTCCTTAACTGCTCGAAGGTATCAAATGGGGGACAGTCGGAAAAGCAAGCTTGATTAAAGACAGCTGACGTCATTTCGGGGAAGGGGAGCGGTGCTTAACTAATTTGTTGGAATTCCTTGAGGAAATCATTGCCCCAGTGAGCCCGGCTGCAGGGGAAAGGGAGGAGACTATAAACTGAGTTCTTCAGAAAGTGCTCAAAAGAATTCTCTACTGTGGGTTCAAATGTTTAAGGTCTGAAGTCATGGAAGTACAGGACAATCCACATATTTGGCTAAAACTTGGGCAGAGTGGGGAGGAAAAAGAGGGTGACTACAGAGACAAACCTGTCTGCCTTGGAAATGAGATGGTGAGGGGTGTCAGGGAAGAATCCGCATCTGCCACAAGAGCCTAGGTTTGTAAAGGAGTAAGCAGGTCTACAGTGAAGAAGTGAGACAAGGCTGGGGCTCAAGCATGCGGCCACCACAGGCAGGTATCTCCTCTCTCCACCTGGAAGGACAATGCCTTCTCAGTTTTTCAGTAATACAGTTTTTTTTGTTCAAATAGCTCACAAATCAATCCACTAATAATTGCATCTACTGCCTGCTGAGACACAGAACTTCTCCGGCACTGTTCTGGAAGTGAAACTAGAGTTCTCATTTTTTTTTTTTTTTGAAGGTGTAGAAAGAGAGAGAGAATTCAAAAAGGAACCGTTGAGCTGCCTTGTTTGTGGGATGCCATTCCACAAGTCTGAAAAATCAAGTGACAAGCATTTCCCCTGGTGACTCCCAGCATTGTCTATTGATTATCTATTCTCATAGAGATAGATAGATAGAAAGATAGAAATATAGAAAGATAGAAAGAAAGATAGAAAGATAGAAGAAAGATGGATGGATGGTAGATAGATAAAAAGAAAGATAGATGATAGATGATAGCTAGCTAGCTAGCTAGACAGACAGACAGACACCTAAAATCCTCAGCACCCAGGGGGCTGAGGCAAGATGATTCCCGAGAGTTTAAGAGCAACTGTAAAGACAGTGGAGAGCTGGTCACACACAAAGCAAGTTCCTCACAACTCTCTTCCTCACTCTCAGTGACATAACACATTGCTACCCAAGGATTGAAGTTCTGAGGATGATGTGACCCTGTCCGCAATGACTTCTACCCTCATCTGGATTTGACTATTGTATGGTACTTGTCCGCCCGGAGCCCAGCAAAGGGATGGTGAAGGCAGGAATTACTCATTGGTTTACAGCCTTGTGCACCTTCTATGAGAAAAGATAAAGGAACTCCACACGTCTCTTTGAATGTTTTCCTCTGACAGGGAAAACCATATGGTCACCTCTACCTACTCCAAATCCCTCTCACAGCTTTTGGACGTCATGTATATTTTCTCTGAAAAGACAGTCAATTAAACCTTTGCTGAGAATCATGTTAACTAGTTTGGGAAGTGTGATGTCAAGAAAGTGTATTTGATGATGAATTTTGGGAGAAATATTTTTAAAGAATGCAATGCTAACAAGAGAAGGAGTGATCACAGACAGTGGGGATTGTAGGGTACCCTTGGTGCAAGCCTGTACTCCAAGGGAAAGGCACTTAGAGTTCTGGGGTGGCCAAGGTAACTATTCTGCTCATTGGACTTTGCCTTTGGTCTGCTAAATTACAGCAATGGTTGTTTCTAAGTTCTGAGGATGAGGACCGTTTAGAACATGGTGTTTTCTATTGTAGTTATTTCTAATTGATTAGCACTTAATCAAATTGATTAAGAGCACTTCTCTGAAACTAAGGTTTGTTTTGGTGCTGGGCATTGAAACCCAGGCTTTACACATTCTAGAGCATTCTACAACTGAGTTACACCATTGGCCACCAATACAAGGAGTTTTAATGGGTTGTTGTCCTGTGTGAAACTGAATTTCATAACACTTACTAAAACTCGTGTCACAACTCTGATCTTGACCATGGTGCAGCCATGCTCTGGTCTAGTGAGTTAGGACCAAAGGAGGAGGTTATTTCCACAGAGTGTGCTTCTTGATCTCTAGCTCTAGCTCCGTCTCTATCTATATCTATCTCTACATCTCTTATCCATCCATCCATCCATCCATCCATCCATCCATCCATCCATCCACCTATCCATCCATCCATCCACCTATCCATCCATCCACCTATCCATCCATCCATCCATCCATCCATCCATCCATCCATCCATCCATCCATCCATCCATCGATCTATCTGTCTGTCTGTCTATCATCTATCATCCATCTGTCATCTATCTACCATCTATCTATCTATCTATCTATCTATCTATCTATCTATCTATCTATCTATCTATCTATCTGTCTATCTATCTATCTAATAGAATACATGGTGCTGAGAGTCACCAGGGGGAAAGGCTTGTCACCTGATTTTGCAGACTTGTGGAATGGCATCTCACAAACAAGGCAGCTCAACCCATCTGTGTGACTACACTGTTTGTAAGTGGCATTTATCCAGATGTTGGACTATGTGAGGGCTTTGCAAGGAAGAGAGGACCTCATGTGCAGACGTCCTAAGGTGAGAGACAGGCTTCTCTGTGAGACCTGAGTACATCCACACAACTAGAATAAAGTAAGGAGAGTTAAACAGAGAACAAAGGGTAGTACATCAGCAATCCAGATGTTCTAGTCAAATGGTGAATTTAGGAGCTCTCAGGGACAGCGACACACACCCAATCCCATTGCTGAGGGCACAGAGACAGGAAGATGTCTGGGTTTGCTGGCCAGCCAGTCTAGCCTAATTGGTAATCCAGACCAGTGAGAGACCCTGTCTCAATGAAGGTGGTCCTCTAGCCTCTGCACACACAGACACACAGACACACACACACACACATACACACACACACACACACATACACACACACACACACACACACACACACACACACACACACACAGAGCATATGCATCTACACACGCGTGTACTTTCCCACAAACTTACAAATATACACCCAAAGTAAAAAAAAAAAAAACCAAATAGAGGGCTTAATTAATAATCCTCTCTTTTTGTGGCAATGGGAGTTGAAACTAAGGCTTCACATATGTTAGGCAAGCTACCACTGAGCCGCACCCCAACTCTACATTACTTTTAACTTTTGAGACAGTCTTATCAGGTTGCACATGATGGCTTTGAACTTGTGAACTCTCTGCCTTCAGAAGAGCCAGATTAGATGTGTACAACCAGGCCTGCTTACACGACTTTAAATTAAGGACGTGATAATGAAATAAACCAAGGATTTCAGTGTTCCCTCATGTTGAGGCACACATACAAATGCATAGCTCAGAGGTCCGTAGCCGTCAGGGCTGCCATTACAGAGTAGCTCTGAGGAATGACCTCCACACGGTGAAACACAGTTTAGCCTTCTGGAAGCTGGAAATCAGAGTCTGCAGGGTTGATTTCTCCTGTGATTTGTAAGGGAAAGCTCTACTTGAGAACGATCTTCTTGACCCGTTGATGCCCAGCTCTTGTTCATTTGATGTTCTGAGCCCTACTATGTGCCTGCCACCACATTGTTTTCCCTTGTAGTAGGGTTACCAATCCTATTTGATTATAGCCCATCCTAATGACTTTATTTATTTCTTTAGATTTTTCGAAGGTCTTTTTTTTTAAATTAGATATTTGCTTTATTTACATATTGATATTCAAACGGTATCCCCTTTCTGAGTTACCCCTCTGAAAATCCCCTATCCCATCCCCCTTCCCTGCTTATTTCCTCCCCCCCTGACTTGCATTCCCCTATTCTGGGGAATTGAGTCTTCACAGCACCAATGGTCTCTCCTCTCACTGATGTCTGAAATGGTCACCTTCTGCGACATATGTAGCTGGAACCATGGGTCCCTACACATGGAGGGACTAATGACTTTATTTAAACCTAGTTACCTTGGCAGTGACCCTATCTCCAGTGGTAGTTTGAGGTGACAGAGTTAGGTATTGAACAGGAGCTTATAGAGAAAAACTTGGATGTGTATTCCCGGCCAAGGTGATCAAAGCGGTTCAGTATGCAGAGTGTTTGATTTACAAGAGGTTAGCACAGACCTGGAGGAACAAAGGGAAGAGAAAGTAAAGAGAAGAGGAAGGGAGGGAAGAGGGAGGAGGCTTCGAAGTCTAGACTTCGTCTTTTTTTCTACTGTGGCCTCCATTTGGCCCCACTCCATGATTCTTGACAGACTTGCGGTACCAAAGCGTAGGGAGGAACGGTTGCCTTCACAGATAAGAAGGTTGAAGTCACTTCCTTTTTCTTTACACTGTCTAACAACCATCTTCCTGACAAAGAAGATCTCCAAATCCATGCCTCCCTCTTGTCAGGGGAGAGCCTGATCCAGACTTCATTTTGACCTTGGCTCTTTGGCGAGAGTCCCCTCATCAGGGTATTCCTCAAGAAAAAAAAAATGCTTTTCACATCCCGGCCTCCCACAGCAAATGACCTTCTTCCTTAGGGCTCAGACTGACCGACGCTGTCAGAATGGTGTAATGTCACATAGACCATTTTGAAACAGCCACACTTCTATTCAGTGCAGACAAAAGGAAACCGAGAAAGACAGTTGCAAAATAGGCAGATTCCGGTGCTCTTTGTGGAGCCCCACAGGGAGAGCACTTAACACAAGCCAAGCTATCGGAGGTAAATTTTGATATGCTCCTTTTGAGCCTGGCATAAGCTGAGCAGAGACTTAATTTCTCTCTGTCTCTGTGGGTAGCATTTTATTAATTGTCTTAAGGGATTATCTGGAGAATGCCAGCTGATTGGAACCCTCACCCTCATTATTTAGTTTCCAGATGTGCTTTGGAAAACATCCCCCATAATTACTATCTTCAGGAAGTTTCAATCTGTAGAGATTCAGTGATGGTGTGTGTGTTGTTTCTCTTTACATTTGGGGTTTAGTTGATCTTTTCCCCATTTTGATAACTCACGAGACTGTTTTGGCCAAGGAAGAAGGAAGTAGTTTTGTTGTTGTTTGTTTGTTTGTTTGCTTGTTTGTTTTTAAAAGAAACAAATGGAAACTTTCTGTGGAGCAGAAAGGTGGGGTGGGATGGGTTCTCCTATATTCCCTGGCATCTCCCCATTATAAAAGTAAGATGAGGCCAGAGGTAGTTAGAAAATAAAATCTGAGGATGGGGAGTGGTCATCTATTCTTTTAGAATAACAAATAAGAAAAAAAAAACACCCAAGCTAACAGAGGTTAATTTTGACAGTGAAAAAAAAAAGTGAGGTCCTCCTTCTTCCTCAACAGGACCTTAATTCATGTCCACATCTCTACCTAGCAGTGGGTTTAGAATGAACTGGTTGGATGTCTATTCATACCAGAGACTACTGCATGAAACCCAAGACTACAGTTACCCATATGAGGAATATACACAGAGGTCAATAATCTAATCACAAAGTATCCTCCTTCTCCCTGTTTTCACTGGGAACTCTGGATGAACTGGGACTTGGTATTTTAGTTTAAACTCAAGGACAGGCTGAGGAATCTATAGAACTCTATTTGGGAGTCCTGTTGACCATAAGACAGTTGTGTTGTTTATAGCCAACTGGGCTGAATGTATGTAGCCATTGGGATAATAGCTGGTGACGCAGTTAGAGAGCTACATTTTTGACAGAAAATTACTTCCTGCCTTGCCTTATTGATGTAGAAATGATACTACATTTCTACATAAATAAGACATCCAGTGTCCCGTTGCCAAATGCGGAAGTCCTGCCCAGCGTAAGTCATTTTCCTTCTTATGAGTCATGAGCCTTTGGGATAGGGATGACACCCACTTGAGAAAGAAAGACCGACAGTCAGTAAGGATACTGTACCATTCGGTGTATGATAGTTAATTCTGATTGTAAACTTGACTAGATTAAAAAATAGATAGTACATTAACAGAGCACACCTTTGGGCATGCCAGAGAAGGCTTTTCTAGAAAGGTTTAAATGAAGGGAACAACTTGTCCTGGGTATGGGTAACATCTTCTCATGTCCTAGGATCCTAGACTGACTAAAGAGACAGGAAAAGCAAGCTAGCATGGCCAGGCATTCTGCTTTCTTTCTGCTTCTTGATCAACAGAGATGTTAGCGAGCAGTCTCTTGTTCCTGCTGCCAGGTAGGAGGTGTTCCAGCCCTGTTGTTGTGATCATAAAAAGAGAAAGAGGTGTAAGAGTATGTTCTATAGGGTATGTGGTGAGGTGTGGGGGAAGGAGATGTCTCAGTGGCCTGTGCTGAGGCATCCCTTCCCCCTGAGGCACCACACACACAGACACACACAGACACACACACACACACACACACACACACACACACATATACACACAATGGTATAGCATAGAATAGAGTTTATTTAGGTCATGGGGAGGGGAATTAAGAGAGTAGTAGAGGCAGAGAAAGGCAGAGAGGGAGAGGGGAAGGGAAGAGGGAGAAAGAGATGCGGGGGTGGGGGGTGGGGGGAAGGAGAAGGAAAGAGAGAGCAGAGAAGAGGCCAGCCATGAGCACAAGGAGAGAGTGGGGGAAAGAAGGGGGAAGGGAAGAGCCCAAGAGGGCAAGAGAAAACAAGAGAGCAAGAGGACAAGAGGCAGAGGAGGGGTGAGCAGCCCCTCTTATAGTGGGTCAGGCCTAACTGGATGTTGCCAGGTAACTGTGGGGGTGGAGTCCAGACAGAATACCAACACCTGTAATAATGGCTGTGTCCTCAACCCATCATGCCAAACAACCTCCTCCTTCCTCAAGCTATTTCCTGTCAGATATTTGGTCACAGTGATGAGAAGGCCATCCGTGATTATCCTGAACGCTACAATAGAGTCTATGTATCTCACTTAAGTCTCACAGTCTTGAAACGTTGCCTTAGGGAGGTAGAAAGAATCCTGCCTCATAGTGGATAGATGCTTGGAGGGTCAGTTCTATTGAGTATGACATAATCAAGGCTCCGACTCTGTCTCATGCCTCATGTGACCTATGGTCATAGGACATTTGGTCCTGGTCATTGGCGATCAAGAATGATAGTGCTTTGGAATGCACCTGGAGTCTCAGTAATTTTGCTCAACTGTTGCTTCTAGAACAGTGCTTCTCAACCCGTGGATTTCAACCTCTGTGAGGGTGGTATATCAGCTATCCTGCATATCAGATAGTATGATGCACCACAGTAGCAAAATGACAGTTATGAAGTAGCAATGAAGGTAATTTCATGGTTGGTGGAGAGGGGGGGGTCACCACAACATGGGGAACTGTATTAAAGAGTCACAGCATTAGAAAGCTTGAGAACCACTGATTTAGAGGAAAAGTTGTTCCTGGAGTCTGATCATATTTTCCCCTCACAAAAACTTGCTTTAGATGTGTGTAAAGAATCTTACTGTGGTGGTTTGAATGAAAATGGTCCCTGTAGAGCCATAGGGAGTGGCACTATTAGGAGATGTGGCCTTGCCGGAGGGGGTGGGCTTTGAGGTCTCAGAAGTTCAAACCGGGCCTAGGGGCTCATGGTTCTTTTCATATTGCCAGTCAGCCCAGATGTGGAATTCTCAGTAATGTCTCCATGGCTACCTGCATGGTGCAGTGCTTCCTGCTATGAAGATAATGGATCAAACCTCTCAGCTGTACACCTGCCCCAATTAAACGTTCTCCTTTATAAGAGTTGCTATGGCCATGGTCACAGCAATAGAAACCTTAGCTAAGACACAGTTTTTTTTTTTTTTTTTTTAAGAGCAGTCTCATTTAACACATGAGATTGGTTCAAGAGTGTTGAATTCATGGCTAACAGTATGCGTAAAGGAGACCCATGTAACACATGCATTCCCTCCATAAGGAACATCATATTCTTGCACTTGGGAACAACATACAGTAGTCATCCTGGGAACATTTTTAAATACCTAAATTGCCAACGAAATGCACCCAAATACTAAAGTCTACCAGCACAATGCTGCAATACACATTATTTTAGTATAGAAGCAAGAAGGCAGAGTATCCCCTTGCCCAGTCACAACTGGGAAGGGGTGAGTTAGGCAGCCCACATTCTCGCTATCCTGCCTGTTGTCCACGAATGGCCACACATATGCCAGTATTATTGACTTTAGCATAGCTAATTATAGCAAGTGGGCCAACTTCTAACTGCAGACCTATGAAGGTTGGCTTCCAACATGCACACTGGGCTAGCCCCGTCAAAGTAATCCCAGCTTTGAGAGGGAAGATGAAGCATTGGCCTTTCAGCCTAAATGTCTGAACACAAGTACCACATCACCACTAAATGTATTCTTTTTGCTTAGTCAGATTCTTTACCGCTGAAGCTACATTATTTAGTTTCACACAGGCTTTTTACTAAACATATTTACTGTTGCCGTTTTAAATTTTACACTCATAGCTAAGATTGTAGCTTTTAGAGAAGAACTCACCAAACAACTGGATAAAATGCTTGATTCTGTTTCACTGTTTTCTTTTCTTTGTCCTTTTTCTTTTTTCTTTTTTGGCCCTTTCTCTCTATTCTTTTCTTTTCTCTTTAGTTTTTCAAGACAGGGTTTCTCAGTGTAGCCCTGGCTGTCCTGGAACACACTCTGTAGACCAGGCTGGTCTCAAAGTCAGAGATCTGCCTGCCTCTGCCTTCGAAGAACAGGGACTAAAGGTGTCTGCCTCCTGCCCAAGAATCAATGGGAGTGACCCTAGCTATGACTTACAGCATTGGGAATATGGAACTTGAAGAGACCACCTCCTAATGGCCAGTAAGAACCCCAATCGAGCGATAGGGACACCAACCTACCCACAAAGCCTGCTACCCAAAATTCATTTGGGATGGGGGAAGAACTGTGGTAAGGGCTGACAGAGGGCAGTGATCAGGATATAAAGTGAATAAATGTTGTATTCCCTAGCTGCCTGCAGCTACGACGAACTGGGTTGCTGGAACAGAAGCTGGGAGATAGATGGGGGAGGGGCGAAAAGAAAGAAGGCCAGGACAATATTTTACCAATCGAGGCCCCAACTTTAATGGCGGTCAGACCTTTTAACAGTTTGGGCAAGCCCTTCCCCCCAGACTCCCAGCTGAGTTCCGGAAGTTGGCTAGCTTCACCTGGCGGTCCTTGGCTCGACTGCTCAGGCAGCTGGGTGGGTCACCTGCTTAATTCAGGAATTCATAGACCTGGAGAACAATGAACTTAACCTTCACTCTGAGATTCTTCACCCTAGGATAAAAACTCTTGCTATAACCTACTTCCTTTGATACCTGCCCAAAGCCAGGGATTGTCCTTGGCTAATGTCAAGTTCCTACCGTGTGGTATGACTCCCCAATATGGCTCTGTACAAATAAATAAAAGCAAATTTAAAAAATAATAAAAAAACCCAAAGGTGTGCACCTCTACTGTCCAGCTCAATTCTGTTTTAAATTATCATATATATATGTGCATATATATATATATGCATATATATACATATATATATGCATATATATATATAATTGAATTTAGGTTAGCATACAAAATAATGGGTTTCACCATTGCTTCTTCATTCAGATGTGTCACTACACTTCATTCCCAACCGTGCCTTTCCCCCACCCTGTCCTCACCACCCGCAGCTGGCTTACCTTTCTCCCCTTAGCCTTCCCATTCGTTCTACTTTTAGTTCTCTCATTATGCTTCTGGATGCCCCTGGATAATTGTTTTGCTTATTTCAATCAAGAATAACATCAGACAATGTATCTGCCCTGCTTAAACTCTGGGTAGAACAGGCTTCTTAGACATCTCACAGACAGCAGCAGAGCCTGTCTTTCCTACTGAGGGATGTGGGCCTCAGTGGGAGAGGATGCACCTAGTTCCTCAGAGACCTGATGTGTATGTGTGGGGAGGGGAGAGAGAGGAAGGGCACAGCCCTCCCTCGCCACTCATGGACACACACAATGCTTTCAGAAAGCTCTATGGGACAGGGATCATGGGAGAATTGTCATCTTCATCTTTTTCCTTTATAAGTGATAATCACTTGGCTACTGTTCCAGAAACAGTAAAGATCTGCACAAAAGAGGAAGCTTCTGGAAGAGTCGGCCTTCCTTTTTGGTATTTTATTGTCTGTTTCAGGGCTAAAAGAAGAAATCTTTGGACTTGATGTTCAAGATTCTTCATGTTGTAGGCCCAATTGTATTCTGTGCCAAACAAATGCGAGTTTATTATAAATGAACATATGACATGAACCTTACCTTAGAAGGGTTGCAGGTCTACATATAACAATGGAACTAACAGATGGAAAGGACTATGTAGCTGTGGTTCATTGATGTGACAGACCAGAAAGAGTATGTCAGCTTGTAGCGGGGGGCAGGGAATGGGGTGGGGGGTGGGGGGAGGGAGGGCAGAGAGAGAAGGAAGGAAGGGGAAGGCAGGGTACAGCAGGGAAGGAAAGCACAATGAACTCAAAATAGATTTATCTATCCACCTATCTATCTGTCTGTCTATCATCTATCAATGTATGTATGTATATATATATATGTATGTATTTATCTGTCTATCATCTGTCTATCAGTGTATGTATGTATGGATGTATCTGTCTATCTATCTATCTATCTATCTATCTATCTATCTATCTATCTATCTATCTCTTTATAGTGGTGAGTTTGTTCTACACTGCTTTGGCTCCTGGCTGATCGCCCTCATATACCCACCCAGGAGCTATCTTTAGATCTAGGAATGAAAGACACACACACACATATTATTTTATTTTTAAAATGCCTTGGCTTCCTCAAAGATGGACACTCCTAAACCTTCCCCTGCTACCCCAGGCCCAAATGGGGAAGTAGCCAGTGGCCACTTCTTGGCCCACTACATCGTGGTGGCCCTCCATCTTACCTCTCACCTTCACATCCTACCCTGAGTAACTCTAAGGATCCTGCCCCATTTCCATTGGCCACTGGCATCTTTATTGATTGATTACTAGGACTTTAATGTTTGGACATGCAGATTCCCAATTGAATCAAAACATTAGAACCAATCTCCAATATCTTACCTTTTCTGTCCAAATTTAAAAAAAAAAACCCTCTTCTCTCAGAAATAAATTGAGTACAATCATAACAATTATGTAAATCATAGAGTATGTATACAATTAGCATCTAGTCTGTCATATTTGTCAATTAAAGTTCTCTACCATCATCCGTAACTTAAAGAGTTTATAATGTTATACCTGAATTATGTTTTGATTTTAGCTTGTAGCACCATCTGAAAACCATGTTTTTAACTCTATATAATATCTTTTAATGTTAAACATCTTGTTTGTTTATGAGACTATAACTAGTCTTCAACTACTCAGCAATTTGAGAACAAATTAAATATTACCTTAGTGTATAGGAAGGACCACACATAGCTTCTCAAACTTACACAAATTGTGGAGACAGCTGACTGCCTGGACAGTCCCCTAATTTCTTATAACATTGGAGCATCTGTCTTCAGCCTCTGGCCTAGAGTCATCTGGCAGACCGAGAAATGAAGTAGGAATATTAAGGACTAGCTTACCCTGTCTTGGCAGAGCTTAGCATTCAACTATCTCATATCTGTTTGCCCTTTTGGATAGTATTTTGTCTGCAGATGAAATACGTAATTTTTGCCCTGTGACTACCTTATGATAAGCAACCTCACCTGGAGGTAAAATTGTTTAATATCTTTTTTCAACCATGAATCGGGTACTGTCAGGAGCAGACATGTCTCTGGTCAAAATTTTTTAATAATAATGAAGAATTATTATTAAATAATAATTAATAAGAATAATTAATGAAATATTAATGAAATATTTAATAATAATTAAATATCAGATTTCATGCACTTCTAATGTTTTGAAGACTATATATACACACAAATATATTTGGTATATCTGAACTGTTAAATCTATCTATCTACCTACCATCCACCATCTATCATCTATGTATCTATCATCTATGTATCTATCATCTATTTATCATCTATTATCTATCAATCAATCTATCATCAATCAATCATCTCTATCTATCATCTATCTATTGATCTATCATCAATCATCTCTATGTATCTCTCTATCTATTCCTTCCACCCTCCCTTCTTTTTTGAGAGAGAGAAAGAACATGGGGTGGGGTGAGTAGGAAGAGGGGAAAACATGGTCAAAATACATAGTATGAAAATATTTTTAACAAAATAATAGCTCTTGGATAGTGTGGGTCTTCCATAGATCTGGGGGAGAGGCCAAAACAAAAACAAAAATCAAAACAAAAAAAAACCCAATAAAAGTCTGAAGAGGATAGAAGTATAAACAATAATGGTCACAACTGGAGACGTGTAGGGTTGGTGGTGCCATGAAGACATAAAGAGAAAATACCTGTAATCCCAGCACTTGGGAGGCAGAGGCAGGCAGATTTCTGAGTTCGAGGCCAGCCTGGTCTACAGAGTGAGTTCCAGGACAGCCAGGGCTACACAGAGAAACCACGTTTTGAAAAAACAAATAATACCACCACCACCACCACCAAAAACAAAAACAAAAAGCAAATGGTGAGACGGTACATGTTGAAGAGCCTGGGGAAACATCTGTAGATATGGGAAGGGATCAGGTATAGCTAGGTCACCCAGAAAGAGGCAGGAACACTAAAGACTTGATGTAGTAATGGCTGGGGAAGAATTCTGAGAAGACATGCCAATAAATCATCTCCTAAGTGTTCCATGGATGAGGGAGATAGGTACCAACTGACTTTCCCCCCCTATGCATATAAGTGTTTCTAGTAAGTCCTCATTTGGCATTCAATACGTCTTTATTGACTACCCACTCTGGGCTAGATATTACGGAAAGTGAGGCAGCTATAGGAATAGACAAGACTGAAGTCAAAGGGTTCTTCTCCATCTTTCCCAGATGTTTTCTAATACGAGCTTATTGGCCTGTGGTGCCGGAGTAAACTTTCTTCATTATGATGTAAAAGTGACAGGCAGATCTGTGCCACTCCCCTTTCCTTCGTAGCTGCAATGCTCACCCACTCCATAAACCACAACAGCTGAGTCCATCTTACTGATAGAAATATTTCCCTAATTTAGACCACTTGGAAATTTGTCAGATAGTTATTAATAAGGACAAGATCTCTTCTAGAAATCCTGGCCTCGAATTTAAAAGCAAGCAAACGAAATGCTTCAGATGTTGCCGTGGGACTTGTTACTTTCAATCCATTGTCTAGAATGCTCCCTGGCAGCTTTGCAAAACAAATCTTGGAAGGGACCAAGAGAAAACTGGAATTTCCTAGAAACTCGCTTTTTAATTCAGTCTGGTGCCAACACGTGTGAGTGACAGAGCTTGCCTTGTGTGCGTGTTTAACAGCTGTTTTACTCTATTCATTCAATTTTTTGCTCTTGTTTTTAAACTGCATATATAACACATTAAAATTTTCTCACACACACACACACACACACACACACACACACACACACACACACACACACACTTTTTAAAATTCAATCTTCAAAATCTAGCGAATACCCTGGGATTTAAAGCATCCTTGTGGTATGTGGGAGAATGTGTCGGTCAAACTCTAGGTGGCGCTCCACATCCGGCTTGGGAAGCAGGGCAAGGAGCGTGGCCATAGAGATCTACTGGACACACACAGGCGGATGCTGGACTCGGGAGGGACCTTTCCGTGTGGGGGTGGAGGGTGGGGTAGTGCAGGATGCGTACTTGGGTCTCATTTGGGGAAAACAAAACAAAACAAAACACTTTATTGCCATGTAATTTAATTTTCGTTTTCTATTCAGGAGAGAAATGGTACAGAAATCCAACTTGAGCACCTCCCTTCTCACCTCCTGGGCCACTGGCAGTAGCTCTTAGTATTTCTTCATGGCGATCCATCCTGGTTGAAACTGTTGAAGTGTCTGTTGTATCTTTTTTCCTGCTTGGATTGAAATTCCCCCGGAGTAGAGACCTCGTGGCTATATTCAGTTATTATGTTTGGTTTTTATTCTTGTGTCCCCTGTTTCGTTCATTGGCTCGGTTCATTTGGTCACATTTTTGTCTGCCTTTCCTCTTCCCACCGGGGCTCTTCTCCCTGCCCCATCCCACTTCCTCTCAGCCGTCGCCCTGCCCTCCCAGCCTATTACACACAACTCATCCCACCCCATCCTTTCTGATCATGAGAATTAAAAGTGAAGAAACCTTAATGTGAGAAAATAAACATCTAAAAATGGTCTCTAAATAGACTCAAAATTCAGAGTTCGAGTTATCAAGGGCAGGGCAAAGGCAGTTCTACCACTGCAGAAGACCAAGGGCACCTCCCATTCATTTCTTCACAAGCCCAGGTCTCCCGGCGCTCCCCGCTCTCCCGAGCAAGTGCTCCGCTGCCTGGGAGCTGGAGGCCAGCAAAGGCCTCGCAGGCGGATGGTCTGGCACCGTAAGCGGTGTCTTGGTTCGCTCCATTAAACTCCTGGATGCTAGAAATTCCTACACTTGAGGACTTCCCCTAGGTTAGATCCTGACTCACTCTGCATTTGCAAGCCAGAGCTGTTGTGTCTGACTCTTTCCCCCTTCTCCTTCCCCTTCCCTCCCCTCCCTTTCTCTTCCCTCCTTTCCCCTCCCCTCCCCTTCTTCCCCTCCCCCTCCCTCCCTTCCCTTCCCCTCCCCCTCCCTCCCTTCCCTTCCTCTCCCCTTCCCCTCCCTTCCTCTCCCTTCCCTTCCCCTCCTCCCTCTCCCTTTCCCCTCCCTTCCCTTCCCCTCCTCCCCTTCTCCTCCTTTCCTCTCCCTTCCCTTCCCTCTTCCCCTTCCCCTCCTTTTCCTCCCCTCCCCTGTCCTTCCCTTCCCTTCCCCTCTCTTCCCTTCACCTTCCCTCTCCTTTCCCTCTCTTCCCTTCCCCTCATCCCCCTCCCCTCCCCCTCCCTTTCCCTCTCTTCCCTTCCCCTCCTCCCCCTCCCCTGCCCTCTCCCTCCCCTCCCCTTCCCTCCTCTTCCCCTCCCCTCCGCTCCACCTTCTTCTTTTCTCTTCCCCTTCCCCCTTCCCTCCCCTTCTTCTTTCCCTTCCCTTCCCCTCCTCTCTCCCTTCCCTTCCCATTCCCCCTTCCCTCCCCTCCCTTTCCTCTTCCTCTTCTCCTTTCCTTCCCCTTCTCCTCCTCTCCCCTTCCCCTTCCCTTTCCTTCCCTTCCCTTCCCTTCTCTTTCCTGCCTGCCTGCCTGCCTGTCTGTCTAAGACTTGGAAGGAAGGAAGAAGAGGGAAAGAGGGAATGGGGAGAGGGAAAAACCAGGAGAAAGAAAGGGAAACTAAGCTAAGGCCTCATTGACTCTGTTCAAACATAGTTCCCGTTGACAGGAACTGAGAGCAAAGGTGATATTGGCAGGCTCTCTGCTTCCCCTGAAGTGATAAGTGGAGAGAGCCTGGAGTTTTGCAAGATTGCATCCCCCAAATCCTTGCATTATTTCCAACCACAAAAACAAAACAGAGGGCTGGAGAGGAACTCACAGGCTCTGATGCCAAACCTCACTTGTTGGGATGAAGATAATGGGGCTCTCTGGCGAGCAACTTCCTTGAAGCCACTGCACTCAGGCCTTGGAGCCAAAAGTCAGTCCTCAGCCCCACACCCTTCCACTCACAGGATGCAGTTTTTCTGCTTGGGTTTAAATTTCAGACAAAGGGTCCACCATAAATGTACTTTCTCAACTCTTATTCTTTTATTTAAAAAGTGTACCAGAGACCCAGCATATAATGATGAAGGAAAAAATAGTATGTATTCTTTAAAAGATGCTCAAGAAAGAAGAAAAATTTGAAAGCATTTAAATGCCACATCTCCTTGTGAGTGGGAACTCATTAGTATTGTTGGGATAATAAGGTTTTTAGACAGGTTCCTGTTACTGCCACATGGTTTTGAAATGATGACAAAAATATTTCTCAAATGTTCTCACAGATAGCACATGTATCTGTCCTGTGTAAGCTGAAATAACTGAGCCTTGGGAAATCAAGTGATCAAACCTTCATTCATAACATGAATGGTTTTGTTTGTCTACAACTGTCTTTAAACGGTTGCTCATATATACGTGAAGATAATAAAATTACCTGGGTTCTACCAATCCTCCAGAAAACCCAAAGTTCTTCTTTAATTATGACTCTGACACCTGAGAGACAATTCTTATGCAAGAGATTAGAACTGCTTCGCCCTCTTAAGACAAAATCCAAAGAATGTGTTTTAAAATACACCAATAAAAATTTTCACTAAGATATTTCATATTGTTAGCCAACCTTCAACCTACTAAAGGGTTGTATTCCAAAAGTCAGTGTGTGAATGAGTTATCTGGGATTCGGAGTGCATGTTCCCATGGACACGGTGTCACCCATAGGAGTTAGTTCCCAGACTGTCCTTCCTCTGCCATTTGACTCTCCATATAGCACAACAACAATTGTTGTCTTAATTGTAAGATCAGTAATTAATTGCCCCCCCCCCATTAACCAACAGGTTTAGAGCGTATTTGAAATGCGAATGTCTAGAGAACAAGTTTCAGCTAGAGATATTTGAGGTGGTAGGTGGGGACCTTCCCGTCTTTTCTGTAGGAGTCTGTGAAAGTACTTTCAGAACTTGGGAGCAATACCAAGTCTCTAGTATAGTTCACTTCCTCTAACCGCTATGGCTAAGATCCCTGGTCCTGTTGCAGTTTCTGTTACTGTGAGGAGAACAGGAAAGGAGAGAAGGCAGAAGCTGAGGTCTTGCCATATCTGTACACACACAGCCATGACCTTAGCTGCAAGCACGGTTGACACAGGCTAACACAGTTGCTATACTGAAAGTTGAGGGGAGTGAGTTTTGTCTGAGGGAAGGCTAGTCCAAGAGTTCTCTGTGCACACAGGAGAACGGAGTTGTTTTCCAGAAAGCTCAGAAGGGAAATGGAAGCCTTTGCAGTGACTCTAAACCTTCTTAAAGCTGTGACATTTCCTCATGCTGTGGTGACCCGGGACCATTAAACTATTTTGCTGCTACTTCATAACTGTAATTTTGCTACTGTCATGAATTGCAGTGTCAATATCTGATATGCAGGCTATCTGAGGAGACGTGAACCCACCCCCTGTCGAGGCCCACTGGTTGAGAACCACTGCATCAGAGGGTAAGGTGTTTGTAAATTCGCATGTCCAGGATTTTCAATAACTGTGTGTTTGTTCCTCGGGAACAAGGGCTTTAACAGGCCCTGGACTCATGTTTAAACTTACTCATCTTTATGACGGCCTGTGGTGTTCAAGAGCCGGGGAAAATGAGGGCCTTGCCTCATTCATGTGTGAGGGGATGGTAGCCCACGCGCGTGGCTGACTTTCTTCATTGACTCTTCACAGCCATCTATGGGAATGGGTCTTATTCCTATCGTCCCGTTATACAATGAAGAAAGCTGCCGCACAGACAGGATCGATAACCAGGCTGCCGTAGTCATGCCGGCCGTACGCAGTGAGGCCTGCATTTGAACCTGGTAGTCTGACCACAGGACTGTAAACTCACCACTATTCCTCCTTCACGCTCCTTCCTAACAGGGCTCTGACTGATGCATTTGCCTCTAGCCGTCAGTCATCCCTCCCTGATTCCATCTGAGGCAGGGCGAGAGGCCCTTTGAGAAGTGGTTATGCCTGGAGACTGGGAGCGGAAGCCCTGCCTTCAGGCTTGCTACAGATCCCACCACTGCCGTGAGGCAAGGGCGTTCCCACAGAGAAGCTGTCAGATTGGGGAAGAATTATGACAGAAGTCTCCTAAAAGGCCTCGGAGCCTTGAATCTTATCTGATTCCACAAGCCAAAGGCCACTTTTCTTAAGTCAAAAAGGGATACAAAGCACCTCTCTATCAAGTGCTGGTTTGACACAGCTCCTCTTTGTACAACGGGACAAGCATTCACCGTGTCCCTGAAAGAATGTTTAAACAGTCTTGAACTTCGGCTTGGAGATTATCCTTTGAAATGACTTTCCTTCCCTATGCTTCCCCAGACATATTAACTGATGGTTTTTATTTTCTTCAACTTCAACCTGGCAGAAGTTATTGTATCCCATAAAACTTTACCTTCTCTCCTCTAGGCCATCCTGTAAGCCTTTCCTCTTAGCTGTGCCCCTCCTCGGGCCATAGCCATTACTCTGTGGACTCTCCATGGAGGTTAATCTGCTAGTGAGATAGGACATGGGTAGGATAGGACATGGAGACTCTTGGATGCTGAAGTTTGTTGGTCTAGGTTCAAATCCCGCTCCCTACATTAACCAGCTGCGTCATAACTGGCAATGATTTTAACTTTTCTCAGACACTGTCCCCTTGCCTAGAACACGAATACGTGTTGTGAGGACCGAATTAGACGTGGCAAGTAAGAAACTTACCCCAAAGTTAGACACATTGCAAAGTTCAGCGTTAGTCACCATGATCACAAATCTTTTGGAGTATAAATGATCAGATACTTGTACAAAGCAGGCCCAGAGAGATAGATGTTTAACATTCTTTTCTGATAAGAGTGAAAAGCTAGAAGTAGTCAGATACAACCACTGTCAACTATGTGGTCATTCATACTAATACTGCAAAATATCTAGATTATATTGTGAGTCTTAGAAAACTAGCCATCAAACCTGCTGAGTGTGATACCTGGCGGGGGAAACATATACTAAGAAAAGTTGTTAGAGTTCACCTATAAGAAGAATAGACAGCAATCATCTGAACAGCTAGAAGTTTGTGGCATGGGGATGGGAGTTAGGATTAGGAGTGATTTTAATTTTGTTTTGTGTTTTTCTGCCTTCACTATAGTTTGTGACTTTTATAATTCGGAAAATTATAGTCTGTTGAAAAATGCTGTAGAAAGACTTTCCTTTTCAGATGGTTTCCTCCTGGCTCCAATTAATTCAGATTTCCAGCTCAACCCACCCATTCTGCCTTCCCCACTGCCCATAGATTTATGTTCCCTGTGCACAGCTGCACTTGGTTTTGAAGAGTTGGCAGCGTCTGTGGTGGGTGTTTAGACATCTTTGTGTGGGTCTGCTCTCTTCAGACTGCATTTCCATGAGAGTATCTTCCTGTTTTGTTTTGTTGTTTTTTTTTTTTTTGCTAAAATTGTTCACAGTGACTTAGAAGATCTTTGTCCTAAATGTTAATGAACAAAGGTCATTGTCAGAGAAGAAAACAAACTCACACCAATCGATTCCTCGAGAGCTTAGCATCTACTGGGGCGGGGGCGGGGACGGGGGCAGGGGGGATTTCTCAAAGGCCATTTGGGAATTTTGTCTTGTCTTTAAGACAATACTGTGTGATGGTATGCACTCACTCTTAAGTGGATATTAGCCCAGAAGCTCAGAATACCCAAGACACAATTCACATATCAAATGATGCCCAAGAAGAAGGAAGGAGAGGTCCCTGGTCCTGGAAAGGCTTGATGCAGCAGTGTAGGGGAGTACCAGGACAGGGAAGAGGGAGGGGGCTGATTGGGGAAGGGGGGGGAGGATGGCTTATGGAACTTTTGGGGAGGGGGGAACCAGGAAAGGGGAAATACTTTGAAATGAAAATAAAGAATATATCTAATAAAAAAAAAAGAGAGACAACACTGTGTGTTTATGTGGGTCTTTCATTTCCATGTGGAACTCAGAAATACCACTTTCCTGAGGCCTCTTACCTTGAGAAGCAATGAGATTGGAGCATACACACTTGTGGCATGGGGTCATCCATGGATTCTTTTCCCCCTGGTTTCTACTGTCTTTATAGCCCTAAGTTGACTGGAAGCCACAATATAGTAGACTCAGACTATGAGATAAACCAAGTTTTCTGAGTTTCTATTTAGATGGAAATCACCCAAGAGGATTATCTAGAGAGCCACATCTTGAGAGGAAGGATGCACTTGAGAGAAACAAACCATTTACTGCATAAAGCATTGAACTGTGAAGGCACATTGTTCATAGAGTCATCTGATCCCAAGCCAAAGCAGAAAATGTAGATAAGTCATAACAGGAGACTAGGTAGCATTTCCTAAGCATATAGAACACATAAAGAAATCGTGTATACACTGTGCTTATGTGCTATGGCATATACAAAGTATGAAATGTTAATACACAGTTTGAAATTTGTCTAATGTTTTACCCTCATATCTTTTGCTGTCTTTCTTTACTCAGTCCTGTTAGGGGTTTTGACGAATAGTAATAAATCCATTTTCGTGCTGTGATATAAGACATTTAAATGCAGAGTAGTTACGTCATTTGCCCTAGTCTAGAACCATGGACTGGAGGCTGTGCCTCCTGGTTCTCTTTCTCTGTGAGATGCTATGCTAGGTCTTCGCCCTTATACGTAAGTATAGCAAGAGTCCAGGGCAGCGGCTAATGGTTCAGTTGCTTACAGAAAGAAAAAAAAAAAAGCTGGATTGCATAAATAATCCAAGCAATAGTTCCCAAAGACCGATTCCACCAGAAGTTACTAGGTATCTCAGGATACTGAGCTCTGAATGCAATCAACTCTGGGAAACGCGGGCCCAAGCAAGTGAGCCCAGGGGCTTTCTATTTGTTCCTGCTCTCTCGATCTCTGGCTTCAGGTCTGGAAGCTCATTGGACGAGGTGTGTAGGCCTCATACCTAACGATGGAACCCTTTCTTGAGGGAGCCATTGTGAGAAGAGCCGATGAAGCATCCTTAGACAAGGGCTCTGTTCGCCACTGCACACTGGCGCCGCCTTAGTTCTGGTTGTTTCCATCCGGTTAGGACAATTTTCAGCTAATGCTGCAACAGCAACAGTCTCCATCCGTTAAACTAGGAACCAGGAAAGTTAGAGGGAACTTTCAGGGTAGGACAGAAACTCACCCATCTTTCAGCTGATCCCAAATAAGAAAGGGCACATTTATTGCAGCCGAAAGAAAGGAAATGTAACTAAAGATGGGTGAGGGGCGGGGACGTGGGGGCTTAGGGGAGGCGTACTAGGCAGCATCTTTTGAACCAACTGACATCTTCAGCTTGGAGCATTTGTGACCACAGGGGGCTGTTGGGGCAGACTGGACTTGGATCTGCAGATGGATTAGACATTTATGAGCGTGACTGGCATGTAAATTTATGTGAACTAGAACAACAACAACAACAAAAAAGGCACAGGAAATAGAGTCTCAAGTTCCAGGATGTAAATTGATCACATGTGGAGGGAGGGGCCAAGAGGAATTCCCACCTCACTCCCTGGTGTGGGTGATTACACAATGACCAGGCAGGACCTGCCGTCTGTGTTTTCCTTTTCTTTGGAGTATCTGATTCTGCTTAAACATGAACTGTGGTGGTATTAGGCCGTCCAAACAGAGATCTGATCCTGCCAGGCAACTCCTGTTGAAAACCCAAAATAACGCAAATGTTTTCAGTTCTTCAACTTGAACACGGACTAAGGATCATGCTTTGTGGAATGCGCTCTCTGTTCTTTTATTAAGAGAAGATCACTTTGTGAGCAGTGAGAATATTTGCAATCCTAGCATGACAAGAATGAAAAAATTCCCAACTTACACATTGTTCAACCAAATAAAAATAATTGGAGAGTTTCCACAAAGTAAAGTAAGCTCCTCTTAATGAGTGGAGACTCTTGAGCTAGACTGAATCCAATCTGGAAGGACCAGTTGTTTGAAACAAAACACAACATCCCCGCTCCTCACATTTTAAAGCAGAAAAAATAAAATGTGCTCTTGCGCTGTGGTCTTTGGGGCTGGCATGATGATTGAATGCCCTGGCGGAGGGGGTGGCAGATTTTATGGGCTGGGTGAGTTCTCACCCTCCATCTTTCCATGGGAAAATTTGTGAAAATATTCAACTCTATAATGGTTCGGTGAAAAACATTGGGGCCTCAGGGAATCAAGGAGAGCTAAGTTTTATTGAGAGAGTCCCATCTGGGACCAGAGGAATTAAAAAACAGAACCATGGGAGACAGACAGCAAGAAGAATAGCAAAACCAGCTTCATGGTACAGTGAGCTCCCCTTTCAGCTCATTAGTAATGTTAGGAATGTCTGCAGTACAGAGAGGAGAGAATCAATCAGGTCAGGCGTTGGGGGCTGTTCTTTTTCTTTTTCTTCCTCTGTCTCTCTCTGTCTGTCTGTCTGTCTGTCTGTCTGTCTGTCTGTCTGTCTCTTTCTTTTTTCTTTCACTGTAGGACTTCAATGGAGTCAAAACTGAATTACTTGGTTGTGTGATGGCCCCACATCCCTATAGAACTCCATATATAATTTGCGTTGGGGCAGAGTTCCTCTGGTACATAGAAATGATTCTGAACTGTTGTCAACAGTGAACATCGATGCTCATGTTCTAAGCCTTTCTTCCCCAGTGTAGAAGAAGGAGAAGGTGGTGGTGGTGGTGGATAGAAAGAAGCTTTGAAATATGGAGGAATCCTCCTGTTCATTCTCCACGATAACTTTCTCAAACTTCCAAACTTGGGGTCATCTTTTCTGACTTCTCTTGCCCCTGGCTTTGGCTACGTGACACAGTTCTGCACATCTCTCACTTGGGGATTCTAAGACATACTTTCTCTTTTGGGATAAAAAGAGACAGATTTAGGATCGGAGATTTTTTTTTTCCCCTCAAACTCCTACTACTGTATTTATTCCAGATGTGACGCAGTTGCATATGAATGTGATGCTTAGAATTATAATAGTCAATTGTGACCATGGGATAATGAGTCTGAAGGGCGAGGTCAGTATGATAGGGTTGACCAGATGGACAGACAGAAAAGCCTTGCTCTAGTTAATTAACATGCTCTAGTTAATTAACAAATTTATGTCATTTCCAAAGGCTCCACCCCGCTTCCCAACACTGCTCAAATCTCACATTTTGTAGTTTGATGAGGCTCCCAGAACATCTATGTGACAAAATGTGACAACTAATGACCTCATGAGACTTTTCTACATGGGAACATAACCAGGTTTTGTTAAAAACAAGAACAAGAACAACCAAAAATTGTATTTTGATCATATTCTTTCCCCTCCCCTAATTTATCCTAGATCCTCCCCCACCCAATTTAATGTTCTCTCTCTCAACAAAAAAAACAGAGATGAAACAAAAATCACAAACAAATAAAAAGAACAGTAAGACCAGAAAAATGCCAAAGTGAAAATAAAAAGCCCCCATACCCCAAAGGAAAATGAAAACATGGAGTCTGTTCTGTGTTGGGCAACTAGTTCTGGGCATGGGGCCTGTCCTGGAGTGTGGTTGATATTTCCAGTGACACGCCCCCCCCCCCCCAGGAGAAAACCGATCTTCCCTTTTCCAGCGTTCATCAAGTACTTTGTGTCTTCTCCACTTCTTAGTGCTGGGGCTTTGGTTTGATCCTGTTCAGGTCCTATGTATTCTGACACAGTCTCTGATATTTCTATCTCTATAGAAATAACTCTATCTCTATATATCCATCTTGAGAGAAGATAGATAGATAGATAGATAGATAGATAGATAGATAGATAGATAGATATCAATCCTGTTGTGCCTGGTAGATGCTCATCCTTTGAAGTTATACTCTACCTCTAGGTCTTACAATCTGTCCATCTCCTCTTTTGCATAGCTCCCTGAGCTATGAGGGAAAGGGTTTGATTGAGACTCCATTTAGGACAGAGTGCTCCAAAGTCTCTTTCTTCCTGCACATTGTCCAATTGTAGATTTCTGGGCTAATTACCATCCACTGCAAGAAAAGGCCTCTCTTAACAAGGCTGATCTATGAGTACAGCCATTTGTCACTGAGAGTCATTTTATTGCCATGTTCTTTTAGCAGAATAATAGTTGTAGGTTTTCCCCCAAAGACAATGATCTGTCTAGTCTCCAGTTTAGCAACATTGGATATGGATTCTGTCTCAAAGAGTGGGCCTTAGATCCAATTTTAAAACATGGTTGGTTACTTCGATGGCATTTCTTCCACTATTGTTCCTGAATATGTTGAAGGCAGGTCACTGTTGTCAGTTGAAGGGTTTGTGGTTGGATGTGATATCAGTGACTACCTTTTTTCTCTGGTAGCATGCAGAATACCTTCTAGTACTGTGGATGCTTATGAGTAGGGGTAAAGAGTCTAGTTAAACACCAGCTTGTGGTGGAAATTTACCCTAATGAATAAAGATTTCAGGGGACCAATCACTGGGCGAGCAGTAAGCGGGACTTCCAGGTAGGAGAGAGGAAGTGAGAAGGCAGGAGAAAGAGACCTGCTTTTGGACAGGAGACAGGAGGCCGAAATGTAGGTAGCAGAGACTCCTGGTTCAGGTGGCAGATCTGTTGGGATCCGCTACTGGAGGATTTAACATAGAATGTCTTACAAATTAGGATACTATTTGTTGTACCCAGTGATGTGCTACCTGTTAATTCTAAACTATGTTTCTGTGGTGTTTTCCTTTATGCAGCGACCCAACGAGGTTCCAGAGAGAAAGGTATGATAGCAACACCTGGGGCTGGCATGGCAGTGACCCGCCATGGGATCTTAGCTAGTTGGGTGGGGGAGATTTTGGACTCTGGGTCAGAGAGTCTGCCGAGGTGAGAACAGGCCGGCCAGCCCACCGGTGCACTGCTGGTATAGCGTGGATTGATTTTTTTTTTTTAATATTTCATGCAACACCAATTGGATTCTTCCATGTTCTATGACATAAGAGGCGAGTTCAGCAGTAAGCTCTTACCATCAGGTTGAGGATGGAAACCAGTAGCCTTGGCAACAGCCGATGCTGTTGATAGGGGAGGGAGTCTATGAAAACATACCCATTATGGTATTTTAAAAATTATTTTTAAAGTTTCTGTCTAGAGATGAGACTATAGCTCAGTTCATAAAGAACTTGCTTGTGTAAGCAGGAGGATCTGAGTTTGATACCCAGCATCAACATAAAAGGCCAGATGTGACAGCTATGGTTATAATTTCAGTGCTGGGGAGGTGGGGAGAGAGAGAGAGAGAGAGAGAGAGAGAGAGAGAGAGAGAGAGAGAGAGATATCCTTGGAGCTTACTGAACAGCCAGTTTGGTGTAATAGCCTCAGATCTGCCTCAAGAAACAATGGGCGGCTCCTGAGGAATGACCCTCAAGAGTGACATCTCATATCCACATGCACAAACACGCATATACATTTACACACACGCACCTGCACATATACAAACACACATACACATTCACCCACAACCTGCATATACACAAACACACATACCCATTCACCTACACATCTGCACATATACAAGCACACATAGACATTCACCTACACACCTACACATATACAAACACACATACACATTCACCCACACATAGGTACATATATAAGCACACATATGTATTCACCTACACATCTGCACATATACAAACATACACATTCACCCATACACCTGCACATGTACAAACACACATACACATTCACCCCCACAGCAGCACATATGCAACACACACAAACGAAGTTTAAAACAAGCAAGCAAGCAAACAAACAAACAAATAAAAGTTCCTATTCCAATTTCCCTTTGGAAGAGTTTTGTTCTGTTTTATAGGACCTGGGTGTTGGGGTGTGTGACTTTGTAACTTAGTTCATATGAAAACCATTACTTTTACTCTTTTACATTTATCGAGTTTTTGGGTAAATAGTCACAACATGCTGGACTTTGAGCACAGAGTCAAAATTCAATACTGACAAAGATCTCCCAATTCAGCTTTTCTTTAGGACAAGCATTTACCACCCAGGCCTGAAGTGTGTACAAGCCTTCCAGAAATGTGTGGTACTCTCTGAGGGTCTTCCGAGCACATGTAGTGTGGCCCTATTGCATGAAGGACCTGCAGTGGTTTGTGTCATCAGTTTGGGGTTTGTGGGTTGGTGTTTATTTGTGTTGTCTATAAAGGATTTTTTTTTCCCAGATAAGCAAGACCGGCCTTGACCAGTATGCCTCACTTCAGGCACCCAAGCCTGCCCAGTATGGGACTTTTCTTTCATGCCAAATGTTAATTTCCCAAGTGTCATCTTTTTACAGTAACACAGACAAGGCCAAATGCAACCACTCCTTGAAGTGTTAAAAAAAGTCTTGGCTTTCATGAAATAGACAGAACAAGTCCTAAAACTCAGCAACAGGGTGTCAACTAGCATCATGTCTCAGGAGCCTAAGCTTGGTTCAGTGTCTTTCTGTTTAGGATTGCAGACACAGCCATGGTTCTTGTGCCAGGGCCCTCTCGTAGAAGTGAGGCCAATGTTAACCTTCACACCATGGAAGAAGACATTATTGTTCAAAAGATTAGGACAAGGTGCTTGACCTCACTCATCCTCATGGAACGGCACCTTCAAACAACAGTGAGATTCCACCGCATATCCATTAGACTGGCCTACATCCAAAACTCGGGCAGTTCCAAGTGCTGGCAAGGCTGTGGAGCCGTAGATAATCACGTTAATTCTTTGTGAGGATGCAACGCAGTCCTGCTGCTCAGGGAGAGACCTCTGAGGCAATTTCTTACAAAACTAGATGTGCTTTTTACCATCTTGCAGCCATGTTTGTTAATATTTTCCTAAATAAGTTACGAGCTTACGTCCATGCGTATGTTCATGGTAGCTTTATTTATTATTATTATTTATAATTTATAATCCTGGAAACAACCAATATGACTAATAAGATAAACTGAGGCAGACCCATATATTGGATAGGAATGAGCCAAAGGGGTATGGAGGAAACTTAGAGACATCTAAATCACTAAGCCAAGGAAGCTACTTCATCAGAAAAGGCTATGGACTATGTAGTTCCAGGAATGTGCACATTAAGGATAAGGACATTTAGAAAGACCATGGTTGCCAAAAGCTAAAAAGAAGAAAAAGAGGGATAAGTTAGAGGGGCACAGGGATTCGTGGGACAGTCCGTTGTTCTATGTGACACTATGAGGGTAGCTACATGTCATTACACATCTGTCATTACACAGAATCACAGTCCAAGTGCGTGAGTCATAATGGGAGCCATAGACCTGGCATGGGTTGATAATCACGTGCCAGTGTTGCTTTATCAAGTTTAGCAACATGTAGAGGGCGTCACTGATGGGAGAGGTTGGATTTGTATATGTGGAAGGGTGCTCGGTGGGATCTAGGTACATCTGCTCCATCTTACCATGGATCTGAAATTGTACGCTAACACAACATTGACTAATTGAAAATAAACACATTCTTCCACTAAATAAAAAAAAGGTATAAAATTGAGTGGGTATTACCCCATAAATAGGTTAATTAATACAAATCATGATTAAATTTCATTTTAGGATTAAATTCGGTTATATATGTTGGGAAAAACATCAACAAAAGCAGTGGCCTAGACAAGAGAAAATACTAGTTGGCTCTCCTGTGAAACAGGCAGTCCTGGATGGTGATGGTCCATTTCACCTGTAAAGTCCAGAGATGCTACAGATGAAGCTTCTAAGTTTGTTGAAGCCACCATCTCAGCATGTGAATACCATCCCATGGCCTCAGGTATTCGGGAGCATGCTAGCCATTCCATCTGTGAGGGAGGAAATAGACAATATTGGCATGTCTCCTTTCTTCTGTGGACACATGCCAGACGTTTTCTATGATACTTCTTTCTCCGTCTCATCCGGTGTCCCCCTGGACAATATCTGTGTGTCAAAGAGTCTAGCAATATCGAACAACTGAATTGTTATTAAGTTTTTAGATGAAAGCCTAGCTAAAAATCAGGGTTCTGTTTAAATAAAAGGGAGGGGTCTGGGGCGATAGCTCTGTGGGTACCAAGGCTCATCACTTGAGTTTAATTCCTAGGACACACATGATGTTGAGAGAGTGCCAGCCCTGACAAGTTGTCTACTGACCTCCACAACTGTACCATGATATATGCACCCCCATACACACACATGCAAATAAATAATGAATGTAAAGAAAAGGGGGGAAACCATGTTGGAATAGGCAACTAAATGAACAATGTTGCTGTGATGAAAACTCATTGGCAGGACCAGCAGCTGCAACGATGCCTAGGGAAGATGAAGATGTGAGGATAGCCATTATGCAGGTTGTGTTGATTAGTTCTATGTCAACCTGACACAAGTTAAGTCATTCGGAGAAGGGAATCTCGACTGAGACAATGCCTTCATAAGATTTGCCTATTGGAGAGTCTGTGGGGGTATTTTCATGATTAAGGATTGATGTGGGAGGGCGCGGATCACTGGGAACAAATGTCTCCCCTGGGCAGGTGGTCCAAGATGGTATAAGAAAGCAGCCCGAGGAGGCATGAGGAGCAAGCCAGTGAGCAGTGTTCCTCCATGTCTTCTGCTTCCATTTCTGTCTCCAGGTTCCTGCCTTGAATTATTTTGATGATAATCTGTAGTGCAGAAGGGTTGAGAGAAAGAAATCTCTCTTCTCCCCAAGTTGTTTTTGGTCTCTCATCAATATCACAGCAACAGAAACCTAGAGTAAGAATGCTGTACAAGGCTCCAGCAGAATCAGGGGGCAGGGTTGGGGAAGTATAATAAAAAGTGGTGGAGTCTATAGAAAACTGGGTATAGGGACTGGCAGAAAGAAGGTCAGCTGCTAGGTGACAGTGGAGATTGTGCCTGTCACTGGTCCATATTTAGAGTCTGCACAGGTGCAGAAAATGCTTATGGATGTGTGTGGTTAAGGATATGTCCCACGACGAGAGCTTCTCTCCTTATAGCCTGCTCGCCATCCCCACGGGGTAGGAGGTGGGGAAGAATTCCATTCCACACATACACTTTGAGTCTCTCAGGCCATGTGAGGACTTTTTTTCCTTTTGTATTTATGATAAAACCTCCAAATATGTATCCAAGTGGGATTACCAAGCTGGGTTGCATCCAAGGGACTTTAGTTTCTCGAACTATTTCTCATCATAAATCCCCAAACAAGTTGAGTTTTTCGCTTCCTCTCCTAATCTACCATGGAGCACAGCCCAGTGGCTTGAAGTCATCTGCTCCTTGGCAGTGGCTCCAACCCCAAGATGATGGAGTGATTCTTTTCCATATACATCATTATTATTTCTAGTATAAATATTTATCAAGCACTCACTGTGCAATAGAGAAAAGCTCCTGCTTGGTGGTCTTCCCAGCTGAACAAAACAAACAGAAGAAAGGAAGAGGTGGGAAGGGGCCCTCAGCTGGTGGGAAATAGGAGGAGGAGAGTCTCCAGCCCAGCCTCTCAGTCTTCTGATTTGACTGTCATTTTTCAGATAAGGTACATGCTGCTGTAGGTGTTTCATGTATACTGTACAGTCTGCTAGGAGTCACACACGGTTCTAAATCTTTTCACAAATATTAACCTACTGAATGTCCGGTCACCCTGTGAGATGAATGCTACTGTTTGCCCCACTTACAGATGAAAAATTGAGGCAGAAAGTAGTTTGCCCTAAGTCAATAGGCATGACAGCTTTGAATGATGTTTCAACAGAAACTCCTGATGGCAAAACAATGTCCCACAGCTACCCTGCCCACAGGGTTGCTGCAGGTTGCTGGAAGCTAAATGCAACAATTGGCTAGTAATGGTAAAAGCCCACACTGTGCAACACTTCATTGTGACTTTTTTTTTTTCTTCATTAAAGGTCATGAAGATGCTTCTGTACAACAGAGTCCTGCCCGATGCGTTTGTTTTTTTATTGTGGTAAATGATGTGTGATGTAAGCTTACAGGGACAGGCATCAAAGCACTTTGATAATTCCAGTCTTTGTTTACCCCCTGGCTGCTAAATAAGAATGTGGTAAAGATCCACCTCCAACGAGAGTTTTCTCACAATTAATATCAGCTGAAGAAGGGAAAGGGTGACCCATGATTGGTTAGGTCACACATGGCTGGTAATATGTAACATGGTTATAGCACTGTGGTATTAGGTTGGGAAGGAGATGGCTCAAGAATGGTCCACATGCTGCCCTACCCTGCCAACAATGATATTTCCTTTTTCTCCCTGCCCCTCTCTCAGATATCTTTAGTTTCCTTAATTTTTGCACCAAGCTATCTTTTTCAATTGTCCTATCCATCTATTGGAAAAGAACCCTCAATAAAAAGGCTCTTTTCTGGCAAGTAATCTCATCACAGCCAGGGGAATACAAATCTTAAGTCTACTGTTTTATTCTCAACCATTGAAGATCAGATAACTCTGCTGACATACCAAAAGCTTTGCCTCTAAAATGATTATTAAGTAGACTTCTATGGAAAGAGCCCATAACAAAAGAAAAATTGCAGGCATTTGAACACCTGGTATAAAAGCAGCTGGAGGCTTGATATATAGAAACATCTACCAGTTCATGGAATTTCCCTGTGTTTGTTGTAAAAAAGAAATCAGGTAAATGGAGAATGGTAGCAGATTTAAGAGCCGTTAATAGACTAATTCAACCAATGGGTCCTTCACAGTCTTGGCTTCCTTTACTTCTTTGGAAGCTTGGTCTTCTTTGTTACTGAGACCATGGCCTATAATTGTAATTGACTTGAAAGATTGCTTTTTCACTCTGCCCTTCCATGAGCAAGATAGGGAAAGGTTTGCCTTCTCAGTACCTACTCTGTCTTTAATAAAACAACAGGGTTTTATTAAAGAGATACCATTGGAAGGTCCTTTCATGGGGAATGTTAAATAGTCCACTCTATGTCAATATTTTGTGCAACAATCATTAGAAATAACTCATAAGCAATTTCCTCTATCATTTATCATTATATAGGTGATACTTTGTTGCCTGATTCTGACAAAGATGTTTTAGAGAATATGTTTAAGGTAACACAAAGAATTCTACCATGCTGGGGGTTATAGATTGCCCCAGGGGGGGGAAACACAAAGAGGAGATTCCCTTAGTTGTTTGGACTATAAAAACAATCAACAAAAAATTCAACCACAAAAAGTATAGATCTGTAGGGATCAATTACAACCTCTTAATGATTTTCAAAAATTAAAGGGAGATATTAACTGGCTGAGACCTACAATTGGATTAAGTACATATGGATTAAGTAATTTGTCTCAAACTTTACAAGGAGATTGAAATTTAAACAGTCCAAAACATCAAACATGAATCAGTAGCAGCAGTCCAGTCCAATCAGCAAACACCAAACACAAGTCAGTTGTAGTACCTTGATCCAAAAGAAACCACAAGGCTCCTCTGAATCCTCACAAGTCCATGGCAGTGGACTTTGGTCTTTGGCACTTTTCTTTCTACAAAGTCAAAACAAGTGAAGATCAGCAAGGACCAGCAAGGTGTTGCAAGGTGAATGAACAATGTCATTCACTGTCTGTTGGTTTTCTAAACATTATGCATCCTCTCAAATGTTCACCTTAGCAAAACATTCTCTCATAAGACAGCTTCCAGAAAAGCATCAAATGACACGAACTGAAAAGGATACCAGAAATTTCTGCTTTACTCTTCCTTATATTAATCTCCTATAACACTGCTCACAGGTCCTTGCCCACATTCCACAGATTATTTTAACTTTTGTTTTTGTTTCCTCTGGGGGAAACTCTAGTTTTGATATTTCTCCCCAAGGTGTCAGCCATTTTAGATCATTGTCTGTTTCACACACAACGATTTGCCACAAATGGCAATGGGTGGCTCTGGTCAGAGAAGTTGTTGTGTAAGCAGATGGAACATTGGGTCATGGTAACAAGCACTATTTTATAATAACCCAGGAGGGAGAAAGAGCCCAATTGTCATAAGAATATTTCCTTACTTCATCTACCCCAGAGAATGCAGTTTATCTAAAGTCGGTTGTATTTTAGGGAACTTCACGAAATCCAGAATAAACAACAAACAGACAACAGTGTGAAAAGAACCAAAAAAAAGCAAGATACCACAGTTTTCTACAAATCTGAGGTTTAAGAAGTGTATATGGGGGCGAGATGGAGGCTCAGTGATCAAGAGGATTCACTGCTCTTGAAGGGGACCTAGGTTCAGTTTCCAGTCACCGTGACTGCTCAAAATGATCTGTAATTCTAATTCCAGGGGATTTAATACCATCATCTGGCCTACAGCGCAATCTGCACACATGTGGTATACAACACACTCAGGTCTGTAAGCTTTCTCTCTCTCTCTCTCTCTCTCTCTCTCTCTCTCTCTCTCTCTCACACACACACACACACACACACACACACACTTAAATCTTTTTAAAAGGAAGTACATGTAAGAGATGCCATTGTATCAACTGTAGAGGAAGCAGAAGCAGAGGAAAACAGAGAAAGCCAGACCAAAATCATCTGAGTAGTCTTTAATTTGATCAAACAAGAGACAGACAGATGGACACACAACACACAGACACACACATACATACATGAGAGGCCGAGAGGACTGGGCATGGTAAAATGGACAAATACAAAATATTTTAACAGGAATTACAATAGCTCTGCCTTAAAGTTAGAAAAGTTTATTATACTAGGAAGCAGTCACATACGTGAAAAGATGGCTTTTCATGTCTTTTATGGCTTTTTGTAAATGATTAATTAAATACTCTGAGTGTTTCATTAAAAGTATGCATTCCTTTCAAATTAAAGCATGCACAGACTTGTTATGAATGAATTCATTGGACGAATGAAAGAAGCATTTACTTTCAAATGAATACTCTGGCAAATTTCATTCTTGACATTGATGAAATGACCTGAATATATTTTAACAGTGCATTGAACAAATGACAGGCTAATTGGTTTCTTCCTTACTATTTTTGCCTTGTTTAATGCATTTATAAGGAATCCAACAATGTCAAGTGTTTTATTCCATTGGGGGGGAAAAAGCCTTTTGCTAATATGGGAAACAGAAGAACAAATGAGATTCCTGTCTCACATGTTCTGTGGCCCCACAATTCACAGGACACTTTTAAGTTCCCACTGTGTGCAAAGCATCTTGCTGGATGCTGCACACGGCAGAAAAGAAAATAAACCGTGTCTCTACCCGCCGGAAGCCCAGAATGCCATAGGAGACACATGTGCATGAACTAACTTTAATGTAAGACAGACCCTGGTAAGTAAGTGCTAAAATAATAAAGGTACAAAGCCCCCGGGGAGTAGAAGGCCTGGAGGGATTAGGTCTGATCGGAAAGGGATTGAGAAAGCCTTCCTGGTGGAGGAAAGGCTAGAGTGTGGCCTTGAGAGGTGGCTGGGAATTCAACAGAAGACCCCAGGGAGAAGAGAAACGAAAGGGCATGTGTGGTCTCTGGTCTGCAGGGCTGTGTGGTCTAGAGAGGTTTCAGTGTTTCTCTGGGTAATTTTTGAACTGTCACGCGAAAGAGACATTGCCACACAGAAAATACACAGATCGGCTTGAACCTGATCTGAAAGCAGAGCTATGTGACTTCAGAGAGAGGTGGGGGAGCCTGTATCAGGCCAGGAGTGGGGCCAATGAAGGTGACAGATGTAATTAGACACTGAGCAGATCAGATTTTTACAAATTAACCTGCTTGCTCCTCCTACACATTGACTGCTGGCCCTAAAAGGAACTTTGGGGTGGTATTTACTCCTAACTATGATTTTTTTTTGTATTATTTATTGCCTTACCCCCAGCCCTAAAATAGGAACTCTTTAAATGCTAAGACAACAAGCTACGTAGAGCTCTATGAGAAGACTGCTACCAACTAACAAAACCCAGCAGTGGCACCCCCTGCATAGTTGTATCCTCCACTCCCTTATGTGGAAACTGAGGCAGGGGGTTGGTGGATCCTTGAGAAAACTCAGGCTGCCTTCATGAGGTTCTTCTGCTTGGGATGATAGTGCTTCCTACTGCCTTGCCTTAAGAAAATCCATTACAATTTGGTTACCAGTTAGAAACCCAAAGGAAGAGGATGATAAAGCTGAGGGAAATGATAGGAATCTCCAGCCTGGCCATGGCTGCAGGCTTTAAACTGGAAGTGAGAGCCAACCTACCTGAAACAGAATTAGGACTCAGTCTCATCCTAACTCTTAGAAGCATTCCGTCCTGTACCATCTCTCTCTCTCTCTCTCTCTCTCTCTCTCTCTCTGTGTGTCTCTTTCTTTCTCTCTGTGAGTGTGTATGTGGTGTACTGTGGTGTGGTGTGTGATATGTGTGTGTGTGTATGTGTGTGGTGTGTTTGTGTGTATGTGTGTGTATATGTGTAAGGTGTGGTGTGTGTCTATATGTATGTATATATGTGTGTGTGTATGTGTGTGGTGTGTATGTGTGTGGTGTGTATGTGTGTGTGGTGTGTTTTGTGTGTGTGTGTAGTGGTGTGTGTGTGTGTGTGTGTGTGTGTTTCTGTGACTCTGGCTTAAAGCATTCATTGGGGATCATAAGGAATCATGTATGCCAAGCCAGAGAAATAAAATGCATAGCATCAAAACCCTCCCACTTGGGAAAACATTAGAATCCTGGGAATTTCTGGAAACACAAGAGAGCCCAGCCCCAGGACCTGCAGTGTAAACACTGTGGCTAATTTGTTGAAGTGAGACGCCATTGGTGATTCTCCCTTCCCGGAGAGATGACAGGACTCCCGGGCGGAACAAAGCAGATCGCTGTGGTAGATTGCTGGCTGTAGAGGCCGACTGTGGAGAGTGATCAGGAAAGCACCAGACACGGTACTGAGACAGATCATCTTTCTTAAATAGGAGTTAAAAAAAAAAGAAAAAGAAAAAGAAACTTAAAAAAAAAAAAAAAAAGAACTCAAAAGGAATTCCCCTCCCCGGGAGTTTGCCTTGAGGAGGGGAATCATTTCTCTGGCTCCGCTCCTGCCCACAGACTTGTTGGACATAACCAGAGAGCAAAGCTTGGCACGGCTAGTTCATCATTCTCACAGAAGCAGCTCTCAGACCAGCGGGCGAGGCTAACCCAGAGCTCAAGCTGAAGGCTGGCTAGCACGTGAGCAATCACGTTTGGCACATTTAATTCTCAACGGGTTTTCCGCTCACTTGTGATTTCATAGGGCTTAGTCATATAACCAAAAATGGTGCTCTTCCACACTTAGTTTATAATAATAATAATAATAATTATTATTATTATTATTAATCAAAGCAAAGTGTCCATATGCTGTTCTACAGAATGAGCTCCCTGGCCTATCATCTCGACTAGGTTTGATCTGGGGCTTACATTGTTTTTCCCCCATTTTTTGAAAATTTATTTGCATGGGGTGTTTTAAAAATATCTTTCTAAGTTCTTATTTACATTCACCAATAGAATGCTTCTATCCTATTTCTATTCCGGTCCTAAAGAAGAATGGAAAAATCTAATGCTAGGTCAGAAAGTAGCTCATGCTGCCCCTCGTCATGCTCAGACTGCTACTGGAAAATTCCGGTGACCAGACTTGGGTGGCTCACCCTAGGGTGGAGGTGCTGTGGCTCAGACAGGACTCACTTCCTCTCATGCTTTTTCAGGGCATGATCATTTTGTCTTCATAAGAACAGCATTTTAAATGATATTTCCTTTAGAAAACAAGACTCATTTCGGGGTTTTCAAGGAAAAAAAAATTTAAGGACTGCAAAATGCCCTCCAAGGCTGGCTTAATGGAAGATAGAAGTTTCTTTGAATTTTCTGTTCCAGCTAGGAGGGCAACTACTATGATGCACTTCCTTTGAAATGCTATTAGTCAATTTTTTTTTTTTTTAGGTCTAATTCTAGGTAGCAAATGACATTGACTCTAGGCTGCAAATAATCTCTCTCTCTGTGTCTCTCTCTTTCTCTGTCTCTGTCTCCCTCTGTCTCTTTCTCTGTCTCCCCTCTCTGTCTCTGTCTCTCTTTGTCTCCCTCTCTCCATCTCTCTCTGTGTCTCTCTATCTGTCTATTTCCCTCTCTCTGTCTCTTTCTCTTTCTGCCCTCTCTCTGTCTCTGTCTTTCTTTGTCTCTCTGTTTCTCTCTCTGCCTCTCTTTCCCTCTGTTTCTCTCTCTCTCTCTCTCTCTCTCTCTCTCTCTCTCTCTCTCTTCCCCCTCCCTTTCTGAATCTCCCCCCTCCAACCCCTCCCTGCCTCCAGAGAGGGTGTGAACATAGGCAGAGAGATTTCGTCTTGCTCAATGGATATGTCCAAATTGGCTTCATCTATCTCATTCTGGAGTGAAGGCTTGACCAGGCTTGCCCAAATGGGACACTTTAAAGCACAGAGGCACAAGCGAGCATCTTCTTGTATTCCTTTGGCCAGAGCAAATCACATGGTAAATTTAGGGACTCCACTTTGCTTGCCCTGTACAAAGCTTGTGCAGACTTAAATGACAAGGGGTGTGGTGTATGGACTGAAAATCCCCCCTTGCTCACTGCTGGGGACCAAACCTAGGTTTTACACATGGTTGGCAAGCGCTCTTATGTTTTCCAAAAGTTTTTCTTTCTTCCCATAAATTTTCATGTTTATTTAAACTAAAACTTAATTATACCACTTTGTCCCTCCCCTTTCTTCCAACCACTCCTTTCATGCCTTCCTCTCATTCACTCTCAAATTGATAGCCTTTTCCCCTCTAATTATCATATATATATATATGTATTTTGCTATTATGTACATATATGTAACTATATATGCATATATATTCATATATATGTGTATGTGTAATATATATATTATACATATACCGAGTTGCACATTTGTATGTCTGACTACACTGTGCTGAGCCTGGGTAGTGTTCCTAGGGTGTGAATGATTTCAGATATGATCACTTGGTGTTGGGCAGTGAGAAAATTGTTCCAAATCTGCTTCTGTGAAGATTTTATAAGGAAAGCACACACCACTTTATCTAGAATGAGTATACAACACAGTTTTCTAACCAAGAGTAAGAGAAAGGCTTTTTAAAACTATAACTTTATATAACACTCCTTTTTTTTTGTATTTTCCAATAAAGATTAAATTATCTAGATAGTCAATTAAATATGAGGTATAAATAACTACTATGTCCACCAAGAAACCATCTCTTTTGTAACATTAGTTTATTCATTCATCAGCAGGGATAGCAATTGTTACTCTATGCCAGGAAGTAGTTATAATACACCAGTGAACTAGTTACAGATACACTGTAACTAGTCATCGATACAAGGAGTTATAAAGATACACCAGTGAACAGGAAGAAAAATGGCTGCTTTTATGGATGCAACATTCTAGCAACCAGTCAACACTCCTTATAGTAGAATGGAGCTCATAAGCCCCCACCTCTAGGTGAGGAGCTAGTGACAGTTGCTAGCTTCTGGAAGACAGAATCAGTTCTCTTTAAGGGTGTCCCCCAGTATGTCCACCATGTTCTAGGCTTCTGTGGCTGACATTCCATCTATGAGTTATACACACACACACACACACACACACACACCATGAGCACATAAAAATACCATGAGCAATGAAAAATTAAGGTTGTCAAATAAAAACCTCAGAGGTAAGCCACACAAACAGAGCACAGGACATGGAGCAGAGAATTTCAGGTGTTAAAGACAAGGTAGAAGAAGTGGATACCTCAGTCAAAGAAAATGTTTACTTTTTAAAAAAAATCCAGGCACAAAACATCCAGAAAATTGGGAACACTATGAAAATACCAAATCTACAAACAATAGGGATAGAGACAGGGAAAGAAATCCGGATCAAAGGCACAGAAAATATTTTTAACAAAAACCATAGAAGAAAACTTCTCTAACATACAGAAGGTATTAATCAAGGTACAAGAGCATACAGAACACCAGATAAACAGGGCAAGACAAGAAACTCCTCACAACATATATTAATAAAAACCACTAAGTGTACAGAACAAATAACAAATATTAAAAGCTACAAGGAAAAAGAACGAATAACTTATAAAGGCAAAGCTATTAGGATAACACCTGACTTCTCAGTGGAGACTCTGAAAACCAGAGGGTCCTGCACAGCTCTTCTACTAATTCTAAGGGCCATCAATTGACTCCTAATGGCTTCCTGTCACTCTCATAGATCACAGAGTTCCTCTCAGCTCTCCATCAGTGGATGGGAACTAACACAGAGACGCACAACTTGACATTATGCAGAGAGTGGGAGACTTTGGAGCACTCGGTCCTGAGTCTTCAAATCCCTCCCCTGAAAACCCAGGAAGTTATGCAGAAGAGGAGGTGGGAAGGTGGGAAGACCCAGACAGGATAGACAACTCTGAGGAAACAGTATCATCTAGACAGAACAGGTCAGATTCCTATATTCCTATTTGCACTCACAAAGACTGTGGCAGCATGTGTAGGACCTGTGCAGGTTCAAGCCAGAGGTGCCCCAGTCTGAGATAGAAGGTGGACACAGGCTCCAACCCCTAATCAAGATGCTATCTGTAATTGATAACTCCTGACTATCTGCAATTGATAACTTCTGGCCAAGGAAAGATAGGCTTTCTCCAGTGGATTCCCGCTGGGTATTAATGATATTTCAGGGAAGGCCATGGCCAGCACTAGTTGGCCAACACAAAAGGACACCAGTGGTATTTTGTTAGACTTTTCATCTCATTTTGCTTTGCTTGGGCTTTGTTTTTGTCATATCAGATTTATTTTGCTTGTTTATTTCAACTTCCATTTTTGTGGTGTGTGTGTGTGTGTGTGTGTGTGTGTATGTGTGTATGTGGTGTGCCTTGTTTTGTTTTAGTTTGAGAGAGAGAGAGAGAGAGAGAACATATCGTAGGGTGAGGGAGGTGTGGAGGATTTGGGAGGAACTGGAAAAGGAGAAAACATGACCAAAATGTGTTGTATGAAAAAAAGATTCAATAAAAAAAGGATAAGAATTTAAGGGGTGAGAGGAATCTGGGAATAATTAGGGGCAAGTGTGGAAGGGTGTATATGATCAAAATACACTGAATGCACACATGAAATCCCCAAAGAATTAATAAAAATATATTAAAAGCAAATTACATGGTATACTCATCAGAGATTAATTTAAGAACTCAAGCATTTTGAAAGTCTATGATTTGTTAATCAAATTATTAACGATAGCTATGCCTTTTTGTCCTAATCAAATGTGCAGAAGCTTCTTTTGTAACCACTTGAAGCAGTGCCCCTCAACCTTCCTAGCACAGCATCACTTTAATAGAGTTACTTCCTCATGCTGCGGTGACCCCAGCCATAAAATTATTTTTATTGGCTACTTCATAACTTAATTTTGCTACTGAACAGTATCTTAGTTCCTAAGACCATCAGAAATACATGTTTTCTGATGGTTGCAACCCATAGGTTGAGGACCACTGGCTTTTCGGGGTTCTGCCACTTCCCTATAATGCCAAGCTCGGACCGTGTCTTATAGCACATGAGGTTTTGGGCAGCATTACAGATCCCCATATAGAGCGAATGATGACTAAACAAGGTCACAGAATTTCATCCGTGACATCTCAGCTCCATCTCCCCTTCCACTGTGCCTGCTAGGCATTTGATTAAAGACAAAAGAAACACCTATATTGGAAGGCTTTAGAAGGATGGAGAAAAGAGAAAGAAGAGTCCAGGATTAGCTCCCAGATTAGAAGAGATCACATAAATACCCAGTCTCAGTACAGGTGTGTGTGCAGCTATGAGGTCACTGCGGTAGGAATCAAAGCATGCGTAAGATTTTCATGTTGTTGACACTCTTTAGAGGGTGTGATTCTTTCTGGGGTGAGTCCTGAGGCTGCCCTAGAGGCCAGCACGGAGTGAGCTGTCCTCCACCATGACCCTGGCGGGCCGTTATCAGAAGGAGCAGTGGAGCTTGGGCAGGCAAATACAACAGCTGTCCACCCAGCTCCATGAAAGTATTAGAAGAGAGGTGTTTCATTTTAGAGGGGTTATAATCTAGTTTGCAAGGAAATAAAAAGAGGTCACTTATCACGACAGAGGAAATGTACTGTGACTGGGAAAATGAGGAGTTACCCCTCCCCACACCCCATCTAACAGCAAGGAAACTGACGTTGGCTCTGGGACACCCATTGTCTCTTCCAAGGTCCAGTTTAAGAAATGTCTGCCACCTTCAGCTAACTGTCAGCTGGGATAGTGGCCTTGGACTTGAACAGGGCACTGCTTATCCCTGATTCTAGAATTTTTTTTCTGTTCTTACCACATTGCTAAATTTTACCACAACTTGGCCAGCAAGTCTTAGGTGGCAACAAAAATAACCTTAATCAGAATCCCCAGGTAATTCACAGCCAGGTTTTCTGGTATGTGTGAGTTTAACTCTCCCTCTCTCTCCCCCTCTCCTCCCCTTCCCCCTTCTCCTCCTTCTCCCCCTTCTCCCCCTCTCTGTTTCTCTGTCTCTCTGTCTCTGTCTCTCTGTCTGTCTGTCTGTGTGTGTATGTGTGTGTTATATGTGTACACATGCCTGTGCAGGTGTGTACAGGTATACATGTGTAAGTGTGTGTGTGCAGGTGCACATGTGTGTGTGCGCGTGAGTCTGAGTGTCTGTATGCCTATGCTTTAGATGGAAAGGGGAAGGTAGCACAAGAAAGGAAGAGGCAGACCACTCAGGAGAGAAGAAGGATCAGTCCCAGAAGAGCAAGGAGGCCCTACAGTGAAACACAGCTCCAGGATGCAGGAGATTTAGGACTGTTGTTTAGCTGGAGCCTGCAGATTCTGAACTGTTAATGATGAATCGCATAAAAGAATTCACATTTGTGACAATGGCTAATTGATTTATGTGCCCATTTAATTCTTTGGCAAGCACTTGTTGTTTGCCTGCTTTTGTGATAAGCTTGAGAGAGAGATAGGTATTTCCTGCCCTCGTGAAGTTGCCAGTGGTGGTCCAAGGCAGGTAGAGATAACAAGACTCGGAGGAAACCTTACGGTCATAGGGTGAGTAGGGGCCGCTGTGAGTTGCTGCCTAAGGAAAGGGAGACACTGGCTTCTGGAGTAGATGAAGCTGATGGGTCGGCTGGTGGGTCACGGCGCTTGCCACCAAGCCTGCTCACCTGTGTTCAGTCCCTGGAACCCATGAAAGGACAGACTCCTTAAGTTGCCCCCTGACCTCTACATCCATACCTTGGTACATGTGATACCACCTCCTCCCCCACACCTCCAGCTCAGTCCGGTATAAAAACCAGGTTAGTCTTTACAATTCCTGGGGCTTGGAAGTGCCAGCAAAAGACATCAGAATATTTGGTGTTTGTAGTGGGAATACAGTTTAGTGGTAGAGCTCTTTTTCATTTAATGTAAGGTTTTTGTTAATTCTTCCAGAATTTCCTACTCACTTACGATGGACTTTGATCAGTTTCATCCACACTATGCCCCTAACTCCTTCAGATCCATGTCCAGCTCCTCTGTAACCTCTGTCCTCTTCTTTAAAAATGACCCACCAAGGGTGCATTTTGAGACTCACATACACACACACACACACACACACACAGAGAGAGAGAGAGATTGAGACAGAGATAGAGACAGAGACAGAGAAATTGAGAGAGACTGAGCTTGAGAGAGAATGAGAGACAGAGAGAGGGAAGGAGGGGGGAGAAGGGAGAGGAGAGGGAGGAGAGGGGGAGGAGGGAGGGGAGAAGGGGGAGGGGAAAGGGAAAGGGGAGGAGGAGGGAGGGGTAGGTAGGGAAGGGGAAGGGGAAGGGGAGAGAATTGTAGTCTCAAAGAGTGAATACATTTTCTCATGATAGGCAGAAGGCCTGGCTGGCCCAACTAGGAGCACTGAACACCGACTACTGTAGACTACTGTCATGAAGGTATACTATCAATAACCCCACCCCCCCAAAAAACAATTCTCAGCAATTGAAGGCACTTAGTCTCTGAAAACCAGGGGTGGAAGTGTGGGCACAAGTCGAGGGGAGACTCTGAAAGTGAGTGTGGAGCAGTATGGGAGCCTGGAATCTCCTTCCCTGCTCTCTGGGCAGCCGCTGGCCCTGCCACGATTCCTGGGTGGTACTGTTTCCCACTTCCAAGCTGCCTGGCTCGGAGGAAGTGGTAGGGCAAGGGAACAGGAATGGTGACTGGAACACAACTGTCCTGGAAATCACAATTTCTGTATTCAGAGCAGGGGGAGAGGCTGCTGGGTGAGTGGGTGGAGGCAGAGGAGGATGCAGGAGCTAGGGATGCTGAGGGTACAGCGCGCTCATCCTCAGGAGAGTTTGGGCTTTCTTTGAAATGCACCCCCCCCCCCCAGGAAGGGGTTTAAACCATGGGAAACATTATCTTATTTAGATTTAAAAAGTTACTCTGGTAGTAGGAAGGATAGATGGTCACACATTTTGCTGGGTCTTCTCATGAAAAGTCGTGTACTCCAGGCCTTTTGAGCAGGAAGGGTCTTCGAGATCATTTAGCCCAATCCATTCCCTTTAAAAGATAAGCAAAGTAAGATGTAGGAAATTTATGATCTGCACAAGGTCATACAGCTCATAACCGTGTGCAGCTTTTAAACTTGGGAGTTGGAAGGTGATAGATTACACTTTTAAGAAATCTCTCCGGGCTCTATTGCCTTTGGCCAGGCGCGGTGTCTCCCTCTGTTCAACTCTCACCTCATCTCATTGTCTTCGTCTTTGTTACACTAGTTTCTCATTTGTTACCTTGACCGGAGTTCCTTTTACTCCTGTCTCTCGGGAGAGACAGTAAAAGCAATCTCAGGGTGCAGGAAGTACAGCTTCTAATGTGTCTGTGACAGGCTACGTGTTCCCCCCGTGTTGTTAAATGGATGGATGGGTGGATTCTCTCTCCTTATGCCATAAATTAAGTATTCAGTGCCTGAACATGCATGTCTAGATCTAACTGCTATAATTAAGGATCTCAACAGTGCTGTCCAGAATAAATCAGCCAGTCTGGCTGTGGGGTAATTATTACATTGCTGGACTGGTCGCAGGCACATTTGGCACCCACACATAGACACTCTCGGGCCGTGTTGAGATGAGGTTATGCGCTGTGTTTTGGCTCCCGGTGAAGAAACAAGCTTCAGACCACAGCTTCAGACCACAGGTCGATCTAAGTCTGCGCAAGGCCTCCAGCACTCAGAAGATAAACATGACTCACCGTGTCTGGGGTCTCCTCTGCTCACAGACCTTGGTTTGAGGGCTGACGAGGTCTGGAAGAGATTCTGGGGCAGTGCCTAACTCGGAAGGGTACAGATTGTTTTCGTTGTGAAGTGACACACGTCGGGGTTGCGAAACAGTGGAAAGCTGGGGGGAAAAGATCCGAGCAGCCCCGCTGCCTCTGCTCCGATGTCCTTCTCGTGCTTCTTGCTCTGGGCTCCGCCGTCACAAGGAAGCCACTGTGCTCCAGGTGTCCCAGCTGCCAGACTGTCATGGTTACCTACTGCTGTGAAGTCGGAGGTCCACAGCTACTGGCTTCAAACCACTTGGTGTATTATTTGGTCACGGTTCCTTTATCTGGGTGGGGTCCTGCAGGGCAATGCTCCAATGACCTTGTCTTTACCCAGAGCTTCTTCTTCCGAGGCTGACTTCCAGCTAAGACACGATGGCTTTACTTAGCAGTATGTCACCACGGCTGGGACAACTGGCATTATTGTGACCGGCCGGTCTCCCCCAGCCCCTCGGTTTCTTTCTTTCTTTTTTTTTTTTAAAGAGTTATTTATTTATTATATGTAAGTACACTGTAGCTTCAAAAGAGGGCATCAGATCTCACTACAGATGGTTGTGAGACACCATGTGGTTGCTGGGATTTGAACTCAGGACCTTCGAAGAGCAGTCAGTGCTCTTAACCACTGAGCCAACTCTCCAACCCAGCCCCTCAGTTTCTTCAGCAGGGCTCTCAGGCATCATCACAAAGCTATTCAAGGGTCCTAAGAGGAGAAAAGCAAAAGCATCATGCTTCTTAGAGATCCTTTCTAGAATTTCCACAATGTCACACTGGTTGTCGTCTATTAGTGACACTGAACATGTACCAGCCCAACTCTAGGAATACAGGGAATCAAGTCTACATCTTCCTCTAAGGAATGGCAAAGCGTTTCTGGCCTTCTCCAGTCTCCTCAATTAGCTATGACACTCCTGAGTCTTCATCGAATGCTCCCTTCCTCCAGGAAAGGCAGAATTCTGGGTCTGTGCCTGCTGCCTCAGCTCTGACATCTGTTCTCTTCCTGTGACGCTTCTTCAACTTCATGACTGTTTGTGGGCTCGGCTGCTCCCTGGTTTAACGACCACGTGACTTCTACTAGCATAAAAGTCAGTGATGTGCAGGAGAGAGCCAACTGGCGGGGCCGAGAGAGACCTCTCTCAAGGTTGCTGCTATTGCAAAAGCAACTTTCGAGGTTGAGGCTTAGCTGATATCTGGGAAAACTGGGTTTGGGGAGGAACCAGTGTCTCCAGAGAGACAGAACCAGTAGGATGAGCATATATATACAGAAAGATGTATATGTATATGTATATGTAAATGTATATATGTATATGTGTATGTATATGTAAGTGTATATGTAAATGTATATATGTGTATGTATATGTAAGTGTATATGTAAATGTATATATGTGTATGTGTATGTGTATGTGTATGTGTATGTATATGTATGATACCAGCTAACAGGATTGCAAGCCACCAACAGTGATTACAAAATTTGCAGAGTGGTTTGGTGAGCTTTAGTCTCAGGAGAGAAGTGTGGCAGTTCCGGTCCCTGCGCTGGCAGGGTGAGCAGTCTGTTAAGGCTTTCTCTCTTGCTCAGGGAGGTGGCCTGGGCTTGATCTCTGGCTCACTGGATAGGGTTCATCTGTATTATTTCTAGCCAATGAATAAACAAAACTAAACTAAAATAAATCCCCTGGTGTGAATGCTTATCTCTTTCTAACCCCCTTCCAAGTCAACACGAATCTGCTTCTAAAGCGTGCCTAGTATTTTCCAAAAGAGAAGAGCACCACAGTGTGTAAACTGTATCAGGACTGGTTCAGACACAACACCAGCTTTCAGAGTACCAAAAGAAATAAGGAAAGGAGTCTCCAGGCTGGAATTTCACTACATGCTAGGCAGGGTCTGTGTGAAAGGCCCACAGTCAAGCACCTAGGCACCAGGTCTCCAAGGAGACTCCCTAATACTCCCTCTTACCTATTTGCTGTCAGAACTCATTGCCCATTGCCTTATAGAAACAGGCCCATCCTAAGGGATACGCCTTGGTGAGGGCTCCTGGAAGTTTAGCCTTGTTTCCTGCCGAGTTTGCTCCATGTACCATTTCCCCTTGCTGAGTCCGTTTTGTATCCTTGTGGTGTAAAGAATCTTCACTACAGGTAGGACTATCTCCAGGGTTTCCACCAAGTTCTCTGAGTGCTAGTAGACAATGGGAAATTGTTGGCCCAGATTCTCACCAATTGTTAAGGCAGTTGACAAAAGAATATCATATCCCATATATTTGAAATTATCAGCAGAGGAGCTTGGTCTTAAGTGTGTAGCTCTGTACTGTTGATTGGGGGGGGGGGAGGCGGTCATTGTGATGTCCCTAATTCAGAGGGTATTCTTGGACCACAAATGAGGATTGACATTTGAGAGGGTGGAGCGTTTGAATGAGATTAGAAAATGGAGGTAGTGGTGCCTAGTGGTAGAGAGCAGCTTTGACTCTGAAGACATGGTTGGATCTGAATTTTGATTGTTCTGGTTGTAACACCATATGAACTTCAGTTTCCAGAATTATAAGATAGTTGAGTAATGCACCTAAATAATATTTGTTAATTACTTACCCTATCCTGGGGAGTTCCTGTATTAACTCACTTAAAACTCAAAACAGTCCTATCAGGTAAGCATTATTTTAATCTATATTGGAAACTCAGAAATACGGGGGTGGGAGGGCGGTGTTGAGGGAATTGTGCTAATACCCACAGCATCCGGGAACTGGGGGAAAGTTTATTGAGGGTATTAACGTTGGCTTATAGGGCAACAGGGGAGATTAAAAAATACACACATACTAGCTGGGGGGCCTACCAGAGTATCAAAAACATTTGAAGAATATAAACAGTTACATCTGAAGACAGAAGAAGAAGGAATAGATGGATACAAGGTTACTACATGTATGGAGCCCACAGGTGGTCCAGAACAAAGTGCATTCTGTAAACAATATTCAATAGCTGGGTGATTGGCTAAATTCTCCTCCATGCTTCACACTGGGCTAGGAACTTCAATTCACTGCACAGGGAAAGAACACTGGCCACTAACAGGGGCTGTGAGGCGGTGCTGGCGTTTAAAGGGTCTTGACGATTATTTTAAACTTAGGATCTAGAACTGTGGTTGTGGAGTCTTAGGCATCCTAGTTAGTATCCCTCATGGGAGTATGAAAGAGCCCCAGTGACCCTCAGAGCTGATGGTCAGGATGAAAGACTAAGGAAAAACAAGGCAGATTTAAAGTCGAACACTGGTTTAAGAAACGAGTACTCTTTTTCTAAGAATGGGAAAATGAACAGTATCGCTTCAGAGCTGGAGACTTGGTTGCGTTAGGCAATGGAGAACAGATGGATGGTTGGGAAAATAAATCTTGTTTTCACTAGCAGTGGCTATATAAATTCACGCAGGCCAGGAATGTAGAAAGAAACGCCTTTGTTTTTCAATAAACGGCCAGGGCACTCATATCCAAATTAGGAGTACCATTCAGAGACAGTATCCTTGGCTTTGAATAAGAGCCCTGTGTGCAAATTTGGACGAAGTTTTAACCTCTCTGAGTCTTAATTTCCTAATATGTCAAAAGAAATAGACACGAGACTGATTCGCCTTACATCTTGTGTGAATGAAATAAAATTCTGTTTGGCTCCCACAAGTGATTCATCAGTCAGGATAAATTCTCCGTTCTTCTGAGTTATTCGGAGGGGCTCTAAAGCTCTTGGCTGAAGAAAAGAGTATGGTTATAATTTGAAACGTTTGTAAACTAAACTCATGGTTTGACTTTTGTCTTAATCAATGGAGGCTGATGAGGAAAAGCCCTATTTGTTATATTCAAATCTACAAAGCAAGAGTCACTTTGTCACTTAAAATATGGGCTTAGAAATTCATGAATTTGATTTTGTACCTCACTGAAAAAAACACAGACTTGTTTTTAGGGACACCATAATGAATGTCAATCAAATAACTGGACTCCAAAAATGTAAATTCGTAACATGCTATTTACCTGAAACCTTAAGTTCTGCAGGGCCCAGAATCAGCTCTGCATCGACACATGGAGTAATTTTGTCATGCTTTTCTTCTCCCTGGACCATAGGCTGTGAGAGGACACAGTGTCTGTCGCCCCACTGTTCTGCTAGAATTTAGTGCAGTACTAGTATCTCAAAGATATGCAAGAAATGTTTGTGGGGAGAAGAAAGAGGGAGGAGGGGAGAGGGAGAAAGGAAGGGTCTGACACAGCACTTGACTATGCAGTCAGGATATTTAAAAAGGCTTAAAGGATGGAATAAGTGCTGTTTTCCTCTTAGTCATATACTTTGTAAGCCAAGTCACAAGGAGGTGTGCACACAATGAATGAGTATTACTAAAAACTATATCTATGTATGATTTAGATTGTGTTGTATGTGTGTGGGCCCCTGTAGAGGCCAGAGGTCAACATCTGGTACCTTCTTCTGTAGTGCTTCAGTCAGTGTTTCCAAGACAGGGTCTTTTGCTTGAGCTCAGCAATTAGACTAGACTGACTGCCAGCCAGCAAAGGGGTCTTTCTGTTTCTGCCTCCCCAGTACATTCCATAGTATCTGGCTTTTAAAAAGTGTGTGTGTGCGTGTGTCTGTGTTTGTGTGAGTGAGTGGGTGTGTCTGTGTCTGCAATTGTGTGTGTGAGTGTTTGTGTATGTGTGTATCTGTGTTTGTGTGAGGGTGTGTCTGTATCTGTGTTTGTGTGAGGGTGTGTGTCTGTGTTTGTGTGAGGGTGTCTGTATCTGTGTTTGTGTGAATGAGTGTGTGTGTCTGTGTTTCTCTGTGTAAATGAGCATATGTGTCTGTTTCTGTGTGTGAGTGTGTGTGTTTGTGTATCTGTTTTGTGTAAGTGTCTGTGTCTGTGTTTCTGTGTGTGAGTGTGTGTTTATGTGTGTATCTGTGTCTGTGTGAGTGAGTGGGTATGTCTCTGTTTCTGTGTGTGAGTGATTGGATGTGTCTGTTTCTGGGTGTGAGTGTGTGTTTGTGTATGTTTTTGTGTATCTGTGTTTGTGTAAGTGGGTGTGTCTGTGTTTCTCTCTCTCTCTCTCTCTCTCTCTCTCTCTCTCTCTCTGTGTGTGTGTGTGTGTGTGTGTGTGTGTGTGTGTGTGTTTGAATGAAGACCTGAAGTTAGCACTGGATATCTTCTTCAATAACTCTCCCTCTCTTTATTTTGTTGGCACAGGGTCTCCCATTGTACTCTGACCTCACCCACCCTGGCTAGTGTAGCTAATCTACTTACTCCAGAGACTGTCTGTCTCCCTACACATCTGCCTGGCTTTGATGTGAATCCTCCGGATTAAAACTCCAGGCCTTGTGCTTGCATAGCCACCAATGTATCCATCGAGTCATTTGCCCAGCACTGACTTTTTGGCGGGTTCTGCTGATCCGCCTTGTAGAGTCATGCTTGAGCGACAAGTATCTTACCAGCTAGCTCTACCTCTGCCTCATCTCCCACAAGTTAAGATTTTATTCAACGCTGTCTGGGCTTCAAGCATTGTGTTCATTGATTTCTAGGCATTACTTCCGTAGCTATAATAATAATGTCACGAGAGCATGTTTGAATAGCAGACAATAAATGTGGGGATCAATTGTTCTTGCAGAGTTTTATCAATCAGCTCACGGATATTGGAATTGGGGTTCAAGGCATAGCCTTTGTGACATCACTACTGTAGCATGTCTCTGTGGAACCTGAGGAGAACTTCCCCTCGTTTCTGCAGTCCCTGCATGAGTCAGGGTGGAGGGGAACTCTCGTGAGCCCGCTCAGGATGGCCACATCCTGACAGAAACAGGCCTCTGTGGCAGCCCACTGGGACCCACACAGGGCAGATGGGTCTCTTCCAAGTGTCTTATTACCATGCAGTTTAGAACCAAAGCGGTCTAGGGTAAAAAACATCAGCAGTGAGATAAGTTTGCCTTCTTCACCCAAGACCAAAGGACATGCAAACTTGGCAAAGCAAATAATCCAGATCTGAGGGTCCGAATGGTGATGGCCCTGGGGTGGCAAAGGGAGACATGGGGGCTGCTGCTGGGAACCTCAGAATATGAAAGAGGTGCACTGGGTTAGAGGAGAAAAGAAAACACATCAAGGACACCATATAACTCTTTTTTGCATCATCAATCTTATTTCTATAATCACAAATGCCCTACTCTGTTCCCCACAGTCAAATGTACATGAAGTGCCCACGAAAACACACACACACACACACATGTACACACATATACACCCATGTACACACATACACACACATGCACACACATGCACAATGCACATGAACGCACATACATGCATACACTCTTGTACACATACAAGCACATAGAGTTATACACCCACAAACACATATACACAGACACACACATACATATACATACACACATGCACACACTCACTCTTGGACAGGTACACGCAAAAGTACTTACATAGAGATGTACACCCCACAGACTTATATCCACAGATACAAACATACACACACTCTCATATGTACATGCACACATGCACACACACTCATGTACACATGTGCACACACACACTCATGCGCACATGTATGCATACACACTCCTGCTAAAAGGTTCTTTTAGTACCCATGTTGTTTGCTCCTGATTTTCATACAAACATCTTTGGAAAACAAGGTTGAAATGCCGGATGCAGCCCAGAGCTGACAGTGTTTATGTTTCTCTCTCCTTCATCTTGAGAGCAAGAACACGTATTCCATTTCTATTTTATGCCCCTTACAGCACCTATTACTAGATACCATATGCTCTGCACGTACTTGGCACTCAATAAATGCTAGCCGAATGGCCGCCTTTTCCCGTCTCCCCCACCCTTTCCTCCCCACCCCACTAGAGCATTACTTTAAAGATCCGCTGCAGAACTGTGGGGCGAAGTTTTAAGATCCATTTTGACAAATAACCCTTATGGGTGTTTAAAGCCAAAAGATCGAATATTTAAAGCAGAAATATGAGCTGTGACTTCATGGGTGTTCTGTGAAGAGATGCATAAAGTTGTACAAATAGATAGCCTTTCAGACAGGACATAACAGACCCAGCTTTGTACATTTGCAAATATACAGAGGAGAAGAGCCCAGACTTTGCTTTGAACCCAACATTTCCCCCTGAAATCAGTTTAAATGGAAGAGTGGGGGTAGTTAAAGCTGCTATAGATTTAAAAGGAGATCTTACAAATACTTTTGGCTTTAAAAGGTGATGTCACCGATTCATAATATAAGAGGTGACATTAAACCTACCCTCTACCCCTTCATTACTACCACTCTCAGGCTGGAAAATATAGGCAAAACCAACACTGAATCTCACAGATGTGGTGGGAACAAACGGACGGCTATAAAAGAAGTCTTGTAGACTCCAGGACATGGGACCCTGGTGCTGGGAAGTCTTAACACAGAGGCAAAATGGAGGAACACAGCAAAACTGGAATTAGCCCTGGCTCTGCAGATGACCCAATGGTGGCACAGGGCTTAGAATAGTTTGAAGAGGAAAACAGATCCCAAGAGAATCCTCCAAGGGAAAGGTCCCAAGAGATTTTCTGAGCATGGCTGTCTTCTATGGAGTCTCTTTTTCTCAGATGTCCTGAGGCCACATGGCCTCCACCAAGATTCAACCCAGAGTACCTCTTGTCCTCAAGCAGCAAACAGGAGAAGGGAGCATGCCCTGTGTTCTGGGTCCCTACAGATGGTTCCAACAAAGACATCTGCCTTGATATTTGCTGTTTGTACTTTACCTTAAGTACAACTCATTTATGCGGAGTTGACCCGGTCAGTGGATGAAGAGGTTACCTGGACACAAGATCAATATACAGAACTATCTAGCAATAACTAAATTGATCATTGGACACCTTGGGTGTATTGTTAGAGTTCCATGCCTAAAATCAGAAGCATGCCTTTTTTTCTAATTATTCTTCACTTTCTATTTTCTATAGCTACAAAATAGATCAGTTACACACTCTCTCTCTCTCTCTCTCTGTTAAACATTCTTGCCTTTTACTGTAATTTACATTCTGATTTGCAACTAAGTCTACTGGAAAACAGAACAATGCATCATTTACATGAAATGACTATTAATTCATCAGAGTTGTGTTGTTTTTGTTGTCTTCTAGTTTAATAAGCTTTTGTGCCAGTAAGTCTTCACAGTTTCACCCTTGCATGATAACGTTCATGAACTTAGACTTATGGTGATAAGTGCTAGCTTAGACTAGCAGATGTAATTCTTCTGTTAGACCATGACATCATCATTTCCAAGTAATTATCTAGTCAGTTACTCTTGAATTTTGTAGATGTTATGCTTGTATAAGATAATTGGCCAGAAAACAGAAGTTCAAAAAGCACACAGTACTTTGATTTCTCTCTTCAGATGATTTTTAAGAACATTTATAGGATAGAGATTGTTATCGCTGACGTGTTACAGAAGAGAAAATGAGAACCCAGTGACATTCATTTTTGTTCATCCACATAGCAGGTATTCCAATTTTGTACCAGGCACTGGAAGTACAAAGACAAAAGAAACCTAGTCATGATCTGTTGGAGTTTATTGTCTATGATGTTTTAAAAGATGATAAATCATGGGCAGTTAGTGGGCGAAGAGGTTAGCTGGAGACGAGTTTGCAAGATATTTAGACTCTGGGGGCTGGAGAGATGGCTCAGCAGCTAAGAGCACTGACTGCTCTTCCAGAGGTCCTGAGTTCAATTCCCAACAACCACATGGTGTCTCACAACCATCTGTAATAGGGTCTGATGCTTTCTTCTGGTGTGTCTGAAGAGTGCGACAGTGTACTTACATAAAACAAATAAATAAATCTTTAGAAAAAAGGGGGTATTTAAAACGATATAATGTGTGAAACTGTCGAAGAATAAAGAAATATTTAAAAAATATTTAGGCTCAAATATGCTGAACTATCTAGCAATAGTTATTGTTATGAATGCATTGCTGGATATAGCTAACACATAAATATAATAATGACAAAATAGAGAGCACTGCCTACCTCTGAGTAATCTTAAGGTGGGCTATGCCAAGAGGGCTTTGAATAAACAGAGTTCACCCGAAAGTCAAAGCAACAGGGGGACCACAGGAGGTAAGGACAGACTCATGAAATCCTATTCTCCAGCCAAAGCACAAGCCACACGTGCACATGGGTGTAGCCCAGAGCAGGAAGGAAAGTGAGTCAGAGTCGTGTGTTTATGAGGATCTTTGTCAGAGATACACATGATCCTGCTTCTTCTGGCAGGTTGGGGACATGAAGATCCAAACTCTCAGAATCGGTCCTTTCTAACCAATCATGGCGCTCATCCAAGGTCTCCTCCTGGTCCAGCATGGCAGCTTTACTGTCCCTCGCTGTCACACCCGTGCCTGAGCATGGCCCAGAAAGAAACAAAGGCATGAGCCAGCTGTCCTTCAGGGGAGTAGCTGAGGCTTCTCTAAGACGCTTCTGTTTATCACTCATTGACGAGAGCTAGCCACGTGGGTGGCTCTACTCTTGAGGACTTTTAGAATCCGCTGATATGGCTACCAGTATGTTCACTTAAAATGTCATAATGATGTTTAGTGTAGAAAGGAGAGAGGAGAAAACATGGAAGATGACTGGGAATATCAGCCCCTGACTTGTATTCCAAAGTCAATCAGAAGGACCATGAATTATTGTCTTAAAGTTCTGACTGTGCCTTCCAGGCAGTGGGGGTTCATGGAAGGGTTTTGATCAAGGCCCTCACATAACTGTGTCTTTAATGCAGATAACAGACAGGAAAGGGTAAGATTGGTGGTGGAGGGACCGGGTAGGAGAAAACTGTGATGGTCCAGGTATAAGAGAGCAGAGGTCCTGTTTATATACTATCAGAGATACCAGAAGGAGGAGGGAAACGCAAATGTTGCCTGTCAGGTTAGTTAAGTAGGAGACAGAAAGCAGAATCTCTGGCCTCTGGTTCAAGTCCATCTTTCCAGGGGCCGATGGCTCAGTTGTGAAGAACAGTAGCTACTCTTCTACAAAACCTGAGTTCGATTCCAGCACCCACATGGTGGCTCACAATAGTCTATAACTCCCATCTCAGGGTATCGATACCCTCCTCTGGCTTCCTTAGGCACGAGACACACATGTGGCACAGTGTGCAGACAAAACACCCACCCACATAAAAATGATACCTTTTTTAAAGCATCTTTTCTTATTAAATATTTGACAAAGCTGCTCATTGCAAAATCATCGTAGTATACAAGATGTGTTGAGTGTAACATTGTGGTGTGCCTAAATGGAGCAAAGCATCATATATATTACCTCACATATTTTATTTGTTTGTTTCTTTGTTTGTTGGACACATAGGATATTTCCGTAATTCTCACTTAGTATGAATAATGCTTTCGTGAACACAGGAACACAGATGTCTCTTTACATGCACTGATTTCAATATACCCAATAGTGGAAACACTGGTACACATGGTGATTCTATTCTTTTTTTTTTTTTTAAGGAATCCCCACATTGTGTTCCCTCCCTCTCTGTCTCTCTCTCTCCCTCTCTCTCTGTCTCTCTCTCTCTCCCTCTCTCTCTCCCTCTCCCCCCCCTCTCTCTCCCTCTCCCCCTCTCTTTCTCTCTCTCTGTCTCTCTCTGTCTCTCTGTCTCTGTCTCTCTGTCTCTGTCTCTCTCTCTCTCTCTCTCTCTCTCTCTCTCTCTCTCTCTCTCTCTCTCCTCTCTTTTGAGACAGGGTTTCTCTATGTAGTCTGGCTGTCCTGGAACTTGCTCCGTAGACCAGGCTGCCTCTATAGACTCGGAGATCTGCCTGCCTCTGCTTCTGAAATGCTGTGATGATCTAACAGACTATACTATTTACAACACAAACCAGCAGCATACACCCCCTTACCTTTTTTCTGCCCCGACTGCATCTGTTATATTTTGTCTTTTATGACAGCTATTCTAATGCAAGCGCAGTGTCAGGATTCAGCCAGACAAAATTCCAAACTCCAAAATTCCCCAAAATATCTACCACAATTCCAGGTCATCACGCTTAGATCCCAAACTGAAAAATTCTAACCCAAGAAAACACTTGTGGGATGGGGTAACAATTCAATGCTGACCGGTTTTTGCAGGCAGACATCTCGGGGCCCTTCTTGTGAGAGCTTCAGGTTAGGGCTTCTAGGTAAAACCCGAGGCACAGACAAAAGGAAAACAGCTTGAAGGAAAAGGACATTTCCATCCTCTTTGGGGGAGATTTTCATTCTCTCACCGAGAGGCATGTGGGAGAGGGAGGGAATGGGGCATGGTGCCCTGGGTGCTGAGTTTAGGGAGTGGTACTTACCAGTGACTACAGCACTCTTCTGCACAGCACAGGAAGAGGAGGAATAGCCAATAGTCTAAGGGTCTGTCAGAAAACAGTACTAAACTACCAAAGGAGACCTCAGCTCAGCCCCAGCCACCAGTCACTACCTTCTAAGAGGGGCAAGCAGTTGCATTATTTGACACACACAAACAGCATGCTACCATGCTGAAAACAACGCTTACTGCATAGGGGATGTAGAAAAAGCTATACTCCATATGTACAATTCAACCTCCCAGTGGCAGCTTGTCCGATGCAGAGGTTTTCTAGAGTCTCAGGGATGAGGAGACAAAAGGCAACCCAGAGCACATTTTAGGGGCCACCTGTTCGTCTCACTTAATTCTGATTGTACACAGAAACAAATCCAGACTGTGTAACGAGTTACAGGTATCGATGGTTATCACGCTTGTGATGGTCTCCAACAACCCAGGTCTCCCTCGAGAGACCGTCGGCATCACTCAGCTGGACATTTTAAGACCAATGTGTGTTGTTCTTGGGACATTTAGAAACCATTCTAGCTCCTCCTCCTCTGATAAAAACCGCTCAAAGCTTCATCTCTGCTTACGATGCTCAAGTAAATTCTTCCTGTCTATTTAAATAATATAACCCCGGTGTGATCTAAGCTTCAAATCATTGTATTTTCTTTCTTGAGACAATATGTCAAGCCTCAAATATGGTAACAAATCAGATGTTTGAAAGGAAAAACTACCTCGCGATGGAGACAATTATATTTAGTAAGGTTGGGAATAAATGAATATATTTTTGAAAATTGGAGGTAAATCTTTGTTCTGTGTTCTTTCTTTCGTACATTTTCCCTCATAAAGCTCTCTTTCCCTATTTTATACTATTTCTCCTTTTTCTTATTGCCTGAAAGTACTTTATTCTATTTTTAAAAATATTACAATTCAAAAAAAAATAAAGCAAGAGGAATTCAACTAAAACAAATAATAATCAAAGCCACTCACAGTCCATGTGCCCAGACTAGGCTGTTTTTATGGAACAGATGTTTTCCTTTTTTTTTTTTTCTAGGAAACCGATGTGTAAATTAAGTTGCACCAAGGCAAGTCAAATTATTCCCTGGCCATTTGTAGTATGCGATGTTTTATGTGACTTTCTACCCTCTTATTCAGTGAAACAATACGGACTTGTATAGCAGCCAGACAGAGTGGTGATTCACACATGACAGAAGATGCCAAGCACGGTCCCTACTGCAGGAAGCACACTCACCATGTGTAATGAGACCCCTTTGGATTTCCTGAAGTGACTCAACTTCAAACCGAGTAGAGAGCACTGACCCGAATATTCATGTGATCACAGGACCGGATGCACTCCAGTACCCTCTGCCTCTTTGGAATCCACTCATTAGATGCTCAAAGCCCCATCCTGGTTAGGTTTAAGTGGGGCACAGTCACTCATGGAGCTGATTAAAGACTTTGGCCTGTTCCCTGTGAATAGAAAACAAGTGAGCATTCTGGAAGTGGCTGGCTGTGGTTTTGATAGAGACCTCCTATTGATCTTTTCTCCTGAAATAGGCAGAGTTATAGATTGGATGTAAAATGTCTCCCATGGGCTCATGTGTCTAAATATGAGGTACTCACCTGGTGGTGAGTTAAGGGGTCTTTGAGTTAAGGGGTGTTTGAACTATGGTCTAAGCAGAAGTGAACCTTTGATACCTTGTCGATAACATCTATTTCTGATTCTTGTCTGTGCTTCATAATGAACAGATTCCCATGTTTATCATGAAAGAGATCGATTGACATCTACTGGCATCTCTATAAAATAGTTGACAGACTGTTTAATTTTTGAACCACTCTCTCTCCTATAAAGGCACCTAGAATGGTCTTCCTCTAATAGCAGTGGCCACAAAAATGGGATAGTTTGTAGCTTATTTGAAAAGACACTTCTTATAGAAGAAGATAGAGCCCACATTTTCCTGTCACAACTGTTACAAAAGATGTGATTCTTCTTTCAAGAGGTTGTTGGGTAAAACACTCATACCCTATACAAGGACTTAATTAAGCCAAATTAATCTCAGGACTTTCTAGTTACGGACTCCAAGAAATTGACTTTTGGCTTGGATTAGTTTGAGTTGTTTCTGTCTCTTAAGACCAGGGGACCTTGACTAATACATTATCTAGATAATTTACACCTGTGTGTGGATCCCAGCTGTCCTAATAAAGGCCTTCTGAGAAGATATAAAAAAAAAAAAAGACCATCACTGGACTAGTAGTCGAGAGACTGAAAAGATTTGGATATGATGCACAGAGGAGACTCAGAAGATGATTTAAGAAATGACTGTGTTTGGATTAGTAGAAGGCTCAGATTGGTCTATTCAAGTCTTTATTGTAGAAAAGAGACATAAACAGCTGTCAAAGGCTGTAATTGACCAGGATCTCAAAGCTTTCAGTGTGTGAGCTTACAGCTTTGGGAATGCCCCATCTTAGTACCCTTCCTACTGTCTTAAAGTGCCTTTAAGTTATTATCTGTATCCACTGATTTGTTAGAATGGATTATGCTACAAGTAACTCAAAATCTTTATTTCAATGAAGAGTTTTATTGGTCATTGTCTTAGTTAGTGTTTTACTGCTGTTAACAGACACCATGACCAAGGCAACTCTTATAAGGACAACATTTAGACAGAATTTAATTGGGGCTGGCTTACAGGTTCAGAGGTTCAGTCCATTATCAAGGGGGAAACATGGCAGCATCCAGGCAGACATGGTAAAGGAGGAGCTGAGAGTTCTACATCTTCATCTGAAGGCTGCTAGGAGAATACTGGCTTCCAGATAGCTAGGATGAGGGTCTTAAATCCCACACCCACAGTGACACACCTACTCCAACAGGGCCACACCTTCTGATAGTGCCATTCCCTGGGCCAAGCATATACAAACCATCACAGTCCTATACCAAGAAGCTTAGAGGTAGGTATCATGGTTCACACTGTAAATCCTACCATGCAAGTAGGCTAAGACTGAAGGATCAAATGTGAGTTGTGAGGCCAGCCAAGGCTGCAAAATGAGTTCCAACCTGGGTCACACAGAGTGATGCCCTGTCTCAAAACAAAGACATCCCATAAATAAACAGATAAACCACCGCAACAAAACCCAACTTGCTCCATATTTCCAATTTGATATTCTCAGCATGTCAGCTTCATGCCCACCCAGGCACATTTGCATGAGGCCATGAGATAGGATGAGCAGTCCACAGGGTCAAAAAGCTATTGAACAACAACACAAAGTCCTTCCCTATCAATTATGTGCAATATCACATACTGGGTAGGCTCCCAAGAGCACCGTTGTAGAAGCTCTTCCATCTGCATGTGTGAAGAATCATCAGTGAAAACTCTTTACTACTTTCCATAGAAGAATATTGATCATTAAATTTCCTGGGGCCGATTCACATAGTCAATAGGCATTGGTTTAAAAATCTTATTTAAATTTTAAATTTAAACTTTAAAATGTTAAGTGCTTGATATGCAAGTGCCAAGACACCCTCCATCACCTAAATTAAGGAATGTCTTCAACAGAATGTAGATAGCCACACTAGAGACATATCAACTATCTTCTCCTTGCTTTAATCTCCTAAGAATTTTGCGGAACATTTAGATTAAATACTTTGAAAGTGAAAGTTTGAAATTTTTTTGAATAGAGATGTCTTAGTAGTAGTTCTCTTGGTGTGAAGAGAAACCAAGACCAAGGCAACTCTTATGAAAGGAAGTGTTTATTGGGGACTTGTTTATGGCTTCAGAGGTTTAGTCAATTTATCCTAAGGGTGGGGAAGCAGACCCACTGGAGCAGTAGTTTAGAGCTACATTCTGATTCTTCAGCAGAGAAAGAACTGGGCCTAACCTGAGCTTTTGAAACCTCAAAGCTTACCTGTAGAGACAATACTTCTTCCATCAAGGCCACACCCACTCCAACAAGGCCACACCCCCATTCCTGGTAATCCTTTTAAATAGTTTCATTCCTCAGTGACTGAGCATTCAAATATGGCTCTTCTTCAACCCCCACAGGCAACTATAAAGGAAGGAAATGATATGAAGCATCTCTGTCAGTCTGGTTCATTGTGAGTCTTGAGCCCTCTCTGCTACACTGGTCACCAGTCTCAAGGCATCTGGTGCTTTGGTGTGGGCTACAGGAAAACAGCAATGTTTGGCAGAACCAGAGATGTCTAGGACTTCTCTTTAATTTATTCAGGGGGGTTCTGGGGTGAGGTTTCAGTAGTAGAGCATGTGTTTAGCATGCATAAAGCCCTAGGTTCAATATTGAACAAACATTGAATAAATAAATTCAGTAATGGGAAAATCTTACTAAAATTTGGCTATTTTTTCTTTTCTTTCTTTTCTTTCTTTTCTTTCTTTTTCTTCTTTCTTTCTTTCCTTTCTTTCTTTCTTTCTTTCTTTCTTTCTTTCTTTCTTTCTTTCTTTCTTTCTTTCTTTCTTTCTTTCTTTCTTTCTTTTCCTCCTCCTCCTCTTCCTCCTCCTCTTCCTCTTCTTCTTCTTCTTCTTCTTCTTCTTCTTCTTCTTCTTCTTCTTCTGTGACACCAACATAGAGACACAAACACACAAACATATGAGAATGTCTTTAGGTCAAAGATTCCAGCTGAGAGAATAGTAACTTGGACTCTAACCACTAACTCTATTCTCTAACAAAACCAAATATAAATATTTCTATCCTACAGTAAAACTCTGATGTGGTCAATCACAGTTTAGGAATTATTAGTTTACAGTAGGTCAGGGTGTCCTGACTACAGCCTTTTAACGTGGTTAAATACCTAATTGAGGGGTTAAATACTAAGAAATCCTATCTATTAAGACCTTAAGAATTTTTAGACCAGACTTTATTTTTATATATAGATATACAGTTTACATGGTAAATAACACTATAATGATTTGATACAATTTTAAACAGAAGGGAAAAAACTAAAAAGCTTTGGATTAATAAGCCCCTCTCTTCAGTATGATTTTATTCTTTTAAATATTATAATTACATAATTTCTCCCTTTTATGTTCCCCCTCCAAAACCTCCCATTACCCTTCCTAACTTTCTTTCAAATTCATGGCCTCTTTTTTTTTTCATTAATGTTACAAGTATATATATGTATATGTATGTGTATGTATATATGTATGTTATGATATATGTATATATTCATGAATATATACATATGTGCGTGCGTGTGTGTGTGTGTGTGTGTGTGTATGACCTGCTCATAGTCTGTATAATGTTACTTGTACATTTTCAGGGCTATTAGCTATTGGATAACCAGTTGGTATGTTCTTCCCTGGAGAAGACTATTTGTCCTACTTGCAGGGTTCCTTATGTACCTGGAACATTCTTTTTGTAGGCTTGAGGCCCCGTGTCCCCTTCCCCACCACCACTTTAATATCCATTGTGTTTGTTCCTCTCATATTCATGCAGTCATGTTGGTGAGAGTTTATATGTGTAGCTCCTGACTTTATGAGGAGATATAATAACTCACAGCAAACTCCCTGATCCTCTGGCTCTTGCGATCTTTTTGTTCCCTCTTCCACAATGTTCCCTGAGCCTTAGGTGTAGAAGATTCTCGTTTTTGTTTGTTTTTGTTTTTTGTAGATATATCCATTGTGACAGGGCTCCACATCTCTGCATTTTGATTGGTTGTGGTTTTTCTATAAATAATCTCTATCTGTTGCAAAGAGAAGTTCTGTTGATAAGGGGTAGGGACCACACTTTTCTGTGGGTATTAGCATTAATCTGCTGGAGATGATTCTAGTTAGTAAAGTGGTGGATGCAGTTTCTCCTCTGAGATCCATGACTTCACTAGTCCTGAGCAACTGGCTGGTGTTCCAGCATCAGGCACGATCCCCTCTTGTTGAGAGGATCTTAAGTCCAACTCAAGAGTTTGTTGGTTGTCTCCAAAGAGTGTATGCCACTACTCCACCCTAGGGTTATTGTACCGTGCAGGTCACTGATGCAGTCCACGGGCACTGTAGTTGGATAAAATAGCTGGTTCTTTCCCTCCTTTGGAAGCTTGCATAGTGCCTTCCGGTACCATGAGGGTCAGCCCTTAGGAAGGAACATTTAGGTCAGTTCCAGTTCAGGGGCCTGTGCATGGTTGTCTACAGCAAGACACCAAGAAGAGAGATTTACCTCCCACATCTGGAGGACATCCAAGGAAAATAACAATAGCCTATAGTGTTTTGGGAGTGTTTCAGATAACCCTGACCAACAAAGGAGGCCTTCTCCTGCCTGGTGTGGGTGGTTCTCTTAGGTGGTCTTTGGCTTGTGGAGAGAGCATTGCTAGCCCAGATAAAAAATATTTCATTTAATATATACATATACGTATTATAGATTTTTTTAGGCAGATAGTTAATAGTATGATTCCTTATGACCTTTCTGAAAAGAAAAAGGTCATAAGGAATCTTTGCTGACATTTTATCCATCTCTCTCCTTTGTATTATATCTCCATTTCCCCCTCTAATTACTGTTACTGAATAATTTAGTGAGTATGCAAATGAGGCCACCAAGGCTACCTACCACTCACTCATCATACTCTTCATTGAAGAACAAAATCAACGACTATGCTGTACAGCATTGTGGGTGCATCTAATTCAAATTTCTTTGCTGTAGATTCAAATCAATTCTAAATATTTTGAGATTCTCTCTTCCTTCCACCCTTCTTCCCTCATTTCTAACCCTCTTATCTGCAGTCACGACAAAAAAAAAAAAGTTCATTTATAGGAAAAAAGGAAGCCACTGGGAACAAAGATGCCAGCTTGGGATCCTTTCTCTGTGTGCCCGCTGGGGCATCTCTGGAGTGTGGGAGCACTTTCTGGGAGGTCCAGAGGCTAGGTCAGCCAAGGGCCTTCTCTTTCCATTCATCCCCAACTTGACTCTGTATTCAGCTGAATATAGTTAAAGGATTTATTGCCGTCATTTTGTTCCTTAAATTAAGAGTCATTGTGGTGAGAACAAACCATAGCAATATGGCCCAACCACAAAGACAGAAATTACTTTGTAAGTTTCAAAGGATTTTCACCAAAGAACTGCTCCGTGCAGAGGGTGTTGGGAGAGGCACGATGGAGACACATTCTCTTCAGCCACTGTAATAAGGTATGCGTACCCCTTCGGAGCTGTGAGTCACATCTCCTGTGACAGGAAGCTGTGGATAGTTTTTGTGGGTTTGGGGGGGGGGGCGGGGTTGTGTGTGTTCAGTTTTCAACTCTGCCTGTTTCCTATGACTGGTGAGTGGATCATCACCTGACTCATGCGTCTTCTGGGAGGGGGTCTCCTAAATACAGCTTTTAAAATCTCATTAATAAAGGCACCCAGCTGTTCTGATTCCCAATAGGATGAGAGGACACACAGGAAGTGGAGTCAGTGCTTTGAGTGAACTTTTTCTGAGGTCATCTTTTCCTTGCCTTCTGCAGAGTTATAAGTAAACTGCTCTAGGCTTCAAAAAAAAATTTTTTTTAAGACCTCCTTATTTTAAATGCTCCCCTCTTGGCCTCAGTAGATTGATAGATTCACATGAATCTTTTTTTTAACCCTTTATGGGCTATGTACCCTGTGCCCCACTTACCCAGTCAGCAGGGAAACTTGGCAAGTCCGGCATGGCTGAAGCTCGGGGTATGAGATTTGTAGGAGAGGGTGCAGGCTACGATGGGAAGAGAAGCAGAGAACTAGACATTAAAATACCCTCTGGGCCAACCTAAGAGACCCGGTCTTTGCTTTTGTTTGGCTGACTTTTTCATTTTAATATTCAAAGCAGTCTCCATTTTGATTTTACACATATATCTCCGTTTCCTTGCGGCACTTTCACGCCCTCTCAGTTTGGAGTGATTCTGACCTGTTCCCCTCCAGCCACACCCTCTCACCCTGAGTGTCTTCTCTCCGCCCCCCACCAGACCCCCTACATTCATGTCTTATTCAATCTTTCTCTCCTTTACCCCATCGGCATGGTCTCTCTCTGTTTGTTTGATCTTGCTCATACTTACTCCCAACTGGATAATTTTTTTCACAATTAGAAGCTAGGCTCTACACGTGAGAGAGAACATACAGCGCGTGTGAGCACCCACCCTCGTCATGCCAAGGGGAAATGGGAGAGACCAGGCAAAAATGGACATCAGCAGGCATCGGGATCAAGTTGGCCAGGCTGGCGATTACTTCTGGACTCCAGCTTAAGGTCTGAATAATCAACGTCTTAATGATGTAGCCTGACCAGCCTACATCCCCAGGATCTTAACCGGTGGTTCTCTCCTCTCTTGATACACACTCTCCCTTGGCAATCCTAACCAATCTTCTTGGGATAGCATTTCACGTTAATGTCCGGTCTATACTTTTGAACTCTAAACTCCACTATGCAGTGACTCAAGCGACACATTCATTTGGACGTCTAGTCTAGGAATGTTGTCAAAGCTCACACGCTTCAATCTGAATGCCAGACCATGGAGTCCTTTTGATGTGTGGATTTCTCTACTTTTGTTCGTACTGATTCCACTTCCAGCACACTTACATCTGAAATTTTGATCTGCTTATTGGTTCCCCCTCTTAGATACCCACTTCACAGTGAGTTTATTAGGGCACGCCCTTGGCTTTGCCTTTAAAACTATCACAGAACAGGCACACTGCTGTCTACACTGCCACCTGACGCCCAGTCACTCCAGAAGCCATGGGATGGCCTCCTAGCTGGTCTGTCTCGTCCTGCAGCCTGGTCTCTGCTCAGCAGCCAGGTTGACACAGAGCCCCCCAACACTCTTAATTGAAACCTCTCAAGTGCAGGCAAGCGCTGAAAGCACTGCTGGGGGAATTAGCTTCCACAGCCTGTGCATTTTCTTCTGTGCCAGAATCTAACCAAAGACAGCATCATTTAGTTATCACATTGTTTGACTCTCTTGTATCCTGCCTTTTTTTAAGGTAGTTTGATTTTTCCATCTAGAGTATTCTGTATTTGGGGGGTTTGTTGATACGGCATCGCAGCATGACAGAACACGTCAAGCTTCTCAATCACTAGAGGCACTGACTTACCACTTCACTGAGCCAACCAAACAGAGCTCTCCGGGGAGAGTAGAGGCAAAGTTTTCTCTCTTTATGAAGAAATCTGTACCGTCTTATTTTGGCATCTTCCAAATATCTTATATCCAACTGTCTTTTACCCAGTCGGTGGCCTTAGCATCTATTACTAACCCAGGTTACTTCCTGGGCTAATAATGATGATTCCAAAATACCCCCACTCCCATTTTAGCAGTTATTTTAATAAATGCTCCTATTTTTCTCTTCTACTTCTTCCTCCCGCTAATACGACTCGCACAATAGATTGACATATGGTTTCAAGTCCAGTGCGCTATGAATAATGATCACAGAACGACCATTTAGACCGTATACCACATTACAGCCAACTCCTCTCCTGTATCCCGATGATGGCATCCTACCTCACTTGAAATAAAACCAGAGTTATAGGTTTCATTTTTCTTTGTTTGCAGTGCTGGAACTCAAACCTATAGCCTCAAACATGCCTTGCAAATGCCTTACCACCAAGCGGTATCCCTATCCCTAAAAGCAAGTATTCTCGGGTTAGCCTAGAAAGCCTTGCACGATCGAGCTAGCCCCCAGCTCTCCTCTGGCTCTTCTTCCTGCTCTCAGCTCCGGCCACATGTTCCCTTGACTATGCCTCAAATACACTCAAGACCTTTACCTCTACCATGTTCTCTCTGTCGTGTGTCTCCCGCAGATACTCACTTGCTTCATTCTTTGCCTTTTAAGGCCTTTCCTCCAAGTCCCTTGACCACCAGCTCACATACTTTTAAAGTCCACACTCCCCATCTCTGCCATGTTGGTTTCTCCACCCATCCCGCCCCTTTGCCAAGCTCACTGTAATTATTGTCTGCTCTGACTAGAATTCACGTTCCCTAGAGGAGCAGGGTTTGATCTGGTTTGTGTACCACTTGGTGCCAGGACCTGGAATCTACATCTTCAGGGGATATCCCCCAGGATAAACAGACATAGACTATATAAGGGCTTAAGGACGACAAAGAGGTTACTTCTCCAGTCTTGGTTACCTGACATGAGAGTGTTCTGTGCCCTGAGACAGGAAACACAGAAGGAGGAGTCCACCTGTTAGGGATGAAAGTGGACATCTTAATGTTTTAGGTACCTGTGAGGTAACCATGTGGAAAACCCAGTCAGAAGTCAGTGACTCAGGCTTAGTGGGCAGATGAGGGATGAGGTGGTTTCCAAATACACAAATCCACTTCATCAATTCATTTCAAATGGATGTTACTGAACTGAATCAATACAAACAGAAGGACACTGAGCCCTTTGCGTCCCATCCAGCATGCACCTGAGAGTGGGAGGAGAGCTGTTGACTCTTTCTTGAGATTGCTAGGTTTTGAACTGCGTGACTCAGAGGTGGGCACTAACCACCTGGTGGTAGCTCCAATGGTTTGTCAACAAAGACTCATCAGTCTTCTAGGACGATAACTATTTCCAGTTGTCTAAAGACTTGCTTAAAGACACCTATGCCCTGTACAAAGCAATTAGTACTGTAAAGTTTGGTTCTGTTGTTCATTTGCTAAGTGTGGCAACCATTATAATCCTGTCAAATACTTTTTTGTTTTAGATTTTTGAAAGATTCCTCCTCCTCCTCCTCCTCCTCCTCCTCCTTCTTCTTCTCCTCTTCCTCCTCCTCCCTCCCCTCCCCTCCCCCTCCTCTTCCTCTCCCCTCCTCCTCCTCTCCCCTCCTCCTTCTCTTCCTCCTCCTCCTTTCTTCTTTCTTCTTCCTTCTTTCTTCTTTCTTCTTTCTTCTTTCTTCTTCTAATATTTTTTAAATTCTTTAGATTCTAATCTTTTCTCGCCTTGCCTGAATTCCTGGGGAAGGATTTTTAAAAATGTACAAAGAGAGACTAGAGAGGCAGATCTGTTAGTATAGTGCCTGAGCCCCAAGTTCAGATCCCCAGTGGCCATATAAAGGCCAGACACGGTACCCTGTGTCTATAATTCTAGGCTTGAGGGGTTGGAGCCAGACAGATCCCTGAAGCTCATTGGCCACCCACTGTGGGACCTTGGTGTGAGGCAGTCTGTCTGCCTGGTTGAAGCAAGGTCACTCCGGAGACCCAGTAGAACATTCTTCTACAAGGTACGGAACCCATGAGCTATGCTCCCAGACTGTTAACTCCTTAACTCCATAATCCTGTGGCCATCAGTCACATATGGCCAGACCCCAAGCCCCTAGTATTCTGGCTGGACTCCACCCCTATTATCACCTGGCTACAGCCAGGCTTCCCCAACCCTCGGTTGTTGCCAGGTGATCCAGACCACTATTAAAGGAGATTTCTCGCCCCTCCTCGCTCTCTTATCCTGCTCTCTCTCTCTCTCTCTCTCTCTCTCTCTCTCTCTCTCTCTCTCTCTCTTCCCCTCCCCCCCTTTCTACATGGTCATGGCCATCCCTCATCCCTCTATCTTTTCTTCTCTCTTTCTTTCTCTCTACTCTTTTATTAATAAAGCATTAAAACTATGAGCTGTCTCTTATTAAAAACCCGCCACCGCGTAGAAACAGGAAACAGGCCTCAGAGTTTCCAGCCGCCAGGGGAAGGTTCGAGCTGCCTCTCAGCCAAGCAGCTTCTCAGCAGGTTCCTTGGCTTCTGGGCAAAGACCTCTCAGCTTTGTACTCCACAGGTACTCAGTCGCCAGCACCCCCTACCCCAGCGGGATGTCCCCCTTCCTGGGGCTCTGCTGCATGCCAGAGGTCTCTCCTATGCAGGACCATCACAGCTGTCCCTGCTTCCTTTTCTTTTCTTTTTTTCCCCACAATCCACCCTGACTGAATCAATGAATGTCAGGTCCAGTGGGAGAGCCTGCCTCAAAAAATAAAGAAGGGTGGTTAAGGAAAAACACAGGAGTGCTGAGTCTGGGCCTTCACAGAACGCCACATTCATAATACCCCCTCCTCTCTCTCTCACTCCTTCTCCCTTTCTCCCTCTTCCCCTCTTCCCCTCTCTCCCCCTGTCTCTCTCACTCACTCTTCTTCCTTCCTTCCCCATATCTCTCTCTTACAACAACAACAACAACAGAAAGAATAAAGGAAAAATTTGTCTCGTGTGGTATTGTTTGTGTTTAACAGAGTGTCTAGCTATAAATAGATGTCCAGTAAATTTCATGCAGATTCATATTAATGTCTGTTTTCCCAGCTTCTGAACTGACTCCCATAACCTTTGCTGTACCTGGGACTTGGACTCTCTTTCAACAATACCCCGAGTCACTGAGTCCTGATACACAACACACACAAGGCAGCAGCAGCTGTCAGCCCCGTGAGAGAGGGGGGCTTGTTGCGTCTCCTCCCACACTAAACCATCCATCTCAACTTTAGATGAAGAAGATCTGAACTCATTCTAATATCAGAAGTCTGAGCATACTCACTAATGAATAGAAATACGCGCTTTTTTCGTATTCTCTTGGAGAATTTCTGTATTCCACATTTCCGTGGTAGCTTATAAATCCTGCTCACGGGATGACTTCTTCCATTAGAAACTCTTACAAGTTTCCCGTTTTCCTGTTAAATGATGGCGAGTGAAGTCGATGTTGCCATTCATGTCTGGAGTAAATAGAGAAGTTATGAGCACAGGTCTAGTGAGGGGCCCTGTAGGAAAAGGCACTCCCTGCCAATCCTAGTGACCTGAGTTTGAACCCCAGGACCCACGTGGGAGGGGGAGAGAGCTGATTCCACAAGTTGTCTTCTGACCTCCACGTGTGTAGCATGCTCTCTCTCTCTCTCTCTCTCTCTCCACACATACACACACACACCACCACCAAATGTAAACAAATCCTTAAGGATTAAAATTAGGTACTTATAATTCTACGATTTCATAGGCTTTTATTATTATTTATAACAATGACAGCACTGATCCTTTAGCTATGTCAAGGGCACCATGAGTCAGAGGGACTTCCCTTTGTCCTTTCTTTACAGGAAAAAATGAGTTTTCAGTGGGGAATGTTAATGCCAAGAGTAAATGTATATTTAACAAGTTGTATGTGTGTGTGTGTTTCTGTTTGTTTTCTAGAATCTACATCAGGGACGAGTTAAGTTTTAAAAAAGAAATATTCCCAGGTGTCCTGCTACACACCTTTGATCATAACAGTTCAGGGGAAGAGACAGGTAGATCTCTGCATCATTAAGGCCAGCCTGGTTACATGTGATACTCTATTTTAGGAGGAGGAAGAGGAGGAGGAGGAGGAGGAGGAGGAGGAGGAGGAGGAGGAGGAGGAGGAGGAAGAGGAGCAACAGCAGCAAACAACTACAAATAAATAAATAAAGAGCCAGCAATATATTTTTTTATTTATTCTATATATTTTTTTATTTAAGAGCCAGCAATATTAAGAGCATTTTCTAAAGAATCTCACGGAAGATTATTTATGGGTTAGGAAATGTTCTTACAGCATAGATTGTTACAAGAAGAAGCTGGGGGCTCACTGAGGGGCATGTAGGTGCCTGGATGACATCTTTTCAACTGAAGGCACGTTGCCTGGTTAACCTGTTGAATTCAGCAACAATAAATGCACATAATTAATCGCCATGAAGACATAATGCAGCAGGGAACCAGGGAGTACAATAAAATAGTTTTCTAAAAAATAATTTAATAAAAGCAAGTACCTCAAAACCAATAAATGTCAAAGATCAAACAGCCTGGAACCGAGACAATATATCCAGCTACGATTTTTATTTAGATAAGCAAGATTAGAAGAATTCAGAATAGCTAAGTGACTCCTCTGAAGTCGGGTGGTTACCCTTCCATATATAGTATTTTAATTACTCTCCCTTCCTTAGCCTATTCATCCGTTTTAGATTCCACAGATGCCCGGAGCACTTAGACCTTAAGTCACTTGCTGGAGGTGGCAACCCCTGAAAAGCCTGCTTCCAATAAGAAACTGGATATGCTTCAGGATTTATGGGTAGTGGGGAGGAGGTTGCGAGGCTTCAGAAATGGCCGGAAAATCCTTGTAGGTGAAACCCATATTTCTTGATTGTAGTTCTTCTACATTCATGTCTGAAACCTCAACAGTAAGTGCAGAGCCATTTCTTTGCCCAGAGATAAATTAAAGGTTTCTGAATGGTCCAGCTTGTATATTCACATACAAATCTCTTAAGGATCCTTTGAGTTGGATGATCATTTAATTATTTAATAGTTACAGGGAAAGGTATTGTGATCTAACCAGGAGCAACTGGGCCAGGAGTTCCCAGATACCAAAGACTCTGGTGACTGCCCAGTTTGGGTCTTTTTCTCTCTCCTTTCCCCAGAATTTAAAGCAGGTCTCAGCAAAGAACTAACCCAGAAGTCAAGGTTACATGGTCAAGAGTCAAAGGCCCGAAGAGTCACAGACCCTGTTTTAAAACCACTCTTTTTTAAAACAAGAAAAATTATTATCTGTCTGTCTAGGATACTATTGTTTGCATTTTCTGTAATGTGTAGCGAAATGCATTCAGAGCTGAGCAGGCTCTGCCTGTTTGCCAGGATACCCTCAAGTCCATGTTTGATTAGAAATAAGCCCCTCAGGTTTTCGGGGGGGGGGGGGGGGTAGACTTAAATTTAGACAGAGAAAGGTGAGTGACTTAAAAACCCAAAACCAACCAACCAAAAACAAACGAGTTGATCTAATGGATCGAATGGTTGACAAATGAGTTTGTGTCTCTTGTCAACTTACTTTTCTTATTACTCCTGTCTTGAAATCCATTCCCCAGCCTCAATCAACTAATTCAATGGCCTCTGAAACCTTGATTTCCTGAAACTCATTCCTTTAATCTGACCTCCTACCCTTGCTGCCGAATCTTGTTTTCTCCCTAACCCCACCCCACCCCACCCCCAGTCCCGCCACAATTTTCTACGACATTTTACTCCCTTATCCCTGCAACCGGTGTGCTTTATTTGTGACCCCTTGGGTCTTTCCTTTCCTTCCCTTTTTACTCTATCTGGATTCCGTTGAGCATTATTTTGAACCCCTCAATTCCTCTTATGTGTCTCCTGGTTAAAACAAAGAAAGGAGAGAAGGGGAAGGAGAGGAAGAGGAGGAGGAAGAGGAGAAGAAGAAAAAAAGCGAGGCCCTATCTTAGCTTCAAATCTTGTGTGATCTCTCTGCACCGATCCATCCCATCCACACGACCCATTGGGATCCTCAGATCCCAAAGGTGCCTGTTTCAGACTCAACTCATCCCTTCTGTAACTTGTTTTTTCCGCTCTTTAGGTTGTCATTTTCTTCTCCGGTTGCAGCCGGCTTTCCAGGTGGTTTCAGGCACCCAGCTTCTGGCTTTCATCCGGCTCCTCGGTGTCCCAGCCCACACACCCGCAGCCTCTGCCTCCGCGGCTGGCACACGCCCTTCTTTTGTAAAAGGAACTCTCTCTAGGCTTTCCCGGGGGCAAGGAGCCTCTCCCTTTGCGCTCACACAACACCCCCTCCCAGTTCCTTGGGGACAAGGCTTTGCCAGCAGTTTAAACTTCTGTGAATCACCGGTGCCTTTCCCCAACTGAAGCATCCTCAGCTGGCTCGGTCTGCTCCAGACAATCCGCAATCATCTGTCCTCCTGCTAGGCAGCCCTCCGCCTCATTCTCCACTTCCTCTCAGAGCACTTTCTCCAAAGACTTCTCTGCACGCGCCATCAGCACCTTATCAGCCTCCTCCTCGCTCACTCCCTTGGGACTGGCTTTCAGGCCCTTGTCCCCATCACTAGAACAGCTCTGCTCAGGGTCACCAGTAGCTTCTGTGATTCTCTGACAGTGTTCTTAGCCGCTCCTTCCTTCGGGGGGGGGGGCACCCTCCACTCTAGGCATCCAGCCCACTACACCCTGTGCTTGCCTTGTCCCCATCCTCTCCCTCCCCTCCCCATTCCCCATTTCTTCTCCCCCTCCTCCCATCTCCCTCTCCTTTCCTCTCTCCTCCTTCTGCCTCCTCATTTCACAGTGCCCTTCCATGTCGTTTTCATTGTCTCTTGGCTTCTGTTTACTTAGGAACTCTTCTCTCTTTAAATTCCTCCCCTCGAAGAGTAGTGCAGATTCACGTGGCGCTGAATAGCATGTGATGTTTAAGATTCTTAAATCTTTATTTACAGCCTTGATCTCTTCCCTGAGTTCCAGATATTTGTTTTTTAAATTTATGATGATGATGATGGTGGTGGTGATGATGGTGATGATGATGGTGATGATGATGTTGGTGATGATGGTGGTGGTGGTGGTGATGTTTTTGAGACTGGGTTTCTCTGTGTAGCTCTGGCTATCCTGGAACTCACTCTGCAAACCACCAGCCTGGCCTTGAACTTACAGAGACCTGTCTGCCTCTGTCTCCTGAGTGCTGGAATTAAAAGCATGCCCGGCTGAGTTCCAGATATTTATATGCAACTTATATTTTCAATGCCTTGGTGTGTCTAATAAGAATATTAAACTTCTATTATGGGTAAAATGGATCTGTCCTTGTCCCTCCTCATCTTGTACACTGTACCGGTTTCCTCCCTGATCCTTCTGTTTATATAACGGGGTACAGGTTTCACCTGCTCAGACCAAATATTCCATGGTAATCTGAGGTTTTTCTCTTTCCCGGAACTCACAGCGTCCTCTGCTGCTTGTACCAGAGTGACAGCAAACCAACCTTTTCTTCTCCACTCTTCACTGGTTCCTTTTCTGTCAAGTCTCAAGCCCCACCTCCCTACATTCCTGTTCTAAATGTCAAGGACTCTTGGACGCCATCGTAGATTGTTATTCTGAACCCCACAGAGCTCCTCAAAGATTGTCTTACAAGCTGGGCCTTTTAGAATAAAGCTTGTGGGCAGGGGAGATGGCTCAGCAGAGCACAGTCTATTCCTACAGGATCAGGTTTGTGTAATTATTCCCCAAATGAGCCTGTAAGCCACTACCTGCCCAAGGACCAGTTAACTTCCTGGAATGCTGGGAGTTGTAGTTCTTGGGAAACAACAACGCCTCATGGGAATGTATGGTGGCCTATAGGTCTTCATAAGCCCCTGCAAACAGTGTCTCCGGCCACTCAGCTGGGAAATTCCAGAGAGTGGCCCTGACCAAAGTCCATCTCTTGGTCAGTATTTAGTATTTAATAAAGCTTGCTTGAAATTTGGCCCAAAATGGTGGAATTGGTTTTTCTCTGGTAAGTCTCACAATTAACAGTTTGGTCTCTAGAACTCAGCTCTCAATTGCCTATAATTCCAACTTCAGAGTATCCAGTGACTTCTGGCCTCATAGATGCCTGCGTTCCAGTGTACATTTTCACGTGCAGACACACATACAGAATTTAAAATAAAGCAAAATCTTGAAAGTTAAAAAAAGCACAAACTTTGCGTATTCTCTCCAGCTCACCGAGTCTAGCCTGGTGGTGGTCTCTGTCACCCTGTAGCCCCTTCCTGCTTTTCTCTCCGTTCCTCACTGTAGTCTAGGAACCAAGACTCCTTCTGAACCTCAGACCTTGACGTGCATTATTCTCTCTGCATAGAATGTCTTTTCCCTCCTCATTCATGACTGAGACGTTCCCACAGCTTCCTGTTCTAATATTTTTTTTTCTAAACCCCCTTCCCTGGCAATGCTGTCTAACCTGGTCTCACCCACTGATTGTCTCTCTTTCGTTGTTATTAAGTTTTTATTCACTCTTTGTGAATCTCTTAACATGCACGCCAATCCCCACTTTCTCTCCTTCCTCTCCTCCCCGCCCTCCACTCTTACAATCTCTCAACCGAGAGGGGGGAAAAAATCAAAAACCTCATTGTGGAAGCTATAGTGTGTCCCACAGTACACCCTTTAGTCCACATTTCTTTGCATGCAAATGTCCATTGCAATGACTCAATCTGGTTCAAAGCTTCTGGCTTCTGCTACTTTATCAATACTGAAACATCCTTGGGACTCCTCTTGGGTATCCTGTTGTCATGGAGAGTCTATAGTTTTCTTTCTATAGGACTGGGCCTTTTATGTACTCTAGCTCTTCATAGATGGGGTAGAAGTTGAGTTGGGCCAACTCAAAGCTTTGGATCTACTACTCCTGAGAGGTATCTAAGCTGGTCAGCTCACTGGCACTCCCACTCTTAGAACAGCTCACCAGTAACGCCCACAACCAGGGCCAGCTTTATCCTGTTGCTCCAGTAAGGTGCAGGGTCTGTTGTCCCCAAGTGCTCGCTGTGGCTGAAGGAAATGGCCAGCTCTCCCACTTTGCCCCAGGGCCAACTCTTCCCACCTGTCATAGATGTCAAAGGAGAGGAAGAGGGCATTTCTCCCTTATCCACACCACTACCCAGCAGACAAGAGTCAGGGCCTGCTCTCCTGCACTCATGCCCTCGGAGGCTGGCTCGCCTACAGCCCTCACATCCAGGGCTAGCTCTAAAACTGTGCTGTCCAGGCAAGGCGCAGAGCCTGCTCTCCCGAGTGCCATATCAAGTGAGGGGCAGGGACAGCTCTCCTGATCTCATGACCCCAGGGCCAGCTCTCTCCCCTGCCATGGGTGGCAAGGGGCAAGGGTTGGGGAGGACATCCCTCTCCCACATTGCCCTCACGGTAGACAAGTTGCAGGGCCAGCTCTCCCACACCCACACTCCAGACACACTTACCTATTCCTCCCCACCACCCCACCACCAGGTTCAGCTCTACTGTGCTGCCTAGGCAAAGTGCAGGGCCTGTTTTCCTGAGTGCTGCAGATGGTGAGGGGCAAGGCCAGCTCTCCTGCTCTCATGACTCTAGGGCCAGCTCTTCTATCTGCCACAGATGGTGAGGGACATGCAGGGAGGAGGGCATCTCTTCCTCATCCATGCCACTGCACAGGAGAGGAGGGGTGGGGGCAGCTTTCCTATTCTCGTATCCTCCGTCCAAAAGTACTGCAGATGGCGAAGGGTGGGGTCTCCTCTCCCGCTCTCATGCCTCCACAGCCAGCTCTCCCACAGTGTCTAGGTGAGGGGGTGGGCCCAGTTCTACACAGCCCCCAGAATATGTCCCTGGGTAACAGCTCAGTCCAGGGATGTCTGCCTGGCCTTTGGTAGTTACAGACCCCTGATGCTGCTGCAGTGCCACTTGGACCCCAGTGGCACTGATAGCTACTCACATCAGGCTGTTCCTCACTAGCCTCAAGTCTCCAGGTCTGTCTATCTTCATTTCACCACTCTCATCCTTCTTTTTCTCTTTGCCTTCCTTTCCTCCACCACTTGCTTGCTTCTCTTAGTGGCACCTGGGATCCCTGAGTGTCTGGCGTCATCCCAGGAATAGTCTCAGGAATGCTATGCACTGCTCCCGCATTGTGGCTCTAGACCAAGCTCATCTCAGCCATTGTCTGTTCCTCCTGGCCAGTGTGGCACTGAACTGGTGGTCATCTCAGGTTAGCTCCCTGTCTGAGACCCTGGCACTAGACTGGTGGTTGTCTCAGACTTGTGTTTTTCAGGAAGTAGTGGGCTGTTCATCATTCAGATGTCCTTAGGTCAGAACACTGAGCCTCTCTCCTCTTTGCCATCTATGGAAACACATGTGATACAGCAGCCACACCTGAAATACTGCTAGGAGCAGAGTGACTATCTTATGATCTCATTTCATGTTTGTAAAACCCTCTCACAGTCTATAACGACGATGTCATTTGCTTATGTGATTGCCATGCTACAGACTGACTCTTAGGGTCCCAAGCATGGCAGGGAAGCTCTTTAGCACTAAACTATCTGTTGTGGATGGGCCTGATGCTGTTCTTATGAACCTATCCCCTAATGAATAAAGGAGCCAATCACTGGGGGAGTAGGCGGGACTTCCTGGTTGGACAGAAGAAGAGAGGAAGCAAGAGGGAGTTAGGTCCTTTTGGAACAGGGACAGTAGAGAGAGGTAAGATGTAGCTACTAAAGTTTCCACAAGTATCTGCCACTGAAGGGATCAGATTTTAATAAGGCTTACAAGATTTTAGTTGTTGTGCCCAGAGATTGAGTTACCATTGCTTCTGAACTAAGTTTGTCTTGTATTTTCCTTCACACTGCCATTCATCTGGGTTCAAAAGAGAAAGGTACAGTGGCAAAGTGTGGGTTTGCCAGAGGTGCACCACAAAGGCCATGGGGGATTTGAAGCATGGGGCTGGTGTGGTAATGACCTGCCAGTAGAAACTTAGTGAGCTGGGTGGAGAGATTTTGGAGCTCTGAGTCAGTCTCTATGAGATAAAAACAGGTTGTCCGCCAGTGCATGGCCGGCCAGGCCACTGAGGTAGAGGCACAAGCTCAGGAATGTGTCCATTCTATTTATATATATAAATATACATTACATGTATATGTATATGTATATGTATATATATATATATATATTCTGCAACATATATCTCTGGGCTTTTTGTTTTCTTCTCTAACTTTTAATTTTGAGACAGCATCTTGCATTATGAAGGTTTGCTCTGAACTCATCCTGTAGCTCAGGCTAACCTCAAACTTACAATCCTTCTGGCTTAGCCTCCAGAGTAGCTAGGCTTATACTCAAGGCCTGGGTCCGCTTATGTATTCTTCATTCATCTCCTGAACCAGATTTTAACATCCGTACCTCCAGGTTCACTTCTGTTTCCCCAGTAAGAAGCACAATAGGTACTCAGTAAATTCTGTTTTTAAATGGATATAGCTAAGAGTCGATTGTTTGCTCATCACAGAAAATCCTAGAATGTCATAAAATATGAACACCTAATAATAGCTTAACTCCACCATCACTGATGGAAGAAGTAAACAATGAGAGTTGTTAAGCAGCCCTTCTGCACACAAGGTCTCCTGACCCTCGGGGTCTTTGACCCACTTTTCCTTTTGTCTAGTGATGACTTCCTCAAGTTCTTCTGTTGCAAGCTAGGGAAACCGAGGCAGGCCAATTCAATCAGTCAAGGAATTATTAGAAGGCTTAGAGTTGTTCTCATAATTAAAGACAAATCTCCTGTCTCAGGGTTAAAGAGGACAGGACCCAGTGTAGCTGCAGCTCTTTAGGGATGTCATGAGGATGAATTAGAACAGGTTCATCTCGTCAATGAATAATTGTACTAGACAGTCACAATCTCATCCCAGAAGCAGATAAAATGGAGAATCTTTCTTGGATCTCATTCCTGCTCCTGAATCTTAGGGTCCCAAACCCAGGAGGGAAGCACTCTAGCATTAAACTGTATTTCTGGGCTTTTCGTTTTCTTCCGATCAAATCATATACGAGTCCTGCCCATGCTGTAGTCTACGGTCGTTGATTCCCCAAATGGAAATGTGTGTGCTTTACTCCAGGAAGAGCGAGTGCCAGGAAAACGTGAACGGCAGGTGTCCACAGCATGCCAACCCACAGGACTGGTAGGAACAGTGCTGGGTGCCAAAAAGCCAGCTTCCTGACAAGCCTGGCATCTGCTTCTCAAAGTCCTTTACTTGGCTCCCTTTCCAGAAGGATTTATGCTAATCTTCCCCTGTGAGTACAAAGGCCCCCGGGAGGCAGAGGGTAGAGTTTCTGGGGTGTGGGCTTTGCCAGCTCCTGGTGTATCTCCATTACTGAACATTCTGTCTTGCTGTTCACAGGTCCTGTGTACCCAGGGGTCAAGTTCCTACATAGATGAGCACTCCACCTCTCTCTGCTTCTGAGGAGGTTCCTTCATTTCCCCCCATTTTCTTTGTTGATGCTTCCACAGCTAAGCTAAAGAAACCGCAGTGCCATGAGAGATATTGGTCAAAATTTTTCTTTTGGGGAGAGCTATGTCTTTACCTGGTTTTGATATTAGAGTAATACTGACTTCATAGGAAAAGATTGGAATTTTTTTTATTTGCTGCCTTTCTTCTTTATTTTTTAATAATTAAAGAAACAGGTTGCAGTTATTCTTTGAAAAAAAGAAAAAGAAAGGAAACTACAATGAATATGAGGCTCACCTCACCTTCAGAAAACAATCCATTGTCTATACTCAATGACACCAGCCGCTCCTGCTCCCCAACTCCCCAGGTCAGTCTTTCCTGTCCCCAGCATAACTACCAGCTAACAACATACAATCCAGCCACATGGCCTCCACGCCTAGTTATTTTGGTTATAAAAACAAACAAACACCAAAAGAGGTAAAAGAAAGACAGACCTAGTTGAGGATTTTCCAAGATGGGACTAAGAACCTCATAAGAATCAGTACAGGGAAACTTGGGTAATCTCTCCTCCCAGGAAGCTGCCCTGCAGCCTTGTCAGGCTCACAAGAGAGTCTGAAACACCGAAGTCCTGGGTTCTCCTGCCTTCCTCCACGGTGGCTCCGGATGCTCTCCCTCCTCCCACACCTCCTTCCTTTTCTCCCTCACTGTCTTTCTTGTTTTGGTCTGCTGGAGATAAACTCTAGGTCTCATACCTGTTCATAACACAAGGACCATAAAATATTGGACCCTAAAGAGGATGGGACAGTTAAAGCTCTGGCACCAAGGGAGGGAGGCAAATTATATACCACCAATGTCTACCGCACAAAGATATCACCACGTGTCTACTTCCAGGTTTTTCTTCTCTTCCATGCAATTGTGTTTCTACTTAAAGAAGAGCAGACAGAATATAATATCTTTTCTCCCTTCAATTCTGGCAAACCATCAGTATATCTGTTTTCCATTACCAATTTACACATTATCTTCTTTTAAATGCAGGCTATCTGGAGTGGCAGGCAGTAGGTAGGATTCTGTCTAAGCTCCACCCCACAGTTACCTGGCAATAGCCAGGTAGACCTGGCCCACTATGAAAGGGGATGCTTGGCCCCTCCTCCCTCCCTCCCTCCTTCCCTCCCTCCCTCCCTCCCTCCCTCCTTCCCTCCCTCCCTCCCTCCCTCCCTCCCTCCCTCCTTCCCTCCCTCCCTCCCTCCTTCCCTCCTTCCCTCCCTCCCTCCCTCCCTTCTTCCCTCCCTCCCTCCCTCCTTCCCTCCTTCCCTCCCTCCCTCCCTCCCTCCCTCCCTCTTCCTCCTCTCTCTCTCTCTCTCTCTCTCTCTCTCTTTTTCTCTCTCTCTCTCTCTTGGCTTTCTTGCTCTCTTCTCTCTTGCCTCCTTGGGCTCTCCTCCCCCCCTCCACATGGTCATGGCCGGCCTCTACTTCTCTACTCTCTCCCTCTCTCTGCCTTTCTCTGCCTCTACTACCCCCTTAACTCTCCCCTGTCCTAAATAAACTCTATTCTATGCTATACCATTATGTGGCCGGCCCATGCCTTGGCATGGGCCCACTGAGTCGTCCCCTTCCCCCACACGTCACACACCACCATAGAACATGTTCTCATATTTCTTTATTTTTTTATGATCACAACAGCAGGTTTGTGTGCCTTAATGTTCATTGCCACTTCTAACGCCGCCCGGAATCCCCAGCCTTCTTTCTATGTCAGAATTATTTATTCTAGCCTACAAGGATGAACCTAACTCCAAGTCACTTGTAAGCTTCACCATGTCTGGGGACAGTAAAGGAACCCAGCAGAACTATTCATTAAACAGCAAGATTTGTGAAACTGTACCCAGAAATCAAGAGCAGTGAACACATTTACGGTCAGATTTCATTCTGGGGTGTCTGTAAAAGACCAAAGTGTTTAATTGGAAGTGGCTGAACAACACAGAGTAAGATCCCATTTAGCCAGGATATCTGGGGCCAAGTACAGCCCCAAATGTCTGACTAATATTTAATGTAGTGTTAGTCAGCTTCCTATCTGGGAGAAGATCATAGGGAAAGAAAACACAAGCTATAGTCACATCAATTGTCCAGACACCTTTACACCCTCCCCTGCAACTATTCCTGTCCTTCTTCTGCACATTCTTGGCCAAAACATAGTGGCAGAGTGTGAAGAAACAAGTGAGGATGCTGTATTGGCAGACGGGTACCACTTGGGATCCATCCAAGGTTAGGGTTTTCTTATATCACTCAAAAGTATCATAGTTGGAGTCTCATCAGATGGGGTAGCCCCATTTAGTGAGCAGCCTGAACCCTGGATCTGTGTGAGAAACTACAACCTGAGCCCTGCACCGGAGTGGTTCTATTTGACACAAGCTATGTTCAACAGTGTCCCTATCTAGAAACTATAGGAGGAAAAGACTGTAGGGCTCTTTGGAGGCCTCGGTGTCTAGAACTAAATAATTTACATGGATTACAACAACAGTAGGAGCAGATATTTTTGCTATCTCAACGCTCAAGGAAATCGGGACTTAAGAAGACCCATCGACCTGCCTGAGGTCATTCGATGGAGTGGTAGTGAGGGGACGATGTGAACCCATCCACAGCTTGAGCTCCTGACCACCATAGTTCCATCACTTTTGCCGAATGATTGAAATCGTGTGGTGCAGACAATTATCCATCGGCCACCAGGAATGAGCTTTGATTTCCCCCCCTCTCAGTTTGCATCTGAGACTGTGTGCCCCTGGGGCTTTTCAGTCACCACTGAATTTCTCTTGTCATTCAAGCAAGTTGGACAGATAGGCAGGTAACTTGAGGAGGAAGGTTATGGAGCATTTGGGCAGAAACTAGGAGAAGAGAAAGCTGGTCAGGAATGTAGGTGGTATAACACAGTAAGGACTAGCAGATTGCATTTGCCACAGAGACTTCTTCCTTGAAGACCCCTGGCTCTTTATATAAAAAATTGGAATTAACATCTGCTAGGAAGGATAATATAGGTCATGCTAACATACTAAAGAGTTACATCTTCGTAGGACTCTGATTTTTCTCGTGATCTCCAAACATTTCAAATATCTAACTTCAGGACAATACCTTTCAGTGGGTTATCAAGGACGTTCACCCCCAAAAGTGAGCAGTTATCAGCAGAGTCTACATTCTCATTAGCAATTTAACACATAATCTAAAAAAATATTTTTTAAGTATCTCAACTGATTCTTTCCCCTTAGTCAGAAAGTAGTGACTGGGGAAGGGTCCCTTTGTGTTGTGCTAATAAGATACTATGTGGTGATAAAATTCATACTAGTTAGATCAATGGGCTGATGTAATAGGGGAAATACTGCTTTCCAGTATTTATTTGCTTTTTTAAAATACAAATAAGCAAATGGAGTGTCCACGAGAGCAGTAGCAGCATCCCCAAGCATTATGAGAAGCTCTCTAGGGACCACAGCCTCCAAAGCCTGGAGTCACCGTTGTCTCAGGCCAATTGGAAGAGTGTAAAAACTGAGGAAAAAAGAAATATGAACAGGAAACATTGGCAGAAACAGAAGCCAGTCATCCTCACTCCCTGATGCGACTTAGGAGGGCAGACGTGACAGCCGCCGACATAAATAAACACAGGAGGTGCGCCTGGAAGAAATCCAGACTCTCTTTTGTTGAAGGGGAGCTGCTCAGTTGAGCTTGAGACCAGATTAATGCTTATCAGTGATAGAAACATTTAAAGGTTCAGATATATGATCAAGTTTTAGGGGGGATGCTGAGGTTTGGTCTGTTGCAGTGTATTGTAGTGCTAAATTGTGTCCTGGGATGGAAGGTCTGAACCTAAGAGTGAATTCTCATATTGACAAGTGTTTGTTGTGCAAACGTTGTTCCTTGGTTTAAAACTATTGGTTAAATAAAATTGGTTCTCAAATCCATGTAGAAAAATCTTTAGGACTCTTAGGGATATAACCAACAATAGTCCAATGTTCGCATATCCGCACTCACTGGTATTTGGTCTGGTTTGTGCTTGTTTTGAGCTCTGTGATTCTTCGAGTGCACATAATATTCAATTGACTTTTCTTTGGCAATATCAGTGTGTTTGTATTCGTGGGACTCCCTCTGGTGTATAACTTAACACATGAAAGTTCTCGTTTCTGCCTTTACCACGGCTTCCTTGCAGCCTGATGGATAATGTGCCTACTTATGGAGCACGACAGAAGGCTTTGGATCAAATCATATGTTTTTATTGAAAATGAGGTCATGTTGGGTTGTGCGATATAGCAAAATAATCAGTTAACTGTTTTTCCAAGCCAAACAGAGAGTAATTAAGTTCAGTAACCTGGTTTCCTCTGCAAGATCCGTAACTCAGACATGGTGGTTTGGGAACAAGATGGGTAGAAATCCTGTATGTTATTCTTGGACATTTGAATGACTGTTATTTCTAGCTAAACTGCATTTAGGATAGAATTTTATTTATTTATTTATTTTTGGTTTTATTTTATGTACCATTGCCTAGAAATGCATTTGCCAAATGATCTTTGAAAATGATGCGAACAATTATCAATTAAGTAATGAGAATCATGTTATTACAGATAAACAATACATCAAAGTAGTGTTTTGAATAGTAATTTTCAAGATGACTAATAATGCTAGAATATTTTAATAGATTTTTTTCATATATTCCATGCAAGAATTGATTTCAAATATACTATCTTCAAAAAGTATTGAAATTCTCTAGTTTTAATACTTCCCTGGTTCCAAATGCTACAGTTCTTTTGTATCTGGGAGACCCACGGTTTGCTTCTGACATCAGTGAGTAGAAGATTCCCAGGATTGGGTAGAAGGCTCCCCTGATAAAATGTTCACCGTACAAGACCAAGGATCTGAGTTCGATCCCCAGTATCCATGTGACAAGCCAGACACAGGGGCACACATACATAATCTCAGTGCTGGGGAGGCAGAGGCAGACAGATTCCTGCTAGCTAAATAGGTGAGCCCTGGGTCCCAGTAAGAGACCCAGTTTCAAAAAACAAGATGTCTGGCTCCTAAGGACAGTGCAGAGGTTAGCCCTAGGCTTACACATGTATATATACATATGCATGTCTGCATGCATACACTGGTACAGGTACACACACACACACACACACACAAACACACATGAGACAGAGTTAGTTTTCTATATTTAGATTGCTTTGTTTAAATTTTATTAAAATATAATATACTTAGAACAGTCAAAATCTCTCTAACCAAATAACATCAAGTTTTAAACTCTTAAGATATAGGCTTAGAAGAAAGTCCTTGGAGCATACAATCCTACTACTAATGAACTAATATTTTTATTGTCTCTTCCCAGTACTAAAGCAGTAGATCCTTTTAAAATACCGACTCTGTTTCCTCATTTCAGTCTTGGGTTGACCGTTAAGAACTCTTCTGTAATTTTGCTTCAGTCCACTAGATAATTTTTCCATTTAACATTTATGCCTGAAAGGAATATTACCCAATGCACTATTATAGAACTTCCATTTTATTTTTAGGTTTATTACTGACATGACCTCAAAAATGTGATATTATTGTCAAAATTGTTCTGACTGAGAAATTGAAATGCCTTTTGGGGGGGGGGGACATCCAGAACAGCTGTATTGTCTGTGAAGTCAAATGTGTATTTTAATTTCAACTCCCAAACCACAGTATTCAAGTAAGCAAAAACTGACCATGTGTTAAAAACACTTGAAACTCTTCCTCTACTGACTGTTTATCTACATTTTAAAAACTCTGTTTACATTGTAGTAACAGCTGTGTTTAAAAGGGACATGGTAGTGCAGACGAATTTATAATGCAAAAACTCCATTCTAAAAATAAAAAAAAAAAACTTATGCTTGAAAAAAATCACTTCAAAAGAGGGCAAAAATGATTAAAATAGACACAACCATTTGTTTAAACTATGACTTTCTCAAGAAAAAACAGCCTAATATAAACTGGTCCGCTCGTGTTTCAAGCAGCTGCTCCATGTAATGCCCCTAGGAAACCCCGTGGGAAGGGCGGGGAGGGCAGCGAGCAAGTGAGAAACTGACCCCAAGGACAGGTCGCTGACACTGAAGCAACGACAGCGCAGCGCAAGGAGGAAATGTAAATATTTCAAAGTGAGCCGCGCCAGTTCAGTCAGGGGCAGAGGAAACAGCCAGTGACCAGCCTTGCCTGAGTGATCTCACAAGGGAAAGTGGCAAAGGTTACACTGGACCAGCATTTGCTGTTAGGTTCCTGTGTGGAAGCTTTTCAGTAAACATGTGAACACATGCATGCACATGCACATGCGCGTGCACACACACACACACACACATACATGCCTGCACACAGACGTGTGCACAGGCACTTACATACATGCATTCATACATACACGCTCATACACACATGGTCACTCACATACAGTCACACAAACTTTTTCTTATACACACACATGCACTCATATATACCCACCATCACACCCACAGTCTCTCACATACACACATTCACACATACTTTCTCTCTTTTTCTCACATACACACACTTTCTCATATACATGAACCCACACATGCACAGTCCACACACACATGCACAGTCCACACACACAGTCACTCACACTCACTCACACACACACACACATGCTCTCTTTCACATATATACACATTCTCTTTCTCACACACACACACATACTCACACACACACCCAGTCACACACACGCAGTCACACATATATAGTCATACACACACTTTCTCTTTCTCGATACGCATGCACACACACATACATACACACACACACGTGTGCATACATACACTCTCATGTTGTTTTGTATGTTACACGCTGCAGTGCCAATCTCTTTTCAATCCCTCTTTGGCCTCTCTCTGGCCTTCTATTTTCTCGGTTTGACATATTTCACACCCTTGGCTGTCTCCTTACAAACCCTTCCCCAGGTTCCCAGATACCACTTGGTTATCTCACCTCTGGTCCACCTCCAGAGCCGTAGCCACCATGCTGTGTCCTACCTTCCACTGTTTATCTCAGTGGTTCTCAGCCCTGTGGGTTGATACTCCTATGGGGCTCAGAAAAGCCTTTCACTGGGGTCACACATCAGAAGATATCCTGAATATTGGATATTTACACTGTGGCTCATAACAGTAGCAAGATTATAGTTATGAAGTAGCAACGAAATAATTTTACGGTTGTAGGTCACCACAACACAAGGAACTGTGTTAAAGGGTTGAAGCATTAGCAAGGTTGAAAGCCACTGATTTTTCACCTTTCCTCAGATGTATATAATCTATGTATCTTGACAAAGCAAAGAAAGCAGGGTTATATTTCACCCAAGGCTTTGATGTTATCAGGGATTAGCTAAAATAGCCACATCTTAAGGAACCTGCATGGAGAAATGACCGTGGATTAGGCCGCAAGAAGGCTTCATCAGGGGCCATAATGGAAGCTGACAATCAAGCCCTGCCTTCGCGCTCAACACATGAGAACCCTGGAAGTGAGAATGGAACTGCTACTCAGAGCCCGGCCCCCAGGAAGAGGACCCAACACAGAAATGAAATCTCAGTAGAGATGTGAGACACCCATCCCATTCCACACATGTGATTGAGGAGTTACATTTGCAGTCTTTCTTACCGCAGTGGACATTAGGGAAGAAATGTGATTCCCTTTATCTGTAAATGAATGTCTTAGTGAGGGTTCCTACCGCTGCGATGAAATGCTATAACCAAGGCAACATGGGAGAAAAGAGTTTATTCCTCTTACACTTCCACTTCTTTGTTCATCATCATCAAAGGAAATCGGGTCTGGATCTCACTCAGGGCAGGAACCTGGAGGCAGGAGCTGATGCTGAAGCCATGAAGGGGTGCTGCCTACTGACTTGCTCCCATGGCTTGCTCAGCCTGTTGTCTTGTAGAACCCAGGACCACCAGCCCAGGGATGGCACCACTCACAATGTTCTGGGTCATCCTCATTGACTACTAATTGAGAAAATGCCTTAAAGCTGAATCTCATCGAGGCATTTCCTCAGAGGAGGCTCCTTCTTCCTCTCGGATGACTTTAGCATGGGTCGAGTTGACATAAAACCAGCCAGTATGATAGATATATCAATTATCAGTCTCTCATCCCTTCTCCTCCCACTGCCCTCCCTCCCTCCTTCCTCGCTTCTTTCCTTCTTGCCTCATATCTTTAAATATATTTTGACACTTATTCTATACCAGCTATCCTAGTCCTAGTCCTTTAGAGACAGTGGAGAGAGGGGGAGAAAGAAACGAAAGAAAGAGTGGCAGGGGAGGGGAGGAGGAAATAGAAGGGAAGGATACGTCAAGAATGGCATTTATAATGAGTGTGCTGAGGGGGGATACCCTCTTTGCCCGAGTGGTCAGGACTCCCTCTCTGAGTAGACGTCATAGACCAGCGTCTAGCGCACATCTCTGCTCGATGCTTGGGTGTACACTACAGGCTAGTGATCTGTGCAATGAATACCCCAGGGTAGGGATCCAGGAGAACACAGATGTGAAGAAGTTTCTAAGCCAGTTATTGTATGACTTAGTACACGGCTCAAGTGAACACATGAGAGAAGTCTGTGTCCACAATGTGACTTCACATAGGTGTAACACCAAAACTATCCTTTTGGCAAAATAAATAGCACTGAAAGAAGGCATTTGTTCTCGTCACAGAACTGCGACACTAACACAGAAGGCATCACTCACTGATTGCATCTGTGTTTTTGTGAATGGTTGCCTGTATCGATTCTTACATCATCTATACCCACACCAATATTTGGATGTGTCGTTTACCCTGAGTGTAACCATGCCTACATCTATCCATTCTTACATCATCTATACCTACACCGATGTTTGGATGTGTCGTTTACCCTGAGTGTAACCAAGCCTACATCCATCCATTCTTACATCATCTATACCCACACCGATGTTTGGATGTGTCATTTACCCTGAGTATAACCATGCCTACATCCACCCGTTACTATCCAATGGGATACACGCCACCATTCTTTTGTTTCTAAAGCCCCGATTAACATATCTCTGAAAGATGCAAACTGTGGCTTGGGGAAACTCCTGGTAGGTGGAGTAGCTAATTACATACAGCATATGTCTATAATCTGTATCTCACTATGTTGATAATTTTATTACCTACTATGAGGCGAAAGCCTAAACTTGTCCAGGTCATACCTTCACAAAACAATTGCATCTAACACTGTCACCAAGGTGATGCTTGTCTTTGAGGAAAATGGGGGGTAAGGAGGGGAGGTGCGTTACTATGACTACCGTTTAAAAAGGTATCAAATGAGCTGCTGTTTTTAAAAAAGTAAAAAAAAAAAAAAAATCCCATATACCTTACAATCTCACACTGTTGTTGGAGATGTGTAAAGGTTTCCTTATTTCACAAGGTTTTCTGCTTGGAGAAGGCTATCCTGCCACATAAGCAGAAATTGGGAGACGGGCTACTGAGTGTCTGTGTAGAAGCAGGTGAGGTTCTATCAGAGTTGAAGGGCGGGAATAAGACGTGGGTTGGGAGCAACTTTGGTTGCCATGTTAGCTCTGTCTAAGCACAGATTCACAGGCAGGAAACAGGTTTTACAGGTCTGTCATTTCCAGAGGAAAAGAGAGGAAATCGTCATTTAGAGACTCCTCTGCCTGAAAGGTCTTTGTATTAATTAGTGGAAATCCGAATGCTCAAGCCAACTCATTATGTTTAGTTTATTTACTAATAGCAGAAAAAAATAACTATGAAACTCCTCCCTAGGTGTGTCAGTCCTATGAATGAATGCTCCCCATAGCTTATAGCCTGAACCCCAACAAATGCTCAAGTGCCTGAGAAGAGATTTAAATAGTTTTATATTTTTAAACATTTTTCAATTCCACCCTCTCCTAGATACAATACCAAAATAAAGATGATGATGATGATGATGATGATGACGATAATGATGATGATGATGATGATGATGATGATGGAACAAGTGTTTGGTAGGGGAAAAGGGGGATTGCTTTTTTTTCCCCTCAAAGTGTTGGAGTCACAGAACTTTTAGAAAAAGTTAAACTAGTCTCCTCGGCAAGACTTTTTATGCACACAGTGCCTGGGAGGCGAACAGGGCATGAAGCCATTTCTCAAATGCTCCCTTCCACTGCATCTTCCTGGTTGAATGTCTGTGTAGCACAGTCGGAAACGTGTGCTGTAAAATGTTTCTTTCTCACAGAGCATGCTACAGGAAACATTCTGAGAGCCATGTTTTATCTCTCATGAATCTACAAGGAAAAATATTTAGCGTCTCTGTAAAGCTTTCAAAGCTATTTCAAAATGCAGTTATCAGAGAAGAAGTTTACAAGGAGCACACCCACATCTGCTTACTCATTTGTAGTACAAAGTAGTACAAAGTGCCTGCTCTGCCCTACTTGCTTTTGTGAGCACCGGCTTGTAGAAGCGAACAGAGCAGGCAGAATCCTGATGCTGAAGGAAGTGGTTTTCTAATGGCAATTACACATATGTATGCACGTATGTGCATTTGTATGTGTATATGTATATACACATAGATAATTGTATTAAATGCTGAGACTTTTGAAATTTTAGTTACATGAGTTATGGTTATAATATATCTATGAATTCCATGCAATTATTAATGTAATCAGTTACTAAAAGATTCTGTGAAATTAGATGATATAGACTTTAATTTTACCAAGAAGAACAAAGAGTCTTAAGAGAGTTAGAGTGGCTTTTTAGAGTAAGAAACTTCTAATCAGTAAAAAGCTTCGAAGCTGTTAGCACAGGATGGATAAACTGGAGTCCAAATCAGGCATCCCGAAGTGTATGTGGAAACTGGGCATGCGCAAAAGCAGGGCTGATGGTCAAAGACGGGTAACACGGCACGAAGTACCAGGACTCCTGGCTTCCAGATGGAAAGTCCGGAAATCCCTGCCTCACACCATATGTTCCCAGGAAACAAGGTGAACTAAAGAACATAATAGCATGAGAGAGACCTTTAAGAAAATATCCATGTGTCCCAAGTTAGGAAGACTATTTTAGAATAAACTAAAAAACTATAATGAGGTCTATACTAACAATTCAAATTTGGCATGGGTAAAGCGGTGCTGGCCAGCAAATGCTATTCACAGCACATATGACTGAGAACTTCCCAAACTAGTAAGAAGAATTACAAGAAAACAGGAAGACGAACACAGACTATGAACAGATTGTGATAGATAAGGTGATCGATAAATTAATGGAAAGGGGTTCAATTGTACTGGTAATTAGAAAAATGCATTTAAACCACAGAGAGATGCAAGGGCATGCTGGTCATTCTGGAAACATTTTTTTCAAAGTCCGACAATAAGAGTCAATAGGAATGTCTAGTTATGGACACACCTTGGTTGAAGGACCCTGCATTTCCACTTCCGGGTGAAGGATCCTGCATTTCCGCTTCTGGGTGAAGGACCCTGAATTTCCGCTTCTGGATGAAGCACCCTGAATTTCCGCTTCTGGGTAAAGGACCCTGAATTTCCACTTCCGGATGAAGGACCCTGCCTTTCCACTTCTGGTGTTGGCTGCAAAGAAACCCCAGCATATATGCACAGGAGACATGCACGATGCTAACTCAGAACAACAGTGTTTAACTGTGTGGAAGATAGGAAATTACCGCAGAGAGATTTCATGGGCTTATTCACAGTCACAAAAGTGAGTATGTTAGAGCTGTATGTAATACTACAGAAAGAACAATCTCAAAAATCTAGCAGTCCTAGGAAACTGAAAACTCTGGGGCATAGAAACAGTGTAGCAACTCACACAGGCTAAGACCAATCTAGTAGACAAAAAGACACATATTGGGGAGATTATTTAGTAGTTTTCAACTCTATTTGTGAGGTAACTTTGTAAACTTGGTGGTAAGGTCAGGGTGTGGGTATTACTATTTTTATGGTTTTAGGTGTAACTGAAACATATTCCTAAGAATGTCACTACATGACTAAATGAACACTGTCAATAACCTTTGAGATAGAACTTAGACAAAGATATGTTTTTCTTCGGTATTTTTGTTTTATATTTTCTCAGAATATTAACGGTTCTTTCAAACAGGGGTTTTCAATCTGTAGATCAGGAGACGTTTGGGGTCCAATGAGCTCTTCAGGGGAGTCAGATGTCAGATAGCCTTCACATCAAAATGACAGTTATGGGGTAGCAATGAAAATAATGTTATGGTTGGGGGTCAGGATTTCAGAAGGATCGGTGTTAAAGGGCTGCTGTGGTAAGAAGGTTGAGAACCACTGCTTTCGATCCACTTAACTGGCAAAATAACCACCGTTTACAAATAAAACATGATAGCTACGTGATAAAATAGCTTCCTTTCCTGAATATAAACAAGATTATAATGAAGACTAAAACTTAACTCCAATAGACATATTAAATCATATTAAATATACAGATGTAGATGTAAAAGGCTGTAAGCCCCAGACAATGATGGAGAAGGAGTTCACATCAATCTTTTTTTTTTTTTTTAATAATAGTGATTCATTTAAAGCTCTTAGATGTAGTTTAAAACATTTAAATTTTCATAGACTGGGTTCCTTCCTATAAAACACAGTTAAATATGCTGTCCCCCTTCCTGTGACTCTCTAAGGCAACCGTAAGTCCATCTACCGCGTTGGTTTTCAACTTTCCTAAAGCTGTGACCTCATGTCGGGCTGACCCCCTAACCATATGATTTTTGTTGCTACTTCAGATCTTGCTATTTCTATGAATCATAATCTAAATAGCTGATATGCAGGAGAACGGGTATGCAGCCCTCAAAGGGGTCACAACCCACAGGTTTGGAAACACTGCTCTAGCAGTGTTTGGAAGGATCTGGCTGGACACCACCACAGGGACATGTCAGGGCTTAGAATCCCAGAACACCTCAGTATCATTTCCTGAGGGTTTAAAGGCCAATAATCTGATTTCTGTGAACTCTCCCCTGGTCTATTAGGTGAGAATAATGATTGGGATACCTCACCGGGTAGGCTGGGAAGTGCTTTATAAATTGGCTAGTCATCTAAAAAAAAAAAAAGAAAGAAAAGAAAAGAAAAAAGAAACTCATTTCTGTATCAGTCCAATGTAAACTCACTCTGAGGAATATTTGCCCTGGTAAAGAATGCAACAACAGCATGTACAAGCACACTCAGAAATGCACGTCCATTTACACGGCTGTGATTTATTGGGTCTGTGGGGAGGCAAGCAGTGAGGCCCTTGGCCTAGGGTGATAAATGACTTCTCCCCGGCCCGAGGCATGGCGCTTAGATCAGCACCCGATGTGCTTGCTGTGTTATAGTTATGGGAAAGAAAAACACAGTCCATTTCCAAAACAGCAAGGATAGCTTTAATTTATCCAACCTGGTTAGGGTCATTTTTTTCTTAAACCATCTCTCCGATCACGGTTTTTATTAAGTGTGGAAGGCATTCTTGTTCCTGTGGGTTAACCTAGCTTTCAGCTTATGTGGAAGGACTTGGGAAATGGTGAGAATGGGGCCGTGTGGTGCAAAAACAATGTTTTGCTAGTTATCATCCAGGTGAAACAGACCTTTAGTAGCTATTGTGCTTGGGTCACATCACAGGTCCTCGTCTGACCACCAGGAAGCATCACTGTGGGAAACCTCATCTTTGCCTGGTTAACACCTCCGGAGTCTAAATGTACCTTTTCTAAGTCTAGCCCATGAACAAACCAACAAAGAGATTACAATGTTTTTCCAGCAAGTGTGGCTTTCTAGATCCCAAATAATGTACTTATTTTTTTTTCTTTTTGATTTTCATTTTTAAAAGCATTTCTATTTTTTTCTTTACATTTACACACACACACACACACACACACACACACACAAACGTTAGCTGAAATAATGATGTCTTCTAGGCTTTATAAATGGGGTCCCCACTGGATCCTACCTGAGAATAGTGTTCACCATGAGTCCTTAATACACTGTTCTTCTGCTTGCAAAGTTTAAGGTATCATAACATGAAATGAGATTTTTGTTGTTGTTGTTTATAGTGAAACAGCCTGACATCATACTCCTTTTCTTTAAACAGTGATACCATTACTCTGTTGAGAAATAAGACAATATTGAGGTTTAGGATAACTCTTGCTCAAATAAAATCAATCCTAGTAATAAGTTTAGAAACAAAGGAATCTTACATGTACGCTTCTGCTGTCTTTGTGTTCTTGGAGGGGAGACTCCGGGAGCAGTGTGCATGAAGAGGGGATTGTTTTTGTGGAGACAAGTCTGGTATTTCAGGGAAATAAGAAAGTAATAACAGATGTAAAGTCAAGGTGAGAAACAGCGCACCCGTCTCCCTCCTTCCTGCCCTCCCGCTTCAAGTCACGTTCCATCTGGAATACTTTAGACCATTCCCCAACATTTTACTTACTGAAAATAAAACCTGGAAATTCTGATCTGCTGGCCCTCTGTTTGGGACACTAAGAATTAAGCCTCAGTTTCCGTGATTTACTTACAGAGTGAAAACTAATAAGAATTCAAATACTTCACTGGGCATTGTAGGCTAGACTATACCATCATACTCAACTTTGTTCCTGATTTAAAAAAAAAAAAAACAAAAAACGATGGTTTGTACTTCACCCCTCCCCCCTCTTACCACCCACCCAGCTGGGTTCCATTTCTTCTGTTTTACCCTGTTCAACATTCCGCTCAGCCAAATCCTACTTTTCCAGATTAAACCCAAGAGTTACTCAAACATCCACGGGTTCTCTTTCATTTGAACTCAACATACCAACTTACCACCCAAGAGTCCAATAGTAGACTTTTATCTTTTGTGAATAACTCTGGATATAACTCTGTGATATAACTTGCTATAAGACGCATCAGAGACCGGAGACCACTGCTTGCTTTTAGAGTCTTGCAGTAGGCTCCTTATGTCTCTACTTCTCCCACACTTGTTCGGGAACACCTCCTTCGGCTGGCTCTGCTTCGAAGTCAGCCTGTTTCCTGGCTTAGCTCTTCAGATCTCATGAAGAGAGCGATCTTCTCCAACTGGATACCAGGGCCTCTACTTTATACATTGCTCTTGAAGGCCACTCAAGAGGGCCAGTAATCTCACATGTGGGTCTCGGGTCTCTGACAGGATAGGAATCAATGGGTCAGTTTCTAGGCAACTAAGAAATAGGCTGCTTGAGATCAGCATAAGTAAACACTAGGAAAAGCATCCATCTTGTTGGTTCTCGGTAGTGGTGGTACCGCCCCCTAGAGGCCTTTTCAGAAATGCTTGGGTACACTAGCTTCCACCATAGCAGGGCAATACTCCTTAGCCTTTCACAGAACAGGATTGCTACATGTCCTAAAAGGTAGAGTAAATAAACTCCAAAAGGAGGTCAAATCTTCACTTGTTAAACACCACCTCCCGCCCTCCACCCCCGCAAACAGTCATATAAAAGAGAATTTGTCTGCAGTTCCTTGAGCCTAACCCTAAATGCTACTTCACATAGAGACACACAAAGTATTTAAAATATTCTTAAAATATGCTGAAATTTCAGAGTAACAACAAACCAGAAAGCAAAAGAAGGATCCGCTTGGCTTTGTTAAGATCCTTCTCAGTAAGATCCATTTGCATTTTGGAAAGTGATGCCCACAGCTACCAGACTCCTCTCAGTCTTGAGTTGGCTGGACTGTAAAACCTATTTGTCTGCATCCGTACATATCACAGAAAAGCATCCTAAGAGAGATCTAAGACTTGCGTGTCTTAAAAGATAGGAGATTTCCTTTGATATTGTGTTGCCTCCCTAATCCATGTCATAACACTGAGAATTATTTTGACATTACAGCTATAAACACGGACTAGCTCACTTGCAAGAGTGTTTCCAGACTTGGAATTTATTTTTCATTGACATTTTTCCATATTGAAATCAGAAGACTCCCTTCTTCCAACTATCAGATACAAAGCCTTCCAGCGCATTAATGCTTAGCCGGTGAGCACTTCCTTTGGTTCTTGTACCTGTGACTACTCTGCTGTTTCATTTCACCAAACATCTTGTACAGAATGACTCGCGGCCTCCTGAACTCCACTTACTCATTATGAATAAGTGCAAGCATATAATCACTTTGTTATGTCTTCGGTATCTCGCTGTCCATGTATTTACATATGGAAGCACATGTGATTTTTATTATGTTGTTTTTCCTTGGTTGCGCCTCTCCTAAGTTAGGTATTATGTTATAGGTGGGTGACTTACGTTACCTCTACATCTTATTTTAGGGTTCTATTATCCTTCCATTGTTGTGACAAATACCTAAGGCAAAGCAATTTACAGAAGGGAAGGTTCATTTTGGATGAATGCCTAAGTTTTCAGTCCATGACTGTTTGATTCCCTTGTTTCCAAGCCCACAGTGAGGCAGAGCACAGTGAAGCTACCCACTTTATTGAAGCGGGGAAGGAGAGTGGGGGAAGAGAAAAGGAGAGGGCCAGGTGTAATCAAAAGAGGAACAAAGCTACTACCCTCGCCCCGTTCAGCTTTCTAACCCTGCTCCCTGCAATACTTCCCTCCCTCTTCAGAGGCTACAATGTGGCCTCTGGTTTGGTTGCCTTTCCTCCTGTCTCTAGCCATCTTCTTGTGAATTGTTAACATTGTGTTACCGTTGTGTTTAAGGCTCATTGGGATAATCCAGGCTGTTGCCCCTAGCCCTGCCTCATCTCAAGAACTTTAACATAGTTGGCAAAGTCTTGCAAAATCTCTTGGTTATAAATAGCGACTTTCATTTCAGATGCCTAGGACCCTGGATCTGAAGGGGTTGGGGGTTGGGGGGAATGGGGCTATATGAGGGTATGTGGGGTGGGAGGGTGGGGATGGGTGGGTATTATTTCACTCAGTAGAGCGGCACACATGTAACTTATATAGAAGGCAGATGGTATGAAGTGTTAACTCCAAACTGGGCATAAGCTAAGGTAATTGTATTAGTAATTTAGACCACCAACTTTCTAAGATATGAGTATAAAAGACATATAGACAAATGAAGCTCCCTCGTCTCCATCTTGAAACCAGGAAAATAGATACCAGCTCTCTTCTCTCCATATTTCCAACTGGATTGTTGTTACTGGTTGTAATTACTGACATCAATGTGTATGCTAACATTTCTTTCCCTATTTTGTTTCCTCTGATCTGGAATTTCAATAAGATTGCTATTAAGCTGAGCTCTCTGCAATCCGTTACTTAGAGTTTCCTCAGTGACAGAGGGGGAGGTTGAGGGGATACAGAGGTCTTACATCTCTTCTTCCTCAACATGAACATCACGTGATGGTTTTATGTGTGTCTCACTCCTATTTTAAAACACTCCCACAGTTTTGGAATAACTGGAATAAACCACAGTTAAAATTCTGTGTTTCCATTTCGACCTCATTGAATATAGCAGAAGGTGGACCAAGCTTTCTGAATAGCTGGAGGTCAGCAGACTTAGTGGAACATTGAAGAGTCTCTCGCTTTCTGTAGAAACTACATATTAATGATTAAAGATGCATTGCCCTGAAAACTCAGAAGGCAGTTGAATTTGGTAAGTCAGTCCCACCAATGATTCTTTAGATAGCCACAGATGCTGAGAAGTTCAACTTTTCTAGTTTATTTTTGGTAGCTCTTTTGAGGGGAAAAAAAAAAGTGGTTAGTTCTATATGATGAAAAAATATTATTGGGGCCCTTATCTGCCAATTGTACCTCAATAATACATTAAAGAGACTGATCTCAGAGCACGAAGTCTTGACTCCTCACCCCACCCTCCAACGCCAGACTCTAAGTTTAGGATTCTAAGTTGTCCGATGTCAAAAGAGCAAGAGAGAAAGCACCAGGGTGGACGGTTCTCGTTCACACGTGAACCGCTCCTCCTCGGTTCTGCTTAGAGTGCTCGCTCTTGGGGCCAGGTGCAGGCTCACGTGATGTATTCTTCTCACCCTCTGTACTCTTCAAATGAAACCGTTACTGGTCCAGTGACACATCTGGGACCCTTCCAGTTCCCAGAACCCTCCTTCTAAATACCATGCCAGGGACCTCGAGATCGTAAGAGACCTCCTGTAAAACGAGAAACTCTCCCTCCTGAATACAGTTGTTAATTTTGCTGTTAGCAAAAGTAGGGGAGTCCTTTGTGAATGAATGATTCCCTGGGAATTTAAGCATATAGTATTGCTGACGGAGTGCTGAAAGTCCATCCACCATGCACTTCGCAGTTTCTTTCCTTAGGGAGACAGTCTGGGAACCCCCCCCCAGCTTTCCTTCCTTTTCCAGTTATGTTGACCCTGAGTGGAGATCTCCTCGATACCCCAGCCCACCTCCTCTGTCCTTTGCTCCCGGGGCTTCTAGACCATGAGTTTGTTTGGAGGCTCCTTTCCAAAAGAAAGATGAAAATTCCTGTTCTCTTTAATAGTTTCATTGAACACTCGTTGCTTGTTAATGTTCAGACACTGGCAGCACTGGGAAGAATCATTGCTTATGTCAACTCGTCAAGTAGTCTAAACAAGTTTGCTGGAGGCTGGCCAACTCCGGACAGTCATTGACCACAGAGGCAATCTGGAAGACCATGACAACTTGTGGAAGCCAGAAGTAGCCCTGCTTCCCATCTATCCTGCTTCCCAGGCACGGGTTCCCGAACCACCAGACGTCAAGGCCAATCGGGTTATGTTGAGCTGCAGACAAGATCTGCCGTCTCTTTTGGAAGTAAAATGGAGATGGATGTGTAAGCTTCGGAGAAGCCGGAAATAACAGTCTCTCTGACACTCAGCAACTGTAGGTTTGCCTTTTAGTTCTGAGGCCAAAAGGTTTAGTCCTTCTTGAGTTTTTGATGATTGGCTGGATCCGTGAACGTTCCCATCTTTAGATTATTGCAACGCTTCTCCAGAATGACTTTGGGGGTTTCATTGAAGTACATCTATGGCAGCCAGCCACAGGGGTGGGGGCGGGGGTGCTGGAACTTCTTTACAAAACAAAAACAAACAAACAAAACAGAACAGAACAAAACAAAAAAAGCGCTTTATGGCCGTTTCAGTGAGATGGAGGATGAAAAGCTATTACTTATGCGCTTCTGGCAAGAGCAGAAGCAAACTTGGGGAAAGAAACTTTGAAAGATTGTAACTATCTTTCCTTGGCAGGGGGAGAAAGTCACTCTGCATTACATCCAATCAATGTCTAATTCTTGTTTCACTAATTATTTGAGAACTTTCAATTAAGCACTTACTGTGTGCCAGGAGCTGTGCTAGAGTGCCAGAAATTTAAAGATGAAACCAGAGTGGCACTTGCCTCCAGGAAAAAAGATATACTTAAAATCACTGCTATGCAATTGTGAAAGGTACAGAAAGCTCCAGAACAGGAGCTCTGGGAGAGGCTGGGATGATTCAAGGGAATCGTATTTGATGTGAACGTGAAGGACTGTGGGAGTTTGTTGAATGGGAAAAAAAAATAATCTCAAGAGAATGTAAGTATGGTGTTGCAATCGAAGCATAGAGGCGTGCAGGCCGAAGTGCACATGACTCCGGAGAATTCTATACCCTCCCCCCCACCTCTGAATGGGTAGCGGTTTGCCTCTAGAACAGATGGGATTTGCCAGCAGGCGCTGCCACTCAACGCTGAGCGATCCCTGCTTAGATTAGTATTCTTTGCAAGAAGGCAGATAACTGAAAAAACTCAGCAGCGATAAGTAACACGATCAAAGTTGCAAACAGGTCAAAACAAACTCCTGACTTTATAAAAGCGAATGCATAGGCACGAGATCCTCCAAGCATCCTCCAGGATAGTTGTAACCATCAGTACAGAGAACTGACCTCTTTCTCTGTCATGGTCCATAGCTGATGTAAGGAAAATAAATTCTTTAATAAATCTTTTTTTAAAAAAAGAATGTGACTCCACCTAATCATTTTTGAAAATCAGAAAAATCAGACTACCACACATAGTCATAATATTGTTACTAAAAATGCTGTTTTGGAGGCTAGGGCATAGTTCCACATGGTTGAATACTTGCTTAGCATGATGGGGACTTTGCATTTGATCCCCAGCACTCAAAATCAAGCAAATACACAAAGCTCTGTGGCCCAAAGCTGCTCTACTGCAATCTCCTGAACTTTGCTTTGAGTGTTGCCTTCCTCCTCCCGCAGGAATATTAATCGTTTTATCTAGCCAGATCTTAGACGGCGCTTTCCAGGATTTCAGTTTCTTCCTCAAAGTATCTTTTAACTGCCTGTTGACTAAATGGTTGAAGGTTTGAAATAATCCAGTCATGTTTCCAGAATGGCTATCTAATTAAGGTCATCTGAGCAGCATGAACAGGCAATTCTTGGGACAATTATCTCAAGACACCAGCAACAACTGTAAGATATCATGGACTGGAGAGCTCAGAGTTTTTAATCCAGATGTAAATAAACTCGAGAGAGATGAAATGTCTCTGAGACGTGAAAATTTAACGTCAAGCCCATCTCTACTGTCTGCGGGGAATCATATGGGCAGACTGGGAGGAGCTGGGGCTGGGTGGACAGTAGTCAGCTGGCCATCATCTCCTGAGTCTGAGGATTGCGGAGTCCCTCAAAGGCTCAGGCAATACCTGTAGGCTTACTTCAATGTCTTCAGAACACTTAGCATCCCACCATTCTCAGCAGTCTCTCACATATGGAGAGGTAGGTTTAAAGCACACAGCAGACAACATTAGGAGTCTTCTCACCACCTCAGGAAGGAATCTCAGGTGCTTAATTGAAAATTGATAAGTGGAAACTGCCCAGACTGATAAATCAGAGGTTCTCAACCTGTGGGGGTCATGACCCTGTTGGGGAGTTGAACAACCCTTTCACGGGGGTCACATATTAAATATCCGGCATATCAATCAGATATTTACATTATGATTCATAACAGCAGCAAAACTGACAGTTATGAGGTAGCAATGAAAATCATTTTATGGTTGGGGTCCCTACAACATGAAGAACACAGGTTAAGGAGTCACTGAGTTAGGAAACTTGAGAATCACTACTCTAAATGAACATTAGGCCAATTTCTATGTTGGTTTTATGGAAGCTACAGTGGGGTATCTTTTAGAGATCAATTATACTGGGGTAGGGAAGGAAGAGCCAAAGTCAACCAACACTAGCATGGTTTATAGGAAAGGAAGGAGAAAGGAAAAGAGGGAAGGAGGGAGGGAAGGAAAAAAGAGAGGAAAGAAAACTCCGGAGATCAATGTAGTACAGTTGTCAATTGCTGTTACCTTCATCCCTGAAGAGGCAACAAAGAAGGCAGAGGCTGGACGACCAGGACCAAGCGGATCTCTGTCAGCTACTGTGTTCATGTTACTTTGGCGGACTATTCAATTTGGAGCCCAGAACCTTGTATTTCTCTCTCCAGAAAAAGTAGGCTGTGTTTCCGGCCAGGCACAAGGCTGTGAAGACTATCTACCCAGGGCTTAGTTTTTGTTTAAAGCCATCAGCACAAATTCCTACTTAGCGATGGGACGCAGGAAGCCCACACCCGCACAAAACATTCAGATCATGCCTGCCTCCACCGGGTTTCCAGATCCCAGAAGTCCCCACTACGTGGAAGTGACGATCACTATGGCTGAGCCCGCTTCTTCTAAGAATTTAGCCTGCTCCAGCTGCTGGGGGTTCACGTGTTCTGTTCGTGAGTGACTCACGAAAAGTTGGGAAGAGACACACGTTTTTGCCTCATGTGAATCTTCACCTTCGGCTTAAACAGAAACACAGCGGGAACCGTACCACGTGATCAGCACCTGAACCCATAACTCATGCTGGGTTCATTTGAAATCTGCCCTTATCTCGTCCAGGGCTCCAGGCAAGTTCACCCAGAGGTCCACCAGCCTCGAACCTCGGCGAACTTGACCTGAGTCTGAGATCTGGATTTCCAAGTTCAGCGTTTTCGGTTTTCGTTCGGGAGTGGTGTTGCCCCATCCTCTGCTATCTCAGCCACGATCTGAAATCCCATCAGGCCTCACTTCAGAACATATGGAATAGAGATAGAGGGTTCTGTGCCTCCGACGGGCCACACATTCATTCCGACATTTTTTATCCTCAGCAGGCTCAGCTAGACCAAAAAGGAAACTGTTTTCATTTTTCTTAAAAAAAAAAAAAAGACATTGGATATTAGTCTCAGTTGCTAGAAAATGAACTGGTCAAGAAACCTATCAATTTCTTGACACTCCATTACATATGTTGAGGGATTCCGCACCACGTGTTTGCCTTCCCCACTCCTATCAGACGCGTTTGCTGGTTTTGAACGCAGCAATCCCTTCTGACTACACAACGAATTCAGAGTTTGAACTATTATTTTATGACAGTAAGTACATATTGTAGCAAAATTTCAAAATGGGTTGATAATATAATTTTAATTCTGAAAAGTCATAACACAAAATCTAAAATGTTACAAATTATCTAGGGCCTTCTGGGAAAGTATTTGAAAAGCCGATAAAACATTGTACACATTGTATGATTTATCGGAGGGTTTTAATACTGTTCGTTTTTTGTATTGTATTGTTTTGTTTTCTCTGTGCTGGTTGATGGCCCATTAAGAGAACTGATTTACATTACAAGTTCTCATTGCTACAAAAACAACTTTAAGAGAAACTATATTGGTTGCTGTTCTCACTGTAGATGCTGGTATATTCTAAGATGGAATGGAGGAAACCCGCATGAAATAGAGAAACTTGGATTAGTTTTGACAATGGGGAGAGATTCTGTTTCCCTTGGGGAGGAGCACAGACGGAGACTTTCCTTGGTCAAAGGCTCCGAGAGACATCTGGCTGCAAAATACCAGGATTTTCTAAAGGAATCTACTTTACAGTTGGTTTCCAACTTAATTCTAAATCCTTGGGAAACAGATTAGCTCTGCGGCATAGCCTTATTTATTCAAACATATTAGAAATCAAAGTGGGCTTGGACTGGTAAAATGTCTGAATCGAAGATTATTTGTACAGAAATGCATCTGGATTCCTTTTAAGGACGTACGTCACTGAAACGTGGCTAATAAAGTTTCGAAGCCCAAGCCTTTGAAGGGACTCTTTTATGAACTGTAGGGGTAGCTGAGAGTAAATTATAATCAGCAAGCCCATTGTTTCTAATATGAGGGACCTTGAAACCTGTTTGTTCCTAGAGACTTCTCTCCCAAGTCTTGTTTTCACTATGAATTTTTTCTGGGTGCACTTTTTGTCCCTAGATAGTATTTTAGATTAGGGAACCCATGAGGTATTGGGGGGGGGAGGCACACTCCCTGCCCCGGGTGCTGTTTCTTCAGTTGGCTTAACTTTTGGAGCTGGGCCCCACTCTGTTCTCTTCCACTGTGTCCACAGCCCAGGCAAATGAAGGAACTTCCCCCGGCTCTGTTGCCTCTCTTCCTCAGTGGGCTTATCTGCTCAACCCCATAACACCATCAAATGAAAATCCTCATGTTTGTCCTTCAAGAGTACCGATAGGGACCCGAAGTTCACAACGATCTCACTAACCGGTTTCTGTGCTTCTATTATCTTGGTCCAAAGTATCAGCAAGCTAGCTAACTTCCTGATACCCAGTTCTTGACACCCAGTGTAGTCACAAGTCCTCAGCAATGGTTCCTTTCCTTACTAGCCTCCTAGTCAGTCTGTCTCTGATGCCTATATCCCTCCACACTCCCAGCCCTGTGACTCACAGCCTGGGAGCTGGCTCGGTGTTGGGCCTCAGGTCTTTTCTATGTGGGCACCAGCCTTTAGTAGGCACACTAGATGATTTGCAGTTTTACAAACACACTGTAGGCTTAAAAAAAACCCTCATTCAGCCAGGTGGTGGCAGCGGCGGTGGCGGAAGCACACGCCTTTAATCCCAGCACTCTGGGAGGCAGAGGCAGGCGGATTTCTGAGTTTGAGGCCAGCCTGGTCTACAGAGTGAGTTCCAGGACAGCCAGGGCTACTCAGAGAAACCCTGTCTCGAAAAAAAAAAAAAAAAAAAAAAACCAAAAAAACCCCAAAACCAAAAAACCCTCATTCCATTCCCATGTCACTCCATCAAACTAGAAAGCTTTCCCCCCATGTTCTTCTCAATTTCCTACCAACTTCTCAGAATCTAAAACAGATACAATAGTCTCCATTTGTATGTATGTGTGAGATATGTGTGTGTCATGTGTGTGTGTGTAAAACTACTACTTATGAGCAGATGACCATATTTATAAATTCATGATCAACTAGGTTGTGAATGTATGTTATGTTATGTATATATATATATGCATATACATATATATATATATATATATATATATATATATATATATATATATAAAACAGTATCAACAGCTAACAGGTGAGGACTGTATATCTCAGAGGTTGGTAGACTGGCCATCATCACCCAGTTAAAAAGTGACAGAGACAGAACTCACACCCTGAACTCGTAATAACAATCCCAGGGCACTCTGGGACGCTATCACAATGGCTCCCATTCTAGTGAGACAGTGATGTCACTGAAGTAATTTCTGCAGCAGATGGGGGAAGAGGCCAGGCCACTGAGGGTCACAGGAGGTTTTTTGAGCAGAGCAGAAGCCTGATCAAAGGCTTGCTATGGGAAGATTGATCTGGTGACTGCGGCCTGGACTTAGGCAGGAAGGCCCTGCTGGGAGCCGTCTTGCCCTCCTGGACCCTGTGACTCTTTTTTTCTGTTCCTGCTGCAGTGTTGATCTGCTGTTGCCAGCTGGTTATTTATTTATTTACTTCCACCCCCTGCTGCAGAGTCTGCAAGATTTAAGGTGACTGTAATTGTCTTCTGTTTCATAACCGTGTTCATACAGCCATATCTCAAGTATGTTCGCTTGATGGTAAGGTCGGAGTGCAGACAGTGTCAATTTTGAATTTTCAGGCGCGGCGCGCTGTGGGTGATGTTTAAAAATTGGTGAATGAATGAACGAGAGGAAGGGCGTCTTCGGAAAACAGATGGGGTCAAGGATGTGGTTAAATATATCACAATAGTGGGGTGCTTTGAAGTCCTATGCAGTCCTTGATACATGAACTTAACCATGAGAGGGCTGTGATCTATATACTGTTGACATACAGAATACATATGTGTTATATATGGAATAAAGTGCATGTATGTGGTGCCCAACTGCCCAAACTCACTGCTCATTTGGAAATATTCACAGTGGTGCCTCTGGGAAAAGTGCTCTGGTAGAGAAGTCTCAAATGTTAGCTTACAGGCTGCAGCCAGGGCTATTTTCCACAGACTACAAAGTCCATTTTACAGCTTGTATGACTCTTGTGTCTGGAGAACTTGGAAACCTAAGGTATATTTGACTAAGGGTCAGCTGTGCAGTTTCTCAGTGAGGTGTGGAAAGTGCCTGTGTCCTCCTCCCCGACCCACCAACACACACACTAAAGGTTTTCATTCAGTTTAATCCCGGGAAGGCTTTCCAGTTTATACCAAGATCTGTCTTTCAGCCGAGCGCCCTTCCCGGGAATGCCCGCACCCCCGCCTCACAGGGCACACTGCCTCACACACAGCCATCTGCCTCCTTCGACGTCTTTCCTTTTCTAAGAATTTTAACTGCTGAGCCTCCAGGTGTGTGGCTCTTCTGCGTGGCGCCTTTCCCAGGGCCCAGCTCAGCTGTCTCGGCCAGTGGCTTCTGGCAGCTTCACGATGCTTCTTCTAGGTTTCAGTGCCCATCCAGCCGCTCAGTCCCCGGTGCCCAAGCCCCTCCCTCCGTCTTCTGTAATCAAAAGAAAGAACGCTGATGTCACATCTGGTTCGTTCCTCTTATCACCTCTCTATTTTAGCCCCTGTCTCCGTGAAGCGCCTCCCCCAATAACGGTTATTTTTCAGACTACAATTATTTTAAGGATAGATCCATGTTTTATATCCATGGGATGCAGGTTCAGGGAGTTACAGTTCTCTCTCTCTCTCTCTCTCTCTCTCTCTCTCTCTCTCTCTCTCTCTTATAAATGCATCTTAATTAGAACTGCAATTGCCTCCACTAGCAGTTTGTGACGGATACATGTTATTCTCCTGTACAAGGAGTTTCCTGTCTACCAACTGACCTCCAAATCCCTTCCTCAACTGCACCAAACACCATTTATGTTCAGTTCTCCAAAAATTTCAAATATAGCCAATAGTTTAGCTTTATCAGAACCTAGTATATAGAACTGTGTCTTATGCAGTCAGGTGGACCACTTTGTAACAACCTCAGAGGCCTAGTAAGCCGTCAGGGGCCTGAGGAGAGCACAGCGCCGGTGAGCCTCTTACTCCTGTCATCTCCCCCACTTTACTCAGCTTCGTTTCTAGCAAAGTGGGGGTCGGGGAGGGGGACTGACAAAGTCAAGTGTGAGACTAAGAGCCCGTCTTCGAAGACCCAGTTGGTCTTATGGAGCAAAAAGTGTGCCTACTGTGTGCTCCACAGTCCCGGCTCCTGCCGCGTCGCTTCTGATGCGCTACAGTTCTCACGTATGACGTATAGAACCAAGCAGCGAGCTGTGGACAAGAAATCAGCCAGAAAAGTTAAGAACTAGGGCTAGAGAGATGGCCCAGGGTGGAAGCACGGGGCTGCCTCTTTTTGACAAACGCACTAGTGAAAGCCAGCCGTTTCAAAGCATCACATCCTCTCTATTTCCCTCTCACGGTCCTTTCTGAACGCCAGGTACAAAACGAAGCGTTCAGAACAAAGTCTGGGGTAAGGAATTGTCTAAGTGGAGTTCACGGAAACTCCTCACATGGAGAAGAACAGAGGAGGAGATGGGTGGGGTGGGGGTGGGGCAGAGGAGGAAGTGACGGGGTGTCAAAATGGAAAAGGCTGTTGGTGAAGTAGGCAGAGACATTTATAAGGCCTGCGGTATGTGTGTCTATAGTAGCCTTGGAACGTTACTTAGCCACCCTGAACCTCGCCATGCTCTGCTGTGAAATGGGCACAAATCCGTATAGGACGGTACAGTAAAGGGGAGGTGACAGAGATGTGCTTAGGCTATACCTTAAAACCGCTCTTAATAATCTCATCTGATTTCTGTTTGGAGCTGTGGAGAGGAGTCTATCAATGCTGGTTGTCTATACTATAGTGGTTAAGATGCTAGATCTCACCGCATGCCTATTTGTACTTTGAATTCTTTCTTACTGTAGCAAAATCAGGCATCTGCAAAAAGGAGAGGGTAGATACATGGGGGAGGAAAAAAAAAGAGGAATGACACCTTAACATTTTCAAACTTGCTTTTCTGTAATAGCTAAGCCAGGCCTGGGGGGAGATTAATATTGAAGACATGAAGATGCAACATAAATTATAGAATAAGAAGGCACATCTGCCCCTGGGGCTCACGTTGTAGGTGTTTCGTGAACTGCACTTGAATTCCATTGGTAAAACACATACACAAGACTGGAGAGATGACTCGGTGGTTAAGAGCACTGGCTGCCCTTCCAGAGGACCTGGGTTCAATTCCTAATACACTCATGGTAGTGACTTCGGCCATGAAAAATCCCACTGCCTTCCTGCACACACGTGGTAGGCAGATGTACATGCAGGACAAACATCCATAGACCTAAGATTTTAAAAATTAAAAAAAAAAAAATAGGAAAAAACTACCTATCTGGTCAGCAGTGTAGCTAGCATTTAGTCACCTGGAAGAAGGCTCAGCCCACAACCAAGACTAAACCAAGGTGACAACTCTTCATGACTAGAAAAATACCGCCTTCGATTATGAGCATGGGAACGTTGTATCTGTACCCTGGCGGCATAGCGACATTGTAAACACGACTGATACAGTACAGGAACATTAACAAAGAAGTAAGATGAATGTCAGGCTGACAGGGGTGCGATGTGGCTGAAGTCTCGAGGTTTGTGGGTAGTGGAGGTTAACAATGCTTCAGGATAGGCCACGCAATACATCATCCTTCCGCTGCTTGTAAGGAGAGTGAATGTCAACTGTTGTGATGAATAGCATGGTTCAAACAGCCAAGCCCCTGCCCTCCGTTAGCCTGCTCCATCTTTATTATACGGTGACTTCCCTGGTCCCCAGATGAGCTTATTACCCATTCTATTAAATCCCCAACGAGAGCACACAGAACCTTTAAAATGAATCCATAGTGACTCAAGGAGACTTGGGCATTCATTATCAGTCCTTATATAAGTGGACTGCGAACCCTTGAATGGTACAAAGATTTTTATTTCATGTTCTGTTAAGACAGACCGACCTTTAACATTTTTCCTAATGATTCAGAGACATCTACTCTTAGAACCTTGGAAGCCAGACGTCTGTACACGCGCTCATTGTCGTGAGTGGGTCCGCACAGGTTACTGGACCAATAGGTCGAGCTATTGGGTGGAGATGTGTGTTTCTGGGTTTCGTTTTACCTCTAGTGATGGAATCTGAAACAGCTCTAAGAGAATTTGAGGGGACTGTTGAGATCACCACATTGACTAGGAACTCATTTCCTTAAATATCTCAAGGTGCCTGAGTTGTTTGGCTGGCAAATGGTGGTTGTGATTTCCAAGTGGAGCTGATTTTCATTAGCAAGGAAAGGATGTTCATCTCCCCCATGAAGGAGGCAGAGTCCTGCTAAGACCTTTTCTCCAGATGGATGCGCTCCTCCTGGTACTGAGACCACTTAGCCTCTTAACAGGATGTAGCTACTCTCAGCTACAAGAAAATTATCCGTGGGAATCTTCACCTTGAAGGGAACCCCAGGGATTTGTGGGACGTCGTGTGATAAACGAAGATGCTTACCAAAAGGATGCGCTAGGTGACCTCAGTCCCTTAGTGTCCGGTCCACATCTTGTTACGCTTCTGTGATTAGTTGGCAAGTCTTCCAGATGAAGCCAGAATTTTTGAAGAGTGAAAGATCTCATTCTAGGACAGGGCTCACTGCATTTGGAATGAAGAAGGTAGGGCCAATCCAGGGAAAAGGTCGGCTTCATTTCAAATCTATATTCCTCTAGGTGGAATTGGTAAACTAAGAACTAAAAGTTACCAGGTAGGGTTTGTCAGTATGTGTCTGTATCTTAGATCTGCTCCCTCCATGAGGCAATTCCTAAAGCTGGGATTTTGTTCATTTGTTTGGTCAGGTTTTCCCCCCTTTCTTAGAGGAGATTTCTGTGGAGTTCTAAATATATATATATAATTTGATATATATATACATAATTTGATATATATATATCAAATTTTATAAAAGATCTTTGAACTCATGCCTACTCCTTGAAACTCTTCTGCCTTCCCGTTATTTCCTATCGTAAGCTCTTTACCCTTAGATGAATGACTTTGTTTTTCCTAGATACGCAGGAATGTAAAATGATAAACTTCTAAGGGAGGAAGGGGGAGGCAACACCAGAGAACCGGTCCCTGTAACATGAGCTGAGCCCCCTTCTCCTTTCCCATATTTTAGTAAGGTTTTGGTTTTCGAAGCGTTTGCACCCTTAATTTTGGGACTCATTATTTCGAACTCCAATAATCCTAAGAATGAAAACTGAGACTTCAGGATTTTTTATGGTTTTTAACTTGATCCTTCCCTTCACCTCGGAAAGGGCAAGAATGTGCCCCCGTGTAAGCCACATTTATGGAAAAGCTTGATAAAAATGGGGAATGGTTTGTGTAGGCAGCAGCGGCCAGGGTGGCGCGACCTCTCCTGCCTTCAAGTTTTATTATATGAAATGTCCGTCCCCCCTACCCTCCCCCCTGGAAAATGCCGACCTTAGTTTTCTAAGGCTCTTTTCATTTATCGTTCAGTCAAAAGGAGGGAAGTAATTTGCAAGTTCAGGGTTGTCATAATGTACAGAGGCTCATACCTTAGAGTTCACAGCTGAACTACAAGGAAAAACATTCATGGCTCTCCATAGGAATGTAGAGGAAGCTGAGATTTATGAGAGAGAGAGAGAGAGAGAGAGAGAGAGAGAGAGAGAGAGAGAGAGAGAGAGACAGAGACCCTGGACTTGCCTTTTCAGACACAGTGACATGCAACGGGGAATTAAAAATATTCACAACACTGTGGGAAAAAAAAGGAAATGTAAATATATTAAAAATAAAATATAATAAAAATAAAATAAAAAATTAAACATATATATGAGAAGATGAAGATATTTGGGATAAAATGAATCAAACAACAAATTTTAAAATAGATTGAAAGTGAGAGACAATTAAGCAACCTCCCTTTGAGGGTAGGGCAGAGTATTCTAAAACAGAAAAGTGCAGAAATAAAAGTGTGGACTGACATGGCAGAAGTTTGGCCTAGCTTGGAAATTTAGGAACGATGGAGTTTCTGATGTGCACACACGCCTCAGATTCTTGCATTTTCCCAAACGGCACTGAGATCATTGACAGGACGGTCCTGGGTTGGTCGATGGCCCTGTGGATTACACTGTGGGTTACACGTTTGCACAGAAACTCTGTCAGGTTGACAGGCTTTGGGGCACCTCTTCCTTTCCGTCCCTTCAGGTGTGTCTCCTCTTCCACTTGGCTCCTCGTATGTCAGTTTTGCTTTTCCTTTAACCAGGCTTCCTTGTCATGCATGGCTCCAGATAGAAATCTATGGAAAAGAGGAGAGTATGGAAATTGAAATGTCAACCAATAAGGTGGGAAAGGAAAGCAAAGATCCAAGAGCACAGGGAAAGCCCAGGAATAGGAATGGCTAATGGTGCTAGGCTTACACCGCAGGGCAGCCTCTCAGAGGAAAGGCGGGAGGAGATGAGCAACCCTGCCATCAGAGAGAAGTTTCCGCTAGCCTTAGACAGCTGCCTATCATTAGGACTGTGCCCAACGCCCTGCCACAGATTGCCAGCTCAGGTTCCCCTGGCCACACTAACTACAAGACATGCCTTGTGTGAAAACAACATCGCTTACCAGTATGGTCAAAGCAGGCCTGCTCTTCTTCCAAGAGCCACCACTGTGACTTTTACGACCATTTGTATTTCTTCTTCTCCCTCTTCACACAAACAGCCCAACTCAAATCCTGACATCCAGGGAGACTGACAGTACCATTTTGAGTTGTATGGATACAAGCTTTCTGGGGCTCCCAGCCTGGCTCCAGAACATGGCACTGGTTTCAGAAGGCTGGCCATGTTCTTCTTTCGAAATGTCTTCAGGGGGCATAATTTGTACCTGCCCTCCTAGCATGATGGTCATTGGCACATGCATGGCTGTCAAAAGAGATGGCTGATGAATTTCAAAGTTATTCTGAAGTTGAAACCTGACATCTTTAAGATGCCCAATATTCTGTTTGCACCTTTGAGTTAATAAACGTGGGCCAGAAAAACTCACACCTCAGTCCAGGGCATCACCTGAGCTCTGAACTCTGGGGGAATAGAATGACTGACAATCATCAGCTGGAACCGTCCTTCAGTGATCTAAACACTCAAACACCATTGCTCTAACTGGTTATGCAACAACAAAAATGCACTCAACTCTCTGTCTAAGAACTGTCATGTTTGGGGACATGTGTCTTGATTTATGTAACTCTTAGAAACTATGATTTCTGGTTCTTGTGACTCACTGAGTCTAAGCTGGACATTCAGTAGGGGGTGTGCTGCTTGTGTCTAAAGACAACTAGCATCTTAAGTGTTCTAAACAAAGAAGTTCTCCAAGACGGTATTCACTCAACTTCTCAAAAGCAAAAATTAAAAGTAGACAAGAAAAGTCAAGTGCAGGGACTTAAATGTCTCAGTGGGTAAGGCTGCTTGTTGTGTAAGCATGAGGATCTGAGTTCAAATCCCAAACACTAACTCACATGGAAATCCAGACACCTAAAAATCACACAAAAAATTCTATAGCCTCAGTCTTGGATGGTGAAAACTGGTGGTTTCTGGAAGCTCACTGGCCAAGCCCTGTCTTCAAGACAAAACCATAGAAAAGACATTCAATATCATCCTCTGGCTTCCCCATATACAAACTCAGGCATATTCATATGAATGCAACACACACACACACACACACACATACATACATACACATACAGACACACACACATACACATACATACACATATACACATGCACATATACACACATACACACATATACATACACACATATACATGCACACATATACACACATACACACACACTGGTATGCTTCTGATCTGTTAGTCATGTTGGAATAAGCTATCAAACTCAGCAATAAACAATCTAGAAAGCCATCACCCATTATATAAATGTGCAGAAGGCTTCTTTTAGTAACCATCATCTGTTTTAAAATATGTTAGCAGTGGAGAGTTGGCTCAGTGGCTAAGAGTGCATCGCTCTTGCAGAGGGCCAGAGTTCAATGGCCACATCATGCAACTCACAACTGCTGGCGATTCCAGCTCCAAGGGAACCTGATGCCTCTGACTTCCACAGGGTGTGTGCGCCCATGTGCACATGTTCCCCCTGACGCCCCGCCCCCTCTGCCACCAACGCACACACAATAAAAAAGTATGACTTTACTTTCACTGTAATATTTTTATAATCAAGACAGCTTATGAAGTAGAAATTATGATAATGAAATTCAGGGACTTATATCCAATCAATCTAAGTTAGTAGATGGCAGGCTAGTCATACGAAAATTACAGAAATACTTTCCAATGGAAGAATAGAAAGCAATCCTAATGAGCTATACTTAACTTTTTTAAAAATTTCCATGTAGAACTACACAGCAGGCAGTCAGAAGGACCCTCCATTCAGCCTTTACTGTCAATTAGTTCAGAATATCCTAATGCATAAGGCAAAATACCAAGGACTGGGACAAATCTGCCGTCTGCATTTTTCCCATTGTCAATTAAAATTTCATTTCTTTACACTACATCTTTTGACATACTTTGACTCCAGTGCTCTGGGGCTGGAGAATAACGGGGCTGGAGAGATGGCTCAGTGGTTAAGAGCACTGACTGCTCTCCCAGAGGTTCTGAGTTCAAATCCCAGCAACCACATGGTGGCTCACAACCATCTGTAATGGGATCCAATGCCCTATTCTAGTGTGTCTAAAGATAGCTACAGCGTACTCATGTATATAAAGTAAATAAATAAATCCTCATATATATATATATATATTATATATATATATATATATATAAAGAATGACTTGAATAACTCCCGGAGACTCTTCCTATCCAGCCTTCTCTCCAGCGTTATAAACTTAACCCCGTTAGCACTTTGAATACTATTTTTTAACAGTCTAGTTCACTGCATTTCCCTCTGAGAAGCTTTAGAGCTTCACGGTCTCCTTTTCTGGAGCTGAGTCCAACTCTAAGCCAAAGCCAGGCTGTGCATACTGCACAGGAAGCTGAACTCCCAAGAAACAGCACAGCTCTGGCGATCTATCCTAATGTCGCTTCTTTTTAGGAGATGCATTTTTAGCTAAACTGGTACCCAGAAAAAGAAGGACACAAGGTGTGCAGATGGAATCCCTTCTTCTGTGCGATTGTGATTTTAATAAACCTATACATGGATTCTTGATGAACTTAGGTTGTTCTTCATAAATTAACATTCTTTTAAGCAGGGCAGTGGTGACATATGCCTTTAATCCCAGCACTTGGGAAGAAGAGCCAGGGGAATATCTGAGTTTGGGCCAGCCTGGTCTACAGAGTGAGTTCCAGGATAGCTAGGGCTATACAGAGAAACCCTGCCTCAAAAACAAACAAACAAAAAAAAACCCCAAAAAAACATTAAGTCCGTCCTTTCTTTTACCATCCCTCTCCAAGTCCAGTTCACCTTAGAGGTAAGGATCTGGCTACTTGATCTAGATACAGACTGTGAACATACAATCTGACCTTCTATCTGTTTCTGTGATGATAAATCATTCTCACTTTTCAGGTCCTCATCATTAATTTTTTTGCTTTGTTGCAGTTGGAGAGATGGCTCAAGCATTTGAAATCACTAGAAACTCTCACAACAGAACCCAGGTTCAATTCCCAGTACCTATGTGGAGGCTCACAACAGTCTGTAACTCCAGTTCTAAGGGATCTTTCTGGGCTCCCCTGCCAAAAGGTGTGTCCTTTGTGCACTGACAAATGTGCAAGCAAAACACCCACACACATAAAATAAACGTATTTTTAAGAGGTTGAAATGGTTTTGTCACTAAAGCTTTACTTAAAATACAAAGGGGTGCAGGGGTTGCTATGTTTCTTTTTCTCAGCAAAAGACCAACTTGAGTTGATATGCTCATGACTACTCAAATTGGAATGTATATTTATATGTAACTAAGTAAGTGCACAGGATTTATTTTATTGTTTTACAGTATAAAATTGTAATCCCCACCTCTCTGTTAGTGAAAAAATTTAAAATGTTACTATGTTGTTTTATTTTATATGCAGGTATGAGGGTTATGTGTAGGTGTTATGTATATGTGTACCAGGTGTGTGTAGGTATACAGAGAGACCAGAAGAGGGCGCTAAGTCTTCCAGGAGTTACTGGCAGACAACAGGGAACTGCTGGCCTGCTTGGGAACCCAACTCAGATCTCCCAAAGGATCAATAAGTGCTTCTAACTGCTCAGTCATCTCTCCAGCATGCAATACATATTTTTTAAAGGATTCTGATTAATTATAATATATTCCTTAACTTTAAAAAATGCAAGTATTCTTAACAAGCCAGGGCACACATGCATCAGAAATTCCCTAAGGACCTTGGAATAGAACAATCTAAAATATATTTAAACACCAGTAGGATCAATTTTCAGACTTGGGTGTCATTCAAATCGACTTTATGTTAGCATATTTTTCTGTGTGAGGAAAAATGTGTCAGGAATAAAATAAAAAAAAAAAAAATCAAATCAAAACAACAACAACAACAAAATCCCAAACCCTTTCTGTGTAAATATCCTAAAGGAATAACCATGTTAATAATTCTTACAAAACTGTGGTTATATGACAGACAATTAGTTTACACCATGAAGGTTTATTTATCCCCACTGAGTATTGTTTAACAAGTCAGTCCCAGGAAACTGCAGCAGCCACAAAGGGCCAGTAAAACGATCACTATCAAAATATTTTATGTAACAATTTGTCCATATTCACATAATAACCTGTCATCTCTACGGTTTGCCTATTATGCGAATCAAATGTGCAGTTCCTGAGTGTGAATTCTGTAACATCATTTACCTCCTTTCGATATGGCAGCTTTTATTTTTAGGCAAAGATCTGTCAGGCTAATCTGAGGACCCCTGGGGACGACCCGATAAACTGTCAGACTCCTGGCAAGTTAGATAGAGTCCTTGAGATTTGGTAAAGTTTTTTGTTTGTTTGTTTGTTTGCTGTTTTTTAAACACATCTCCATTAATGCCGTGTTGTTTTACAGTCATAATTTTAAATGCCCGTAGCATCTCTGATTTTCCCCCTAAAGTCCACCCCGTTTCAGGAGGTGAGATGTGGCGGAGCTAAAATCATTCTGGGCAAAGGCAGACTAGAGCTTGTGAGGAGGGGGCCTGAACCTCTTGCCCCCCCTCACCAGCACCCTCCAGGAGAAGTCACCCGCATCCTTGCCGCCCAGTCCCCGCCCCCGCCCCCGCCCCCTCCATGGCCCCGTACCTTCACCCCATCCACATCATTGCCCTGTTCCCTGGGTCCCCACATCTTCCCTGCATCAGTCTAGGCTCCTGCACCCCACGCCTCCTTGCCTACCTCCCGGAGTGGAAATGCAGCTTTCTATAGCGCGCAGCATTCATACCCGGGACAGGACAGCATGGAGCCCCCAGGGCTGTATGTTGATTGGGGGCACCAAGAGTCAGGATGAGCACTTTGCCTAGAGTGTCCCGCTGCTACCAGCAGAGAAATGCAGACCGCATGGCCAGTGGCTCCAGCATGCATGCATGACGCTACTTGTCTTCACCTGCTGTAGGACCTAAGCAGGTAGAGGGCAGTCTCTGAGCTCCACCGGAGGAAAGGGAAGAACTTAGAAGCTATTTTAAGCACAAAACCAAACAGCTCATCTAAGGAATACTAATGCATTGCACCTATTCATAAACAGTACTGTGTGTATGTGTATTTAGATCAGTTTGATGAAACCATCTTAATCTCCCCCTTCTTCTCTCTCCTCTCTCTTCTCCCTGTTCTCCTCCCTCCCAGTCCCCTCCTCCCATCCCCAGCTGCCCTGCCCCCGCCCCCCCCCCACACACACACATTCCCTGTCTCCTTCCTCTAGTAGCACAAATTGAATTCAGCTACTAGTTTTTTTTTTTTTTTAACTTCAGAGTGGAAGTTTGTTGATAACTTTTTCCTGAAGAGTTCAACTTTTTTCATAAATGCCTGTTTGAAATCACACACGACAGCCTAACAAATCGGTAGTTTAAGTCCCGCCATCTAGAACTGCATCCCCCAATCCAAAACTTTGTTAATTCACATCATTTGACACAAATAATTGTGGCAATTTAGGCTGGGAAATTAACGACCGAGATAATCAGAGGAAATGAAAGAACTGGGTCTACAGCTATTCACAGCCAAGAACAAAGTCCCCGGAGGAATGTCACAGGCTTCTTAGATCTTGGTATCCTTTCTGGGCAAGGATCCAGTCCTCCACACTGCAGAGAGGGACAACCTGTGCAGCAGATCCGAAGAGTGAATACCACACGCAAGGAGCGTTCCAGGGAGTGTCATTTAGTTAGTGTAGGGGTGTGCGCTTTCCCATTCAGTGAAAATTTAACCACCTGTTTCTGATGAACAAAGGCGCCAAGAGTCAGAGGATTTCTAGAATGTGTAGAAACACAGAGTTCCTGCCCTCAGAGATCATCCAGTCTCGTAACAGGCAAGAAAAGGAAAATGTTCCCAATAGAAGGGGTTAAAAGCCCTTATACCTCCAGAGAGGGTGGAAACAAAGCATCAGAGATTCCAGCAGAAGGGAGATTATTTCCAGCTGAAGGGCTGCTGGGCATGAAACCAAGTCTGACCAAACGTCAGGTGTTTTGGGTCCCAAGGAAAGGAAGTTTATGAAGGTAGCTCTTCTATAAAACCTAGCCTTGGTATAGAGTAAGTATATTACTTCTAGAACTTTCGGTGTGCTTCCTTTTCCCAACTTAAAGCTCTTTTTAAATTTTCTTAAATGTTCATTTTAGAAGTCTGTTTCTTTTTTTTAACCCACCTCTCTGTCTCTGTCTCTCTGTCTCTCTGTCTCTCTGTCTCTCTCTCTCTCTCTCTCTCTCTCTCTGTGTGTGTGTGTGTGTGTGTGTGTGTGTAGACTGGTAGATGTGACTTCCTCCTTCCACCATATGGGGTCCTGTATTGAACTCAGATCATCAGATTTGACCACAAGCACCCTTACCAGCTGAGCCACCTTGTAGGCCCTCAGGGTTGATTTTGTCAATGAAGCTAAGCCGAAATGTGCCAGCCAGAGGAAGTTATAAGTTAAAGGTAACCCATTTATGATTTTTCCAAAAAGCATCTGGATGTTCTAAGACTGGAAATGCCCTGCGTAAAATGAGTTAGCCAGATCAAAATAGAAATACGAAAAGGAAAATACAAATGGAAATTTGAAATGAGCCAAATCTAAATGTGGCCGTGAGGGGTGGAGATTCAGTCTCGGCTTTGGGACTGAGATTCTCAGCAGCCAATGCAGACGAGAATGATTTAAGTGAGGTCAGTCTCACCAGTGGAAGGGGTCATGACCGCCATCTTTAAACAAAATGAAATTATAGAAGGGGTCTTCCATCTAGAGTGCCTAGAAGTGGCGGTGGGTCGTGTAACAGGCAACGTCCTAACAGTATTTTTATAGAAAAGCGAAAGGTGATGTAGCAGCTCTACTTCTTGAATCATGACTTCCCCTAAAAACCAAGCTTTGAGTGGAAATGAGTCTCGGCAAACCTATCCTGATTTTCAGGGTCCACCTTGAACAATAACAAAGCCACCATACCTCTGCCTTCCCTAGAGACATTCTCTTCAATGGTCTTGATAAAAAGACAAATACATTTTAAATCAAGCAGGAACCCCGTGTGATAGTATCGCCTTTAGATCATAAAGGCTAGCTTTGTGAGCACGGAAGGCTAGAACTGATGGATTTCTCTAATAGCAGCAACATCAGTGTTTTGATACAGAAGATCCAGCCTGGATTGCCTGAGAGGTAGCTACCAGGTCATCCTGAGGGTGAGCCAAAGTGTCCCTTAAGATGTTGCTCAGAATGAGCTCTAATGGTTGAACAAATGTTTGATTGAGTCCCCAGAGCTGCACACTGCTTGGGCATGGAAAACATTTCAAGGCTGCTGTTTCTACGTCATCCGCAGCGGCAGGCTGGTAGAAGGCTTCAGCAGGATTCCTGTCGGCACCTCAGACTGGACAAGCTGGCTTCCCTGTTAAGCTCCAGGGTGAGCTAAGGCAGAATGGAACCAAATGCCGACATATGTGTCCATGTTAGATACTACGCACATTCAGTTTTGAGGCCATTTATAGTTTATAGCAATCAACCAAGGTCAGCAGACCATGGGTTATATTTGTATTCCTATTTACTGTGACAAAGGACAATTGAAAATGAAAGTAGCCATCCCAGTTTGTGTTTGTAGGAGTATATATATATATCATATTTGATACTTTTTTGTTTTGATTCAAATGGAGATGTTGGTATGATTTTTTTTTTACTGTGACAAAATATTCTAAACAAAATCTGCCATTCCAATTAACTTTTCAAAGGAGAGTGTCTTAGTTAGGGCTTCATTGCTGTGAAGAGACATCATAGCCATGGCAGTTCTTATAAAGGACAGCATTTAATCGGGGCTGCCTCAAAGGTTCAGAGGTTCAGTCCATTATCATTATGCATGGCAGTAGCCAGGAAGGCATGGTACTGGAGGAGCTGGGTGTTCTACCTCTTGTTCCAACAAGGCTAATTTGTAAGCTAAGGAAGAAGCAGTGGAAAATTCCTGGAAGTTACAACATCATACCTACTCCAACAAGGCCACACCTACTCCAATAAGGCCACACCTATTCCAACAAGGTCACACCCACTCCAACAAGGCCACACCTCCTAACAGTGCCACTCCCTGGGCCAAGCATATTCAAACCCCAACAGAGAGTCTCTTATTTTGGCTTACAGTTTGGTGAACTGTAGCTTCACCACAGCAGGAAGACACAATAACAGCAACGTGAGGCAGCCGGACACAGCCTCCAGTCAGAAATCAATCCTGTTTAAGAAGGGTTATTTGTATTACCTTCTTAATAAATATATGTGCCTGTGGGGGGGTAGGGTGGGGTTCTTGTAATTGCAGGTCCCCTAAACAGGCCAAAGGTGTGAGGTTCCCGGGAACAACTGAACACAAGGCTGCAGATGGTTGGGAGCTATCTGATCTAGGCGCTGGCAACTGAATATGGGTCTTCTGCAAGAGCGGTATCTAAAAATCCTTTAATAACATGTTGATCGAGACAAACAATGGCAGCACAAAATGATAATGATAAAATGGAAATAGACATGAATTGGTGTGAGGGGGCAGGTTGAAGCGTGATTCTTCAGCAGATTTCCTTTCAGGGAAACTTTGGGGGTTGCATTGGCTCTGGAAAGACGAGTGGGAATTTATAAGCTAAGGGAGAAGCAAAGGAAAATTCCTGGAAGTTGGAACATCCGATTCCAAAGTACAGAGAGGCACACAATATGGTATGGGGCAAGCTCCGAGGGTCTGGTGTTTCAGGGGAAAGGGACCAGAGCAGCAGAACTGTTGCTTGAAGGAGGAGATGGTGGGGTAGGGGAGAAAAGGTAGGGACCAAAGACACCTGACTGCATGCCCGTCAAGGGTACAAGCTGGGATGCTGAGATCGGATGAGAGAAATGTCTTAGTCATGTCCTGTTGCTGGGGAGAGACACCGTGACCGTGACCATTCTTATAAAGAAAACGTTTCATTTGGGGCTGGCTTACAGTTTCAGAGCTTTAGTCCATTATCCTCATGGCGGGAAGCATGGCAGCCTGCAGGCAGACACGGTGCTGGAGCAGCCAAGACTTCTGCATCTTGATCCAAAAACAGCCAGGAGAAGGCTGTGTATGATTCACACTGGGCATAGCTTGAACCTTAACGACCTCAAAGCCCCAGCTCCACTGCGGCACACTTCCTCTAACAAGGCCTCGCCCCCTAATAGTGTCACTTCCTGTATCCAGCTATGGAGACACATGAGTCTATGGGGCCAAACCTGTTGATCAAGGTGTAGAACTCTCAGCTCCTTCTCTGTACCGTGCCTCCCTGAAAGCCACCATGCTTCCCGCCGTGGCAATGACTGAACCTCTGAAACTGTAAGCCAGCCCCAAACTAAATATTGTCCTTTTAAGGATTGTTCCAGGCATGTTGTCTTTTCACAGCACTAAAACCCTAGCAAAGACACCTAGTGACACCCTCCAACAAGGCCACACCTTCTAATCCCTACCAAGTAGTGCTGCTCCCTAATGAGAAAGCATTTGAACATACGAGCCAATGGAGACTGTTAGCATTCTCTCTAAGCTCCACCCCACAATTACCTGGCTATAGCCCAGTAGGCCTGGCCCATAATAAGAGGCTGCTTGCCCCCTCCTCTCACTCTTGCCTCTTGCCCCTTGCTCCCCCCTCCCCATTCCCTTTCACCCCCTCTCTCCACGTGGTCATGGCCGGCCTCTACTTCTCTACTCTCTCCCTCTCTCTGCCTTTCTACCTCTACTACCCTCTTAACTCCCCTCCCCACGTCCTAAATCAACTCTAGTCTATACTATACCTTCATGTGGCTGGTCCCTCAGGGGAAACGGATACCTCGGCAGAGGCTGGCTGAGACACCCCCTTCCCCCACACCTCACCACACTCCCATAGAACATATTCTTATACTTCGCTATCTTTTCATAAACACATCAGGGGCCACGGTCATTCAAATCACCACAAAAAGTGTTATGGGAAAGAAGACATTTGGGAAAAGGGCTAAGGCTGTGAGAGAACAAAGCATGTAGACATGGGAGGGAGAACATTCCAGAGAGTAGGAATGAGTGTGTTATTCTAAGGGACGAATACGCTCGCCTACGGAGGACCATTGGGGACATTATTGTGCAGCCAGATTGCCATTTGCCATGACAAAATACCTGAGCAAGACAACTCAAAAAAGGAAAAGTTTACTTTGACTCATTTTTCCCCCCAGGGGTTTCAGTCAGTGATTAGTTATCCCAGTTGCTTTGGGCCTGTGGTCTTGGTAAAAGCACATGCCGTGGGGTGCTTGGCCATTTCAGGGTTACACAGAAGCAAAAGGAAAAGGAAGCACAACTCCCCCAAACCTGGGCTGCACCCAGGAAACCTCACCTTTGAAAGGTTCTACTAGGTCCTAATGGTGCCAAAGGCCTAGACTGATCATTTAATGCATGACCTTTGGAGAACTATAACAGTTATCAGAGACCAGAGCGGTAACCACAATAAACAAAAAATAACAAAACCCAACCAACCAACCAACCAAACGAACCAGGGCAGACAGTTCAGAGGGGCCGAGCTACCCCTAGGAGTATTTGGCTGCAGGTGAAGTGAACTGAGTAATGTTGATAATGTTGGTCCCACCTCTCATCTTAACCCTAAGTACCCTTTGATGTTATAAATGAGCTGCAGAAACAGCTGTTTGGTCCCTTGACTGACAGCTGACAGACCCTTCCCTCCTGCCCGGCTGCCTTGAGCTTGGAGCTATCAGCTAAGTAGCTCCTTCCTTCGTTCCCTTATTTGAACATTCCCTGATTACTCTGAGGCCACGCCACTCTGACTCCGAGGCCCACCCCAGCAGCAGCTGCTGCAGAAGCTGTGATTCCTGCTTTGGAAGATCTTATTTTAGGCCCAACTGCTGCAGGCACCTTTCATCTGCTTTGGAAGACTCCGCCCCAGGTAAAACAAACCTCAATGAACTCTGGATGACCCTACAGTTTCTCACTTAGGGCAGAAAGGTAAACACCTGCCCACTGGCTTATCCAAGAGCCTGCTACTGGTAGAAGCCATGCGCATATGGGACTGTGATTGGCGAAATGGCAGTCTAAATACAAATACTTCCAGATCTTTACTAGCTGGATACACGCGTCATTTCTCCTCCTGTGTTCCAACATTAGGTAACAATAAAGCTTCCTGCTAAATGACATTTTCCTGCTTGGGGTCTTTATTACTGATAGAGCCGACCAATCTTCTTGCACGAAGAACAGATTTCCACCCACCCCCCCAACCTCTTCAGCCCTAGAAGCAGCAGAGAGGAAGCTGTTGCTGGACTCCAGAGTCCCAGGAGCTGAGGTCTTTAATGCCCAATGTCAGAGTTGCTAAACGGAAGAGCCTCTGAGAGGTGAGGGTACCCGCAGCTCTGGGCCTTCATGCTAAGAGATGGCTCAAGGGCTTTGGAGAATGATCAAAGAATCTGCACGAAGTTAGGAGTATGGATGGTCAGTGTGTGGAGGGAGAGATGGTTCAAAGATGAGGTACTGAAGCTGAGAGACTGGTAAGATGTCGGCTCTCTGTGTGCAGGTCCAGGCAAGAGGAGGGAAGCCCTTCCAGCCTTTCCAGAGCTGGAGCTTGATGGTGAGTGTGGACGGCCCCAAAAGAAACACACCTGGGCGGGGAGTCTTGTCAGAGTAGGAACTCGTTTTATTGTATCAGTCTTCTGTTTATATAGTGTTGCCGAAGGAGGTGGGGATTTCTGGTGGGGTGAGATGACGTAGGGGGCGGGGAACTGTGACAGAGGGTATGGGGTGACTGACAGAGGGTCTCAAAACTTGAGCAAAGGCTCAGGCTTCCTCACTAGGCCTCAGTGTCTGGCTGAATAAGGCCCAATAATAAGACATGGTGGCATGAGGAAGGATTGTGAGGAACACAACCCCCAGTTGTCAGAATTCAAAGAGCTGCTAAGGGTTGATTCGCCAAGGATTCCCAACACCAGCCAGTAAGTGTCAGGATTCTAAACCAGAGCTTTTTATGCCTCTGCCTTAAGCCCCTAGAGCATTAAGCCTCTATCTTTGAAAGCTTGAAGCAGTGATGGTTAAGATTGTTAATTTGACCAGTGCTAGAACCACTAGTCCTATGAGGGATTCTGTAGGTTAGGAAATCGATGTGGGGTGAGACACCTTAACTGTGGGCACCGCTATTCCCTGGGATGAATAAGAAGGAAGAAATGAGGCTCATAGGGCAAGAGCACTTACTGTGTAAGCATCAAGGACCAGAGTTCGAATCCCCAGCATGCCATGAAGAAAAACAATCCAGTTGTGGCAGAGCATGCGTGTAATATCAGTGTTGGGGGTAGGGGTTGGAGACAGGCAGGTTCCAGGAGATCTCTGGTCAAGCTATCCTACCAGAACAAAACATCAAGGTTCTAGTTAAGTGAGGTACCCATCCATCACAAGAGAATGATGTGGAAAGTGATAGGTAAGGTCTATCTATCTATCTACCTATCTATCTATCTATCTCACAGAGCACGAGAGAGTGAGCTTACCATAAGCATTTATCTCTCTGCTTCTGATTGGGTGTGACATGTGATGCTGTCACTTTAAGCTCTGCCCACCAAGACTTTTGGGAAATGATGGATCACATTGTTGAATGGAGAGCCAAAAAAAACCCCTTCCTTTCCTAAAGTGACTTATAGCAGGATGTTTTTTATCATCTCAGGGAAAAATAATAACATGGATCCATATGTCTCTATTTTATAGACTCAGAGTTATTAAACTTCTGAGCTTGGAAGCTAAGTTTGGAAGCCTAAGTACTATGAACCTCTAGAACTCAGGACTGTTAAGACTCGGGGCATTGGCCCTTCACAGATCCATGATTTCTGTCTGGAAAGATCAAAAGAACTCACAAGTGCCATTTGTGACACTAGAAAGTTCTGACTCCTAAAGGACAAGGGACAATGGAGAAAGACACAGATCTTGACTATTAAAGGGAATGGCAAGGTGTTGAAGACATTCGGGTCTGTGCTGGAAAGGGGAGAAATCCTGCGGGATCGTCAGATTTCTAGGTGGGGCAAATGTAGAGGTCATATCGAAGGCAGAAGGGTTAACCGTAGTGAGAGCCCTGTGATGGACTGAGACTTGTATGCCAAAGAAACTATCAGAAGTGAAAGGAAGCCCAGTCCTGAGATGTCCACCATCACAGCTTGGCCGTCCAGTTGTGCATTTACTTAACTAGTATTTTTTTTAAAGATTATTTTTTATACTTAAGTACACTGGAGCTATCTTCAGACACACCAGAAGAGGGCATCAGATCTCATTACAGATGGTTGTGAGCCACCAGGTGGTTGCTGGGAATTGAACTCAGGACCTCCTGAAGAGCAATCAGTGCTCTTAACCACTGAGCTATCACTCCAGCCCTAGTTAGCTATTATTTACCAAAAGACACATACTAAGCTAGACTCTGAATACAGAAAAAAAGATGCCTCCCTCTGAGAAAACATAAAAAGTAGCAAACTGGAACTCTGTGCAAATGACACAGCGTTAAGAGGATGTAGATCATTTCTGGGGAAAGCCTCTCTGAGGTTGCCTTCAATCTGAAACCTAAGGGTAACCCACTCATGCAGAATATGGCGAAGAGAAACCAGAACATGAGGAGCTCAGGGGCAAATACCCAGGAGAAATTCAGAAAGGTAGGCAGAGGGTCATGATATGGGATGGACAGGCCAAGGTACAGAATGCTTTGAAATAAATAGAAAGTGATAGAATCCACTTATCACCTTGGCTGTGTGGGGAAAAGTATGGAGAGAGTGGGAAGGAGGGACTGGAGGTATTAGGTCAAGGTGGACCTCTGTATATTCAGTTGTTAATTCTGTACCAGCAGAGAGCTAAATCCTGCCAGAATCTTGGTATTGTTATCACTGGCCTCATTTTGTAAATGTTTGTCCTGCCTCGCTAGCCTAGATGTAGACTAGGATTGTATCTGCTTTGCTGTAATAAGAATCTTATGACCAATATCTGGGCAGGAAAAGGTGGGCCAAACTTCCGGGGGAGGGGGAGGGATAAAAGAGGGGGGAAGGAGAGAGAGAAATAGAGACAGAGACAGAGAGACTGGGAAAAGGCATGAGATACAGGGACACAGAAGTTTATAGGTGAATGGACCACAGCAGAGCAGAGGTAGAGCATGCCCGGGCATAGTGCTAGGGTTAGTCAGGTTAAACTAGATAGCTGGCTGAGAGACTTCCCTAGCTAAAAGACCTAAGCTATAAAATATTTAAAAAGTCTACCTGATGGCAGGTCTGTGAAAGTCCCACTCTATGGAAATGAGAAGAGGGAGTTGAAGAGGGCCAGGAAAACCAGTAAGCAAGCCTATCCCGACATTCCTGCTGAAAGCAATGACTGGCCTATGGCAGGGCAGAGACTGTGGGATTTGATGATTTCTATGAATAGTTTGGGGGGCGTGATAAATAAGATCTATGATGCTGAGCTAAGGAGGGGGGCAAGTCAGGGGAGGGGTTGCTTTGTTTCACTTTTTAAAAAGTTTTTTAAACATTGTTTAACAATATGGATTTCTGAGACAGCAAGGTGGGGTAAAGGTTACATTATAACACGTGGGAAATGTCCCCTTTGTATGTATGTGTTTTTGTTTCATTCTTACCCAATCCCATGCCTGGTAACTATGTATCGCCTTTTGTGAAGCTATAGAGATAGCTGTTATTAAGCATTTGGTTGAAGGAAAAAAAAGTAACATCTCTCCTCTCTTCTCCTCTTCTCTCCTCCATGGTCTTTGTTGCCCAATAGAAAAAGAAATGGGCGAGGTGGTGGAAACCTCCTGGCTGGTTTCTAAAAAGAGCATGCAGTTTAAATTCAAAGCTTCGGCAGCTATAATATCGTAAAGGTTAGCTCTGTGCTCTTCTCAACCTTAATGCCGAGTGATTGCGTAAGTATCATCTGTGTTGTGTGTGCACGTGTATGGAGGCCAGGGAATGATGGCTTGTGCCTTCCTCTTAGTGTCTGAGATTCCATCTCTCACTGAACCCGGAGCTCCATCATTTCAGGTAGACTTGCTGGCAACAAACAAATCCTCCCATCACTGTGCCCTCCAGCTCTGGGGTTACAGGCCAACCCATGTCCAGCTCTTTTTCCTTTTCTTCAAACACTTTACTCATTGAGCCAATCTCCTGGTACCAGTAGACTCTATTACAATAGTGTCTTTGATAAAATATATTTGCTGCTACAAATCAACCTTGTTTCATCAAATAAAGTTACTTTGAGACAAAATGTCTAATGAGCAACTGTTTGTAACTGCATGCAACAAATGAAGTCAGTGGCCAGTGTTTCCCTTTTGCTCAGAGCCTAGGGGTAGGTAGATGGTGAGAGGGAAGAAAATGTGGACTAATTGGAAACTGAGAGAAGAAAAGGAGGGGGGAGGGGAAGAGAGAGAGGGGGAAGGAGGGAGGGAGAGAGGAGAGAGAGAGAGAGAGAGAGAGAGAGAGAGAGAGAGAGAGAGAGAGAGAGAGAACCATTTACACCAGCTTTGGATTCGAACCCAGTACTTTAAATAAAAAGTCACCTTTAAGCAAGAGTGTCACCCACCAGCACAGCACTCTTGTAACAGGTGGGTCTCTTGGGGCTACCACTCCCTCCAGCAACCCAGACACTTTTACCTGCAGCTGCCTCAGGACCCAGATCTCTGTTCTAGCGCGATAAACACAAGGATGCCAGTTGAGTCTGAAGAACCGCAGAAGGCGATTTTGTGAGCATCCCCAGTCCATGTATCCGCTTAAATATCTTTTTGTTTTTAACTATTACAATTTGTTCAATTCAGTTATTTTCTTCCTTCATTCCAAAACTCTTGTTCCTCACCACCATAACTTAGGGAACCCAAGTTACCTTGCACCCCAAGATCACATCCTGACCATGAAGAAGAAAATACAACATAAGGTGAGTGTGATCTTCAAGACTCCTTCTTGCTAATCAAATCTTGTGCCTCCAAGATCCCAAATCTCTTCCCTTCTGTGTCACTTTCATTCCTAGGTCAAGAAACATTTGATCATTTTATTTTTTATTTATTTTTATTTTTTATTGAATATATTCTTCATTTACACTTCAAATGTTACACTCTTTCCCGGTTTCCTCCCTTCCCAGAAAATCCCCTATCCATCCTCCCATGCCCTGCCTTCAAGAAGATGCCCCTCCACCCAACCCACTCCCACCTACCCCCTCCCATTTCCCCACGTTGGGACATCTGTCGAGCCAACAGATGTGTTTGTAGATTTACAATGAGGAGCCCTTAAGAAGTAAATTAGGACGAGGGAAAACATGGCTACTTCTCCTTCAGGATTATCTTTAGCATGGAATCTCTACCTAATGTGCCTCCGGGCAGATTATGATCTATATCTAAAACGACTGGAGGAGACATGGGAGATGCAAGCTCCCTCACCTGCCAGCCAGCAGCCTCAGCCCTCTCCAGACCCAAAAGCTGGACTAGGTGAAACCAGCCAGCTTCCACACCTTGCTCAGGTCAAACCTCAATGTTAGCCGCGCGCCCAACATTGATTTGCAGCCCAGCCATCTTTGCGAGAAGCCCATTGGCTGCACGCCTGGCGCCCGGCAGTCTGAGGGGGCGGAGTCTGGAAGGGGTGGAGCCTAGTGGCAACTTGGCCACTGCTCCCACCCTACCTCGGGATCTCTTCTACCGGTTCCTTGTTTGGCTGTTTCTTTTTCCGCTTTGGGAAGAAAGTTACCACCTCCATTGCCGTCGCTGCTCTGCGGCTAGTCCCTCCATCCCCGCTCCCGGAGGCTGAGCTCCGATGCTCGGCAGACGCCTCCCAGTGGTCCAGGCCAGGGGTCCCGTGTCTCGGTCGGGGTCGCCTTTTTCTCTGCTTGCACCCTCGGCTACATCTATCCACAGCTAGCAGCGTGTCGGCTCCCCTCTCCTGGCGCACCCCACCGCATCCCCTAACCAGTACACTCCAATCTCTCCATCCTCTCCACCTCACTCCAGGTCCTCTCAAGTACACCACCTTCACTCTCACCGAGGCTGCCCCGGGTCACAGCCTCCTCCCTCCCAGTGGTGCCTTCCCTGTGTGGCTCGCATTTAGGGACCATACCCCCGCGCGCGCATTCTCCGGGATCACCCACGTGCTCTCATTCACATTCTGCCCCAGCCGCGGCCCGCACTGCAAGGTGGCCCCTCGCGCTGCGGATCGTGGGAACCAGGCTAGGCCCCTTCGTCCCTATCCCTCCTAGGTCATCCATCTCCCACCCAGTCTGCTGCCTAGACTTCAAAGGCGCCCCTGCCGGCGCGGGCCCCCTGACCCCGTGCGCAGAGCAGACGGCTGAGGCTCTAGGCACAGGGGGAAGCCAGTTGGCTCATCCTGACAAGCTCCGTCCGGCAGGCGGCTGCGAGGGTACCGAAATGGCCTCGGGTCTAGCCATGCAATAGCCCCCGACAAGGCCGGGCCACGCTCGGGCCACCTAGGCTTGCCGCGCCCCCTCGCCTCTCCCCACCCCTTCCCCAGCAAGGTCCTTGATTCGTTTCTTCCGACAGGAAATCTGGATCAGGACTGACTCCTTTCCAAGTAGAATAAGAAAAATCGTTCCCAGCGCTTGCTCCCCTCCTAAAAATAAAATAAAAATAAAAAAGTAAGAGTTTCTCCTAGCACCTAAGCTACACTTCTTTCTTCCCTCTGTCCCATTCGGACACCCCTAATTGACAGGCAGGCTCTAATCCCCGGATCGGAACTACTTCTGCCGGGTAGATTTGGCCGGCTTTTCCTTTTCTCTCAGCATTCCTTGAAAAGCCAATTCGTTCTGAGCTGGAGGGCTGGGGGAGGAGGGCTGCTTCCAGCTTCTGGCACCACCTGGGTGGTCGCCATAACCCAGCTGTGTATTCTCCTCCACTCTATAAAGGCGGCTTTGCGGGAATCGCTAAGGTTTAAGTCTCTTCGCCATCGATCTGGGGAGTACATGTATTGATTTATATTTATAGTCAACGGGAAGGGTGATGGTGTGTCCCCTGTGCATGACTGTGCCTGTACCTTTGGTGATGCTGAGTTCAAGCGAACTGGCTTTTTGCATGAGGCTTTCTATATACTCTTTTTCACACACTTAAAAATATTAGGCTTGGGCTCCACAGTTCTGCATTTTGATTGGCTGTGGGTTTCTGTGGTAGAACACTCCAAGAAACAGTGTGTTGGGTGGCGGGGGAGGGGGTGTGTCTCAGCATCATTTCGAGTCCTTTGAAATGACTAAGATAGATATTACACATCTAAGGGAGAACACAGAAGCCCCGAGACCGCCACTAAAACAACTCAGGCTCACAATACCTTCCTCACCCCGACGAATCATTGTTGATCTTCTGGTATGAAAGTCTGAGCTTCGAACACAAGAGTAAACTGGACACGGATTGCTCAAATGTAGAAGACATCAACTGCTTTGATTTACACAGGATTTGCCCTCCAGTGGTGCCTGGACCTTATGGTACCAAGTGTGGATGGGGGTAGAGCCTGTAAGACGTGGACCCTACCTGGAGAAAGGAATCTTCAGGATGCCAATCTCAAAACCGGTTAGGTTAATGTGGTTCTTGTGGGACCCTGGTTAGTTCTGACTAGATGAGTCGTGATCCTGATTTTGTCTGGCTTCCTATGTTATCATGTGATCGCTCCCTCTCCCATGTGGATTTCTTTTAATACCATCACCAAGAGGTGAAGAGTTTACGGCTCCTCAGAGCCCAAACCAATGAAGTTATCTGATCTTGGAATTTCAACTTTCAAAACCTTTAGCCTATTTTGATGTTGTTGTTATTGTTGTTGCAAAAGAGAAAAGACTAATTCAGTAACTTAGGGTCTCCCTAATGTAGAAGTTAGGTCCCAGTTGACCATTGTATTGTGCACCTTTGATCCCAGCCATTAGGAGCCAGACTCAGGCACATTGATGAGTTTGAGGCTAGTTTGGGTTACATATTGAGTTCCAGAACAACCAAAAGTAGAGAAACTGTCCCTGTCTAAAACAAATACACAACAACAAAACAAAAACAAAAATCAAAATAAAACAGCAAAATAAGTTATTTCAATTATATCTCATGTAAAGTGTGAACAGAAGTTATATAAGTTTAAATTTTTAGGAAAATTGGCGGCAACACAGAACACAAACTAAAATGAAGAACAGTTTATGACAGTATTAATGAACACAACACACCCCTGTTGTGTTGACAGTCAAGACCATTTATTTCATCTAACAATGGATTTCTATGGATTTCTTTTGAGGCACTATTGGTCTTTATCTTGTCTCTCAGTGAATAAGTACACAAGCCTCCAAGCAATTAGTTGGCACTCACACCCCATTTGCTAGTTGATAATGTTGTAATAACAGCTCTTATAGTGGTGGGCTCCTGACTTTCATATGAAATTGTGCCCATTACCTTTGCCCCCCCCCAGAAGTAGAATTTACAGAAGTGGATGGTCACATGTCTTCATCCTTTGCCCTTTTCTCCATATGCTCTTCAGGTGTCATAAGAACACGGCCACCTCTGCTCAGTTTGGGATATGAAATAATATGCAGTTTTAATTTGCTATTTCTTAATTGCAAATTCCAATCTTTGAAACCACCATAGTTCAATAGAATGTCCCATGGTTGGAGGTGGGGAACCTGTGTTCCCTTTCAAGGTTTCCTTTCCATTTTGGTCAATTTTCTAAATTGTTACCTCATTTCCTACAAAGGAAATTTCCCTGTGTCAAACCAACACCTTTCAAATAGGACAGATTTGTAAAAGTCCAGACTACCTATGGTTTATAATCTGTACCAAACTCTAAGGTTGGGTCACAAAGGATTCCCACCTGCTATGCATCATCAGTTCCCTGTCTTGTGTCTCCATCCCTTCCCCCTCCCCTCCCCACTACTCTATGCTGAAGGCCTTTTACCATGCCAAGTATATTAAGGATCATGAGCACAGGACCTTTCCAGCTTGATGCTGCTTTCTTCCCATACCTACCCACCCTATTTCTTCACTTTTGCTTTGTCCCCACTGAGCCTCATGCTGACAAAACAACATTTCCTTATTCATTTTGTTTCCACCCTAGAGCTAGCCCAACAGCTGGCGCTCGCATCCTGGCTTTTCAACTTACCAATCGTCCAATTCAGTTATTTAACTTCAGGAGGTTTTCGATGTCTTTATTTGTAGGTGGGTAATAAAATTATGGGAAAATATTGAGAATTAGATATGAAAAAACATAGAAAGCTCTTAGAATCACGTGTGGAATAAAGCAAATTTACAGTATTGTATTGTAGGGGTAAATAATTAATTAAAGAGTACCACCCCGCCAGGCCTCTGCACCAAGTCCCAGTGGCTTTTGCTCAGGACCGCTCTCACTGTCACCGCTGAGCCAATCTTTCCCCGCTAGCTCTCACAGCATCCCATCTGTGTTTCCTCTCTGCCATAAACTCTGTAAATGATGGGAATCCCACGCTTCTGCCCAGCACCCACTCCTTCCAAGTATCCGGTAAAGCAAGACACTTAAACTTGAATAGTTAACCAAATATATTTATGCATAAGAAACTCCCAATGTCATAATGCCAATTCAAAATAATAAAGTCTTATCCCAATATTTCTAACCTCTCCAAAATACCAGAAATACGTCCTAAGCCATCTGAATATCTGTATCACCTACTGCCTCAATGTGAATTGATAGGAAATATCTTGCAACATTGTATCTTGTTATTTTAAAATCAGTTGGCAGCCCGTGAAGCAGCTCAGTGGGTAAAGAAGCTTGCTGCGGACTTAATAACCTGACCTCCACCCCAGGATGCACATGGTGGTAGAAAAGAACCAAGCTCTCTACACTGTGAGAGCTCCACCTCCAACTTCCCCACAAGCACTGTGAGTGGCCCTCCTTGCCTAATGCCTACCATGAGTAAATGTAATAAGTATTTAATTTAAAAAATAAGATGAGCTATCAATAATATTTTTGGTTTATTCTTGAAATATTTTTACAGAAGCAGTTGTTTCAAACATGATCTAAAATGCCCTCAAGGCAGCTGTGATGAGATCTCAAGACTAAGAGATGAGAAGCACAGACTGGGTGTGGTGGCACACGCCCTTAATCCTAGCACTTGGGCGGACAGATCTTCAAGAATTCAAGGCCAGCCTAGTCTACAGAATGAGTTCCAGGATAGCCAAGGCTACACAGGGAAACCCTATCTCAAAACAAAGACAAAAACAAAGATAAGTCCTGGAGAGATGGCTCAGTGGTTAAGAGCACTGACGGCTCTTCCGGAGGTCCTGAGTTCAAATCTCAGCAACCACATGGTGGCTCACAACCATCTGTAATGGGATCTGATGCCCTCTTCTGGTGTATCTGAAGACAGCTACTGTGTACTTAGATATAATAAATAAATAAATCTTAAAAAAAAATAAAGAAATGGAATTTCTGGGTTATGTGGTAACACTGTGGTTTAATATTTTAAAAAAGCAAAAAAATGTCAACCACAATGAAGAATGTTACATCTAAAGTATTCTTGCCACCTATAAGTCATCAGTGGCCTTCTGTGGTATCACTGAGAGACATACATAGACCAGTAGCATTTCACTGAAATACAAAATTGAGCACACTGATTTTGTGAAAGAAATTCTTGAAAGTAAAAAGGGCATTAACCTTGACTCAACCATGCCATGTAATTTTTTTAAATTACTTTTATTTTTCATTTGCTTATTTTTGAGATAGGATCTTGGTATGTGGCCCAAGCTGGTTTTGAACTCTTGGTCCTCCTACCTTCTGACCTCTGAGTGCTTGAATTACAGGTGTGTGCACTGCTCCCTCTGGTCATTTTTAAAAGCATTTGAGAACAATTAAATAAGCCAAGATTTATGCCAGACTAAAGTCACCTCTAAGGAAGAATGGTAGCTCTCAAGACCTTTGCAAAGATGAACTTTACTGTGAAATCCTACAGTACCTTTGGGTCCACCAATCACTATTAAAAAAAAAAAAAGGCCACCCCCTCTAGAGCCATGGCCAAGACAGAAAGAGAAAATGGTGTTTTAATTTTGGATTTGTTTATGGGAAACAAGTATTCCTGTCCGATATATGTCCTCTAGCTTGAGCTTACACATGAGAGTTTAAATGACATTGCCTTTTGAAATGGCAGGATTCACTCATTTTCAAGCACCGTGCTGTTGATAGGATCATCTTTGTCTCCGAAGCAGTTGCTTATCAGTGTTTTAGCAGAGAGCTGTAGCTCTCAAGAGCTGCTGTCCAAATGAGAACGTCAGACGATAAAGCGCATTTACTTCTCCGGGTGCTACCACATCACAGAAAGAATCACTTCTGTTCAAGCTGCTGCCTGTGTCCAGGCCAATAAAACCATCTAGCTATAAAGTGTTTTACTTCTTTTTAAAATATATGTTATCCCATGTAGAAATAACTGGTTGGAAGATACCAGAAGTGATCGTACTTCCTGGAAGTCCTATAATTCATTTAAAATCAGAAGCAAATTAAAATGTCTACCTAGATGGAGGAGATGAGGTCTATGCACACTTTGGAGTCGGGAGCGAAAATAAAGTCTCTAAGTCCAAAGGTTAAACTTTCCCCTTCCTCCTATCTGGGTGGCTATTCGAGTCATTACGAGGTTCTGAGAACTGATTCTATTTCAAAACCCTATGAAAATAATAGGTAAGATGTATACAGTATCACACATTGACTTTGTGGGCAAAAGGAATAAGTGGTATACTACTCAAAGCCAGAATTAGACCATCCGTTCCACAAGACTTGGAAGATGGACTCCATTGTACAAGCAGATACACCTTGTCCCCTGGAGACCAGTCTAGGGCAGTCTCATCGCGTATCTCAAACCTCTTGTACCCAAACTATGTGAGCTATGTGAGAATTTTATCAGGTAGAGGAGAGAGGACACAGTTGACAAGCACATGGTGTCAAGAGACCCAGTGACCTTGGTAGTGGCTGCTGCTTTGATATGCCCTCCAACAAAACAAGAGTGAGCGATTTTGTCCAAAGAGCACCTCCACACGGTTGAAACAAAAAGCCAGACTAGCAAGGTTCTGGCGAGACACATGGCCTGAACAATTCTGTATTGTCAGGGGGCGGGACTAGTCTCCCCTAGAATTATAGAATACCATTTTCTAAATTCTGGCCGCTGGACTTAGGTTTGTGGAGGCCTCGGGAAATTGTAAGTTCTCTTCTTATGGATGAGACAACCTTTGTGATTAGCTGGCTCCGAAAGTCCGAGTGACATGTGACGCAATGGAAGAGCAGCCCTGAGATGAGCCAGAATGACGCCCTTCGATCGTCACCATCACCGGAGAGCAGAACATTGAAATGAGCCAGCCTGGCCTTCGCACCACACCCAACTCGCCCTCTGCCCTTGACCTTTTGTCCTTTTGTTCTTCAAAAGGTAGGAGACCAGGCTATCCTACCTTCTCCATGGTGTTTATATAGAAGCCATTCTCAGCAGGCTTCTGTACCAGGAATTCTTTCAGACACCAGTGCAGGAGAACTCGGTATGTGTGAGAGACACGGCAGCCGACAGCCTGCAGTAGAGCATCGTGCCGCCTCCTGAAATCAAGGAGGTGTTCCAGTGTTGATGCAAAACAAGAGGCTTTCTTGACATCTAAGCAGCCTGTCCTCTGGGGCAGTGTTCTGTCAGAAGCCCTATGATTTAGGTTTGGAGGATTTTCGTTTATGTCTCCTTCATGCTCTTTGTAATGGCTTGGATTCTCTTAAATGCTGGCTTCCTAGAGACAGGCGAGAGGAAGGTCTCTTCTGCTCTAACGCAGGCACAGTGCTCTCTTTATTGGATAACCCAAGCCCCACTTTCTTATCCAGATGGCCTCCTTCCTCTCTTCCTGGGTAAAACCAGGATATTTGTCCTTATGTAAAATGACATCAGGCCTTGGAGTCTGTAATAGATTTCTGCAATTCTTTGCTAGGGTGTGTGTGTGTGTGTGTGTGTGTGTGTGTGAGAGAGAGAGAGAGAGAGAGAGAGAGAGATCACGTATACTGTGAAATCATGTTTTAAATCTTTTAAGGTAAGAATTTTAATGAGAAACAACTGTCAAAGGAACTCATTTTCTGAATTTGTGTCACAAGTTTACTGTGAAAAATGGCTGCTTGCTGAAGCCAGCTTGGACTGGGCTTGGCCAAAGGAGGCCTGGTTTTTGAGTACCTGAAGAGAACCAGAAAACTCTATGAAGACCCTTATAGAGACAGGATGTACTCTCTGTAGGGAACGCGCGACCTTGCGGCCAGAACAGTGCTTTCCCAGGTTTGTAGCGCTCCTGTGCATTTGCCAAGGTGGCAGAGACACTTGGCTCTTAGCGAGGAGGCATGCCAGGTCTCAGAAGCCCCCAACTCTCAGGAGGAAAAGGGAGCCGATGCTCAGAGAGCACCCTGAGTTATATTTGTTGGGGGCTGGGGTGGGGGAGGGGATGCTTGCTGCTACACTCATCAGCTTTCTCAGACTGATGCGGCTCACACTGGAATGTCTGCTCAAGAATTCCATTCAGCTCCTGAGCACCCTTATATTACCAGCCAGGTAAGCCCAACCCGCCCTCTCTGGCCCTATGTGTCACCTGATCTTTTGGCTTCTTTTGTGCCTGAATCCATCTCACCAGAAACCCTTTGTTTATTCTCAGCAGACAGAACCCCATAATTCCTGCCCATTTCGTCCATTTCCCTTCTGTTCACAAATCCCCCTCGTCCCCCTCACTCCTGCTAACCTCATTGTCCCTCAACCCCCAGAGAGTCACTTCACACCCGTGAGCCAGACAGATTAATGCCCCTGGTGCCCAAGGTGTGTGTTTGGTCTGACTCCAGCTGACCACTGGGAGTTTGAGTCATGGCCCTTTCTTGCCCGTAAACTCTCTCCTCCCCCCACCCTTTTTTTTCCCCTACTAAATGTATGCTTATTGCCAGTCTTCAGTCTGAACCTGAAAAAAGATTAAAGCAATTTACAGTCCCAAATATTTCTGAGGTAGGAGGGAGACTGACTTTCTCTTAGCAGATCCAAACCTGCTCTTCAATCCCTGAACCTTGGGGGTGACAACTTGAATTCTATTTGTTAAGGAATTTTCATTCAATCTATCTCAACCTGAATGGTCCCAGCAGAGGAAGCATACACTGGGCTGCAGAGAGCAGGAATGGCCCCGCGTCCCACCTCTGTGCCTGCAGAACTCAGCAGCTCCCTACCAGGAAATCCTGAAGAGCATGTACTTTGGCTGTATGTGTGTGAGTGTGTGTGTGTATGTGTGTGTGTCTGTGTGTGTGTGTGTGTGTGTGTGTGTGTGGTACGGTGTTGGGGGTGTGTTGGGTTGATGATGGATGTAAGGCTACAGACAAGTCAAGATATGTTGTGTTCTTCCGAGGAATGAGGGACAAAGAGCTAAGACTCTTGTAGAGTAGCCCGCAGGCCTAGCATTCAGGTCAAGCCACTGCAGCAGCTGTCACAGCTCTACTGAGCTTATTTCCCCCACTGTTTGTGAAGAGTGCATAAAAATAATGAGTTCCCTGTCACAGAAAAGCTGTTAGTGGAGCACTGGAGATGGGAGGATCTCTGTGAGTTCAAGTCTAGCTTGGTCTACATAGAGAGTTCTAGAACAAACAGGACTTCAGCGAGAGAAACTTTGTCTTAAAACATATATGCAACCATTATCCCATCACATATGTGAAAGGAAGAAAGGAAGGAAAAAGAGAAAGAAAGGAGGGAGGGAAGAAAGAAGGACAGAAAGAAAGACACACACACATACACAGAGAGAGAGAGAGAGAAAGAGAGAGAAACACAGAGAAAGAGAAAGAAAAAGAAAAAAGAGAGCGAGAAAAGACAATTCTTTTTTATGTCTATAGTCCCTAATAGTACCATGAATTTCTAAGAAACTGTCCAGTGAATATTTTCCTGTTAGTTTTTCCAGCATTTCTGAAGCTTTGTTTTCACACCATACTCAGGCTGCTCACTGTGTTCCCGAGTGTTGTTCAGAGACTAGACAGCAACAGTGTTTCTCTACCTAGGGTGAAATCCCGTCAGATCTGAGGGCCCAGCCTTCCCATGCCTCCTCCCTCCACCTCCTTTCCTCTCTTCTCTTACTCCAGTGAACCAAAAGAAGCCAGTAATCCGAAAATTCCAAAATGTGATTTTTAAAATCCTTTAAAGTCCTCGAAGTTCTGGAGTGTACGCTGCACATGTACACTCACAAGCACACATATTCTTGTCCTACAATGAGCTAACCACTGCTCAGTGCTAGGCTGAGATTCAAAACAGTGTTTTGTTGCTTTAGACCAGTGGTTCTCAGCCTTCCTAACACTGTGACCCTTCAACCTCATATTGTGGTGACCCCCAACTATAAAGTTGCCTTCATGCTACTTCACAACTGGAATGTTGCTATGAACCCTAATGTGTTTTCTGATGGTCTTAGGTGACCCCAATGACAAAGCTGTTTGACCCCGCCCCCCCAAAAAAAGGTTGTAATCCACAGGTTAAGAACCGCTGCTTTACACAGCAAACGTCTAGTTTGGTTCTCTTGCCTGGTTGACTGGGCAGCTTATAGCAAGAGTGATTTTGTAGAAATGCTTGTCCCAGTAGAAGAAGGCTCAGCAAGGGAGCTGGAGGGACAAGAGAGACAGGGGACCTGGGAGGAACATGTCTTCTCCATCCACCTGTGCTAACTTGTATGTTTGCCCCTTGCCGGGTGGCCTACCTATCCTGCTCAGGTAAGCACAAAGCCTCAGCCTAGGCTTGACAGCCAGAGCGAGAATAAAGAAACCTTTGCAAAATGAATGTTAACAGCGGTATTCCTCATTGATGTGGTCATAGCAGAGAGTGTGCTTTACCTTAACTAAGGTACCTGTTTTACCGGCCTTGCATGCATTTAGTAAGTTAGCCATGCCACCTAAAAAATAGATTTTGAAATTGTACATTTAAGGGTAATGTCATAAATAAGGTGTGGTGGTTTGGATATGCTTGCCCCAGGGAATGGCACTCTTTGGAGGTGTGGCCTTGTCAGAGTAGGAGTGGCCTTGTTGGAGGAAATGTGTCACCCACCGTGGGGCCTGAGCATTGAGAGCTTCTTCTTAGCTGCCTGAAGAGGCCAGTCTTCTCCTGTTTGACTTTGGACAGAGGTGCTGAACTGTCATCTCCTCCTACCTGGAAGCTTCCGTGTTCCGGCCTTGATGATAATGGACTGGAACTCTGAACCTGTAAGCCAGCCCCAATTAAATGCTGTCCTTTATAAGAGTTGCTTTGGTTATGGTATTTCTTCACAGCAATGGAAACTCTACCTAAGACATAAGGCCAGGACATTTTTTTTTTCACTAATAAAAGAAGGATAACTTATCAGACAGATGTTTCCAGCCTTCTTTTTTGCCATCCAGTCATTGTATGGCAGATCTTACTTCCCAAGAGAGTTGCTGTAGGATCTCCCATGCCATATAACCTTCTTACAACCCGATGTCGACACTCCTCTGATAAAGAAGCAAGATTTCATGTTCCCTCTTCAGAACTGACAGATCTTACACTCATGGCCGAGGTGACACTGTGGCTTCACAAAGCTATTCCACTGAAGACTGTCTAGCTTCTTCCTTGTTCCAGCAGGGGACACTGCTCCTGCACTCCGAAGACTGAGCTAAGAAATGATCAGCAAGCCATATGGAGAGAGCCCCATGTAGGTTCCAACTGACCTGGTTGCGGTTTCTCCTATCAGCCATAGCAATCACCAGTGACCTTTAAGCGGGTCCAGTCCCCAGAAGCCATCCCCAGCATTTGAGTGAGCTCCCCCTGCTGACTTCTGCCCATTTGTGAGAAAGAAGGAAAAAAGGTGATTGCACTGAATCACCAAGTTCTGACTGTTCTCTTATGCACTGCCCTGTGACTTTAAACTTGATTTCTTCTCTTCTCTGAGACATTGTTGATTATTCAAATATCAGCCTAGAAATATCTACCTATGGAAAAACCACCTAAACCAGGAAAAAAATGGAAGTTTCTTATAAAAACAAGGGCCAGGAGTGGAGAAGAAAGCAAGTTTAAGGGCGTTGGAGCCCCGGTTAGAAGTGCAGCCGTGGGCAGCTACAATGTACATCTATTACAGCTCTTGAACTAGGCCAGTCTGAGAAATGCTTCCTTAATAGAGACAGCTGTATTCAAAAGATCAGAAGAAGAAGCAGATGAAGAAAGGATTGAACAGACAGAAAAAAATTGGTGCAAGTGAAGTCTCCAATCCAGGGTGAGGTTGTTCTTTGTACCATAGATCACAAGAGGCTAATTAGATTTGCTCTAATTCACTGCTCTCACCAAGTCCCTTCCTCTCATCTGCAATAAAAAAAAAAAAAAATAAAATAAAATAAAAATCACCCTCTTGTTTCTGGTTAGATGGCTCTGATGTAACTTCCCTCAAAGAGCTACTAGAAACTTCTTCCTCAGATTGAGCTGGAGAAAGCTCCCTGCAACTCTCCCTTGTGGTTCTGTTAAGAAGTAGCCTCCTCTACAGGAAATTTGCACCTAACTGCAACATTGAGGCATCAGATGCAAGAGACTGAGTGAGTTCATGAAAGAACCAAGAATTTTCAGCTCTTCTCTCTTCAGCCAAGAGCCCCACTCTCCTCTGTTGGAACAGATCACGGTTTCTTTGGTCAAAAGTTGAAATGGTGGTCAGTTTAAATGGGATTTTATTTTCAGGGCAAGGGGCATAGCTTAGCGGTAGAGAACACACCTAGCATGTGCAATGTCCTCAATTCAATCCTCATAATTCGCAAAATGTATTTTTCATGGCTACAGCGGTACTCCTCCAGACAAGATACGCATGCTCTGAGGGGGGAAAGGTCATACGAAAAGGAAATCATGTTTACTCTGGAGCTCACGGGTTCATAAGTGGAGTGGTTAGAGGTGTGGCCTACACTATGTAATTGCATTTTTCTCTTAAAAATTAGGTTATTTGTGCAGGGCTGACACAATTCATTTTGTTCGATTAAAGACATATGCAACACCAGGAAAAGCCTGGCTTCTGAAACCGAGCGAGGAACGTTTGACGTCTTCACTGGGAAAGTGTTTGGAAGGTGGTCATTAGCATTCCACATATCATCCTTTCTTCAAAAGTTTCCCACAGAATGTGGCTGGGCGGTGAGCCGCTTCTTCTCATGCTTCTCTCTCCTCACAACAGATCTGAACATGTGTCCTTAAGTGAAAATCCCAGGTCTGATCAAACTGCCCAGGCAGAGTGATGATGCACACGCCATCAAGTTGAATGCTCACTTCTGTGGCTCCAGCCAAAACTTACATTTGGCAACTTGTTCCTATTGTGGAGTCACAGTTAGCAACAACTGGAGTGTGTTTAAAGTTGCAAATATTTAAGCATTCCGAAAGCAGAGCAGGAGATGTCAGCAAATTCATCACCAAGAGTAACATGTTAGCAGCTTGTCTTTCTTCCCTGGAGATTACTGTGTCTTTCTTCCTTTCTCCTCTTCTCTGCTTTCAAAGACAGTGTCTTGCTGGGGAGCCTCAAACTAGCGGTCCCCCAGCCTCCAGCCTCCCAAGCTGTACATTATAGACAGGTAGTAGCATATCCAGCTGTAGATCTTCCGTAATAATGTTTTTATTGTGCCCATGTCTACCGCATGCTGTGTTGCTGCACCGTACCATCCTAAGGATTGTTCATTTGGGGGCCTGTGAGATGCCTCAGTGTGACAAAGACATCTATCTGTTGTATATAGTCTGACATCCTCAGTTTGATCCCCGGGATCCAGGGTGGAAGGAGATAACAGATTCCCACAAAGTGTCCTCTGAACTCTATACCTTTGAGGTAGTGCACACAAAATAAAGAAATGTAAAAACAGTTAAGAGTTGTTGATTCTACAACTATTCTACAGTTGTAGAATTCTACAGTAAAATATCTACTATGTCTTTTCTACTGTCTTTTTTTTTTTTTTTTACTATTTAAATTTGTTGTTAGTGTCATCACAGATTTCCATTATCCACAGATTTGGTTCTTCCTAGACAATCTGTTTTTGCAGCAAACGAGACAGCTTGCTGACAGCTCTGCGACCCACCACCAGTGATAGTGTTTTAATTTTTAAAATGAAAATAGCCCATGCTGGCCTTCAGCTTGCCATGTAGCTGAGGATGAATGTAACTGATTCTTCTCCTGTCCCTGCATCCCCAGTGGCTTACAGACATGTGCCACCATCCCCATCTCCAGGACAATATTTCACACTAGTTGAGGTATCACTGTGTTTCTGACTGTGATTTTTTTTTCTTTCTTTTTTTATAGTAATAGTGCTGTTCTCTCTGCCTGGAACTGCTTCTTGCCCCCTTTCTTCCATAGAATTCCCATGATTGATATTTAAGACTCAGTAACACCTGCTCCACGCACCCTTCCCTAAGACGCGCCTGCTTCTGTTCTAGTGTCCTGTCTGTGGCTGCCATAGAACACTCTAACCAAAAGTACCACAAAGAGGATCGGGCTCATTAGCCTTATGCTTCCAAGGCAAGAACTTGTAGCAGACACTGTAGACAAACAATTGCTTCTGTTCAGGTCGCTTCCACACCCAGCTCAGGAGAACCTGCCCGGGGGACTCGGCCCTCTCATATCAACTAACAATCAAGACAACCCTTCCCACAGATGTTTCCGCATGCCTATCTGGTTTGGGCAATCACTCAGTTGAGACTTATCTTATGACTCTGGACTATGTTGTGTTGACAGCTGAAGCTAGCTGGGAGACTCACTCGATGAGCCCTGACATGACACATTACTGTCACCGAGGGTGTCCTGGTATGATTCTTAGCTACCTTTCCTCTTTTCATCTCATCTTTAAATGTTTCAAAGGAAAACTATTGCTGTATTTATCTTCATACGCTCGAGCCTTTTCTATGTGTCAGAACTTAGAAAACACTAGTTCACACATTGCAGACGCTCAGAAATGCTTCCTAAATAAACAATGTGGTCAAAGCCCACTTCCCTCCCTTGGGACCATCTTTCCCTCCATTCTTCCAGTAGGTCATCCTTTCTGCTCCTCAGGGAAGTCGTTTTTTTTGCATGGATGGTTCTGGATTCTGAAAGTCCTTACCCTACTGACACAGCTTCCTGTGCAAACACTCTATTCTTGCTATCAGTTAGTCGAGTCTCTTTTCTGAATGGCCCTCCTTTGGGTAAGTGAGCTGCTAGTGACTGTGTCTGATGCATAGTTCGCAGATCTGAGGAAACCGCTTTGGTGCTCAGGACGGAGGCACCGTGGGGGCATCGCATTAAGGAGTTTTTTACCCTGAATTCTTTCCAGAAGCTAATTGGGGCCATGAAGCCCACAGAGCACAGGTGTTCCATGTTCTCTACAGCTCGGATTCCTACGTAAACATGCGTCTACTTTCTCCAGCAAGGCGAGCTCCTGGGTGGTCCCAGGCTGCCTTCAAAGGAGGGGATATGTTGGCCTTCTCTCTCATTACCAATCATTTGAAGACTGAGTTGGAACACAACTGGACTTATTCTGGACTCTACGGTGACAGAACTCATGAATTCTCACTTGAGGGGAAGCCTGCATGACCCAATCATGCCTGAACCCTAATTAAGCAGTCCAAACCCAGAGAAAGTAAACCCATAAGAAAGGCCCAGGTAACTTCGGTGGGAGACTCAACAGCTTTTGTGGAGCATTAATCGTGACTTTTACTTAGTAAGATGGAAGCAATTGGCATTTTCCCTCAGAAATACAGGAACACCAAAGAAATGGTCATTTCTTTTAAAATCCCAGCTTTCGTGGCCTAGGCTGTAGATTTTTCCAATTAGTAAACACTTGTCAAAATTCTATAGCAGGGCATCCATTATTCCTCCAGTCAGGTCTAGAATGTCAGTGCGTCTCACGTGCCAACTCCGTGCTAAGTACTTTCTGGACCATAAATGATACAACCTTCTACCAGTGTGGAAAAATAAATAAATATTAGCTCCACTTTACAAGGAAAGCAGAGCAGGCTCAAGAAAATGTAGAAACCATGCCTATTGTCAGAGAATCGCTAAGGTGCTAAAACCATTCAAATCCACGTGGTCTGTGCCTTATACCTGGCCATGTGTCCCTCTGTTTCCTGACTTTACCAGGAGGACCTTATATTTAGAGTTGAGCACCACTTTGTTGCTACTTTGTTTCCAACCCAATTCCCTGATAAAAGAAATCTCAACTCAATCAGTAACAATACAAGCTATAAGCCTAGATTGGGCAGATCTCCCACTACACCACTCTATTCCCATCTTTATTATCCCATAGAACTTGCAATTTCTCCAGGTCAGGAGCTTCTCTCTCTGCAGCCTCTCCATCGAGCCCTTGTAGCTCCTCCCCCAAACTCTCAGCCCCGCCTCCTTCCTCCTGCCCAATCATTGGCTCAAGTCTTTATTTGAAAAGTTAAGGTGGGGAGAAGGTTCACAAGGCAACTGCTCATCTGCAGCCCCTCTGAGGAGTGGACTTAGCATCAAAATACAAGCCCACAATACCACTTCACTTACTAAAGATCCTGTGTCCCTGCATTTTCTTGTCTGCCTATGAATAGGTACCACTCACTCACAACACAGTATCCTTAACTCATGAGGCACAGGGTGTCTGCTTATTTTTAAAATTATCTGGAATACAAGTATATCATTGCCCGGACAGCATTCCTTTTACCTGGTGTTGGGACTGGTAAAAGGAGAGGAGATTAGAGAGTGGGAAGTAATTCTTACAAAAGGATGAAATACCTGAGTCCTTTGGGTGGAGACGACAGAAGCAGGTGTTGATCTTAGCTTCCCCCCCATGCCCCCCCCCCCCAGTCTGCTGAAGTTTTTCACTCCATTGCCGATACTGCCAACTAGGAGTGGGCTGACTCCAAGTCACCACTTGAGTTTGTGAGTGGGGTTTTAATCGCGTACAGCCTCGTTCAGTCTCTTCCCTGGCATGGCTGTCTGCAGCGAGTGAAGCTGCTATGAGGACCTCGCAGCCCGTAAAACCTGAAACGCTTTCCGAACTTTTGCAAAAAATTGCCAGTTGACCCCCACCCCCACCCCCCACTCTAAGGCAACTGTCAATGATGCAATCCACTAAGGACGCTCTGCATCTAGACGTGAATAGGGAGGGGTTTAGGCTTTGAAGTCCGGGCTCTTAGAACCTGGCATTTGTAAAGACTTAAAACCTGAGCATGGCCATCTATCTTCCTTCGCGAAACCAAAGCTCGAGAGGAAGGGACAGGGCAACAGATGTGCGTTGGTTGCAGTGCGTACATTAAAAACAGGCATTTCTGCTCTGCCAATTCCGACTTACGCTCAGGCTCAAGGTTTCAATCCAGTCTTGAATCGTCTCTGCAGACACTGAAGAGTGAGTCCCCGGAAGCAAGCTGTGCCCACTGATACCGAGAACAACAAGGCTCGGAAAGAAACCTAGCCCCATAATTGTCCCATGACGCTTGTCGCTGTTTGTAGAATATTATCCGTGCCTTCTGTGAAAGACGCCCTCTGGTCATGGAAGCTTGTAATTTTGTGAACAATTTATTAATTTATTTATTGACCAGGAACCTTATACACACTGCTACAAAAGTGCCCTCCCTGGGGTACAGTGCTGCTTGGACTCTGTCCCCAAGCGTCAGCACCTCTTTCAATGTTTTCATTAGTGTTTAAAAGCAGTTCCATGTAATTAAGATGCATGTCTGAAAAATTGTGTATAATGTCAGAAGCCCCAAACCTTGGAGCTTATAGCCAGTTATTCCTCTTGGCATCCCTGGGAACATTGACTGCATTTTACATAGAAAATGCATCTTTTGAAATTGCAGGTTTATAAGCCTCTGTATTCTCTGTAGGTCTTCATTTGGCTGGCTTGCTAGTCACCTGGTCTTTTAACTCGGGCCAGACTTTCTTTGAATACATGAAGGATTTCAAAAGTAGATATTTAAAGACATCCAATCCCAGATGTACTGTTTAGGATGAATATATATATGTGTGTATGTGTGTGTGTGTGTGTGTGTGTGTGTGTATACATACTTAAAAATATTCATTTGGTGTATTTTTCAAGCATCCATACCAGGAATGCACTGAATATAAATTATTTTGCTGTTGAGTGTAAAAATCACAGCAAACATCTGGGAGTCATAGAATAGAAATACATATGAAAATTTTAAAATGATTTGCACAGAGAGAAAAATAGCTGTGACTTCAAAATGGAAAGAGATCCTACCTGCTAAAGAAAAAAAAAAAAAAAGACATGCTAGGGGAAGGCTTTGTTCCATTCAGTTAAATGTTGAGCCTCAGTTAAATGTTGTCCTTCCTGAGAGTTGCTGTGGTCACGGTGCCCCTTCACAGCAATTAAACTCTCAGACAGGATGTTTCTTTACCATTCTTGTCAGCTAATAGATGAATATTTTGTCTTGTTTGAGAGAATAAAATGAATACTCAGCATACCTTTTAAAATAGGCCCTCACCTAGATGTGTATAATAAAATATTTAAAGCTAGGCAGATACCATTTATTGATAGCTGACTTCACTATCAATTTGATTCTCAGACTGTATGCTGAGCATCTCCAACATTCTTGGAGACAAGAAATTTGGGGGGAGACAATTTATAGGTTTTGGAATTATTTAAAAGAAAATATATAATACTTTGTATTGTTATACTATATAATAATCTATTGCTCTAAAATTTATTTAACATAATAGCAATTTGTCTATAGGTGAATGGGCCCAATGTCCCATTTGCTCATTTAATGAGTCAATTTTTTCCCAACAAGTTAATAATATAACAGAAATTTATGTATGGGCAAAATTAGCTGATAATCTACTTTAGAGAAAGAAAAGTTCTTTAGGCTTTAAAAATAAACTGAAGAATATGGTCTGGGAAGGTTGTTCTATGGTTGAGAACATTGCCTGCTCTTCCAGAGGACCCAGGTTCAATTTCTAGCACCCACATGGTAGCTCATAATATTCTGTAATGCTAATCCCTGGGGATCTAATGCCCTCTTCTGGACTCCTCGGTCACTATATGCATACGGCATGCAGACATACATGTGTACAGGATGCTCTCACACATAAAGATAGGTGACTCAAAAATTGGGAAAAATGTAAACAGTGGGTAAAATACCTAATACTGTGAAAAAATTGGAAGAAAATTAAATGGTACAGATACACTTGAGTATAGTGGATCCATGTGTATGGTATGTGTGTGTGTGTGTGTGCATGCTCATTATATGTATAAGTGTGTTTGGATGTGCAGACATGTAGGTGGATGCGGCAGTTCAATGTTAGATGTTCCTCAGTCATTTCTACCCTTCTTGTGAGACACAATCCCTTGCTGTGCCTTGAACTCACTAGTTTGGCTAGACTGGTTAACCAGCATTCCCCAGGACCCTTCAGTACCTGCGTCCTTAGCCCTGGAATTGCAGGTACTTTCTACCTGATGATTCAAACCCAGGGTCCAGTGTCTGTGTGGCAAGTACTCTTTCCACCTCCTGAGCCCTTCCATCGCCTGGAAACTGTTTTTTATGCAGGTGTATACTCTCCTAAGACACAAAGAAGCTAATAGATATACATGCACCAAAGATGGAAGGTCTACCTCCCGAGCAGCCAACCCCCAAATATGGTAACGGAGAGTAAGACTAGATATCAGCAATTGTCATGCCTGACTTGTCAAAGCGTCTCTGATAGCATACCTTAGAAATTGCAGCAGGAGTCAGAGACTGCATACAGATAGATCGCTCTGGAATCTGATCATATGTGAAGGTGAGCTTAGCATCTCCCCTCTGATGTTCTCAGTGGTGGCAGCTGAGAATTATGATTAGAAGGTAGTAGAAACGACTCTCTGAGCAATGACAGGCATTAAATGTCTCTGCCAAAAGATCGATCTTTGTTTTTTGTTTCTTTGTTTAATTTCGTTTTGGTTTCATCTTCATTGGACACAGGTATCAACCAAAGAAATGTCTTGACAGGAAGCTCTCAAAGATGTTTGCCTAAGTTTTCTTGGCAAGGAGAGCAGATTTCAGGGTTTTCAACAGATTATGATATGCTTTAAACTTTAAAAGATGGGTTGTTTTGTTTTTTTTTACTATTTTTTATTTTTAAATTCCAAGTAGCAGTGCAGAATGCCCACATCTCGCTAACCAGTCATTCTAGCAGAGGAGGTAAACACTAGAGACAGAGAAAGAAATGTCTTAGTCTTAGTCCTAGTCTTTTGTCTCCTGTGTTTGCAAGATTGAAGCCCATGCCGTTCTTGCACCAAGCCTCTGGGACCAGGAGAAAGCTTTTGCACATCTATGATTTAGGTAGCAACATGGACATGTGGCAGCAAGGAGGTGAGTAAACTCCTCTATATTTCTCCTCCCTCCTGTTTGGAAGGGAGGAACTATTTCAGGTGGAGGAAACCACTTAGCATCTTCTAATGGTCACTGAGCTCAGCTCTTTCAAGACCTCTGTTGGCGGTCAAACTAAATATGTTTTTTTATAACATTCCTTTGGCAGAAGCACAATCTGCATTCGCAAAGAATTTTTAGTAAGATCTCTTTTCTCTAGATTCTGACCATCTGCTTGCCATCTTATTATTTCTTTTTTTTTTTTTTTTTTAATTATTCTGTCAAGTATATGCTCTGTCAGCCCAGGTAAGAGAAGATCTGAGATATCTGAACATACAAATCTGTGAGTCCAGATGAGATACATTCTGGGGTCTGGAGAGAACTGGTGAATGCTGCCTCACAAGCATTTCTCTCAAACACAGCTCAGTACAGTTTCATCAAACCCCTCTCCTTAGAGTAACTTTGTAGGTTTTTTTTTTTTTTTAAATAGAAGTCAACATTCTCAGAGCTCCACTGATAGAAATATTTACCTTGGATAGTGTCTTTGTTAGTGTTTCAATTGTTTGGTATAAAGACCATAGTCAAAAAGCAACTCAGGAAGTAAAACTTCTTATCATCTTACAATGGGAATTCAGGCTAGGAACTCAAATTAGGAACCTAAAGGCAGGAACCAAATAGGGGCCGGGGAGAGATGCTGCTTACTGGCTTCCTCCCCATGACTTGCTCGGTTTATTTTCTCATATATCCTAGGACCATCAGTCCAAGGAAAATACCACTCGAACAAGATGGGCCCCCGAACATCAATCATTAATCAGGAAAGTGCTGCCCAGGCTTGCTCACAATTCAGTGGTCCAGGCAATTTCTCAATTGAAGTTTCTTCTATCCGTATGACTCTAGCTGTGTCAAGGTAACAAAACAAAACAAAGAAACAGCAACCACCACCTAACCAGGACAGTTTATCCTTTACAAATAGGTACATATAATCTTACCTATAAACAAAAGCAAAAGGCTGCAGAGCACTGGAAAAAAGAAAAAAAAAAAACCCAACCAAACAAGAAAGCTCGTGAGACCCTACGCATTTTTCTAGATAATTCTTGTAATGAAAGGGAGATGTGTCAGGGCTGTGAGCCGGACTGGAGCTCACTGTGACTCTAGATGCCTCCCGCCTATAAATACTCCATGGTTACGCCTAAGAAAAGGCCAGGAGGCTGCCTCCTATTTTGGGATAGTGAGATGTTAAGGACCCCTGTTCTCAGAGTAGAACATGGCCGTGCCATCTTGAAATCAAAGTAATTGTGATTATCTCCACAAGACCTTCTGAGACTCAGCCTGCACTCCTGTGTAGAAGGAGCAGATAAGGATCATGGGGATTATAAGCAGCTGGTCAGAGGATACAGGGTACAGAAGAGAGGGTAAGTAGTTGGCACCCCACCTCCTGCCAGCTGCATCTAATCCTGTAATCCCCAGCTAATTGTGGTCTTGGGGTGCTAAATGCTAAAAGATGCAACAGTCTCTGCTTTGGATGCAACTGTCTTTGAGGCACCCGTTTCTATAAGCACCCAGCCATGCTCCTATAAGTAGCAACCATAAGTCTGTTGATTCACCCCCAAGCTAGATTTGTGTGGAATCGTTTCTTTGGCCTATTGGTGTTTTATTTGAGCCAAATAGGCATTTCTGTGCCTTGCTACAGGGGAAACCATGAGACACGGGGTAAATTTCCAGTGGCTCCAATTCCTTAGCAAAATGAACACTTCTACGGTCTCTCACTTGAACTCTGGACCAAATAAGAAAGAAGGCAAATGGCCAAATGGCTAGGGTGCATGGGCTGCTGTACACCTGTTTTACTGGTCAGCAAGTTGGCTCTTGGGATCAGACAAACTTGACTGAACTTTCACAGTCAGCCTTGAGGGCTGTAGTTCCTCATCCAAGAACTGATGCACCTTTTTGAAGAATAGGAAACAAAGCAATTCAATGCGGGTCTTCTCATAGACATTTGATTTCTGAAACAAAGTAACGAGAAACAAAGTAACCAGAAAGGGCTTCTCAAAACATCTGGGCTTTTTTGTTTGTTTGGTTGTTTGTTTGGTTTGGTTTTTTGTTCTTGTTGTTACTTTCTGGGTTTTGTTTTTGTTTTTCTAAGCACACCCAAATTTTACTGTCCTGGTAAACTCCTCTGCTGGGTTCATTGCTTACTCTACAAACTCCATCTAAGGGAGAACTGTCTGTCCTCTCACCTTGTAGCACTACCCCCTGACTCTGGCAAAACAGAAAACCATCCTCGGATGTTCTTTGCTGGGGCAACAGATGCTAGAAACCTCCTGTAATTCTTCCAAGGACAAAGATCTCATCTCTGCTGGCTGCACCACTGTTCTGCATCATGTGTGCTCTGACCACACATGCCAGAGAAAGGCACTCGACTCAGAACCCCAGAAAAGATGTGTGCACTTCTCCAACCAGCTCTGCCTTCTACAATTAATGGGAAGAAGACAATCTCTTGTGCAGTTTTGAGACATTTTGCTTCAGGCTTCAGAGAAAGGTTGTGGTTTGTCACGAGAAGTTCAGAGTGTGCTGCTCGGTGCTTCCTGCCATCTCTTGCTGTGGGATACTCAGTTTAATTTGGGTGTCAGGTTTTGTTCACTAAAGGAGGGAGGGAGTGCATCTCAGGTTACAAACACCTTGCAGAACTTCTTTCTGCTGATCACATCAGCACATAGGGGATGTAGTGTTTTGAATATGCGTGGCCCAGGGAGTGGCAATCTTAGGAGGTATAGCCTTGTTGATGGGTGTGGCCTTGTTGGAGGAAGTGCATCACAGTGGGGGTGGGCTTTGAGACCCTCCTCCTAGCAGCCTGGAAGCTACTCTTCTCCTGTTTGTCTTTGGAACAAGAGGTAGAACTGTCAACTCCTCCAGTGTTATGCCTGCATGGAGGCTGCCATGTTCCCAACATGGTGATGGACTGAACCTCAGAACCAGTAAGCTATCCCCAATAAAATGCTGTCCTTTATAAGAATGGCCTTGGTCATGGTGTCTTTTCACAGTAATGGAAGCCCTAACTAAGTCAGGGGATAACAAGAAATAGCGCTTTTCATTTTCCACATCTGATCTAATGAAAGGAAAGTTTCTCTTAGGGAGGTTTTTTGTTTGTTTGTTTTGTTTTGTTTTGTTTTGTTTTGTTTTTTCAAGACAGGGTTTCTCTATATAGCCTTGGCTTATCCTGGAACTCACTCTGTAGACCAGGCTGGCCTTGAACTCAGAAATCTGCCTGCCTCTGCCTCCTAGAGTGCTGGGATTACAGACATGCGCCACCACCGCCAGGCATCTCTTAGGGAGTTTTAAAGGTCTTTGTTGTTCTTTTATCTTGCTTGTTTATTTTTGCTACTTTACTTTGTTTTATTTTCACTGCTAAGGATCCAACTGTGGGCCTTTGGGAGCTCTTCGACTAGTCTATCCTTCCTTATCTAGGGACTCACACATCTTTATACCTGTAAAGGTAAAAACACTATTTCTCCATATTTGTTTCTAGAGCCTCTAGTTGAAGCAGAGTATAACTTAAAGTCAAAATCTCTCAGGAGTCATGACTGCTGGGAAATATGAAGGAAGCCCTTGGCTGCTAAGGCAGTCTCCCTGCCCCAACTGCTGAGCTACTGTGGCCTGTTGGAGCTGCCATTGAGGTCACATACCTGGCTGGGAAGCTGTGATGGTGATTGCCAATATTTTGCCACCTTAATTACAGGCTGATGCCTGTGAACCAAGTACCTGTACACAGACTGCTTGAAAGGACCTCAGTGAGTTGGGGTTGGAATCTTCAGCACCCAGTGTAGCACCTGGGACAGTGCTTACTAAATGAACAAACACACAGGGCCCAGTGCACAGTGGGCTCTGTATGAGGTACCCTGGAAGTCAAGGTTTCTTTGGTCATTTCCATAGGTCAATTTTACTTGAAAGAATTGTGCCCAGGTTACTGACCAAACCTGAGGACTTGAGTTCAGGTCTCTATCATCTCTTATTATGCTGACCTGTGACCTCTGAGCTGGGGATTTGGCCAAGACAGGATGACCCTGGATCCCAGGGGGCTCTCTGGGTCAGTCAGTCTAGCAGAAACAAGCACCTCTGCTTGTTCACTGGGGGACCCTTGTCTGTAGAGAGAAATAGAATTCTCAGCATCTATCTCCCTCCCGTGCATTTATGCACATGCATGTACCCTCAGGCATGTACATGTGCATACATGTACACACACACACAAACACACACACACACCCCTACCTCCCAACTACTGTATGGAGAACTCTGTTCAATAGCCCAATGTGACAGATTTTTCTTTCTAAACTGCCAGTCCCCAAGCACATCAAATTGCTTTTGTGAGCGGCGAACGGCACAAAGGTATCTCAAGGGAATTTGTGTCCCTCGAAGAGCATTTCTCCATTGCTTCACACACCATTTTGGGGAATAGCGCCATGTAGTTCAAGGCAGCGGCTTTGGCTTTCTCCTTGGAAGTTAGCTCTCAGAATATTTTGAAAATGTTGCTTATTCACCCCCTGATGTATACGTTGTCAAGATCAGGCTACAAGGTACTGCATTTTGAGCTTTATGGATGGGCACACCTGAATTAGCTTTGGGGATAAAAGGGAGCCAAAGAGACCGACTGAGAGTAGACCAGCTGATAGAGTTTTACTCATAAAGTCCACATTTTCGGAATGGGATCAAGATGGCCGGTTTGCAGTACGACTGAAATGTGGACGTGTCTGACTCTAGAGTGGGAAGGCCTTGCTTTTCACAGAAACTTCACCTTAAGTGATTCTATGCATGCGTGCACATCTGCTCTCCTCCCTAGAACAGCCACAACCCAGAACCTTTCTTCTGTTAGAAAGTTATACCCCCTCCCCCACCCCAGCATTCTCTATAGATTTTACCTTGACTATCCAAGTGTGAAGAACAACAGTTTAAACAGCTACAGACTCTGCTTATGATTGGGTGAGGCTCTGTATTCCAGAGCTTAGGCCCTGCAAAAGCCTCTTCCTCCCCTGCCAGTGAAACTTCTGCCTCCTGTCTCCAGTGAAGCAAAGTCCTGTCCAGCTGCAACAAGGGAAGGTACACCGGGGAAGGAAGCCGGTGTAGCATCCAGCTTTGGCTTACAGTCCAAGGCATGGAGTCCAGATGAGACCCCCTTCAGTTACCAATGATACAGTCCCTCGGCCCACCTCACCCTCTGCCAACATCTGCCTTCCTAGAGTCTGTTCTGTGGTGCCAGATTTCCCCAGAGGAGCCCCATAGAACAAGGCTTGCCTCTGTTCTGCAAGAAGATTCATATAGTACGAAACAAGTTCATATCGTAGAAAAGAAAACAGGCTCCTGTGCTCTCTGAGTGCCTTCTCCTCCAGGTCAGGTAGACCCTGCTCCTGCAGATCATTGCTGTAGCCATGAATCTTCACAAACAGCTGGACCAGTTAGGTTCTTGCCACACAAGCCACAAACAAACACGGAAGTTGTTTCTCAGAGTAGAATTCTAGGTCGGTGCTCCATATCTAGCAAGGCGTTCCTTAAGATCTCAGACCTGGGCTGAGTCTTTCTTGTGGCGCTTTTCGGGCCATAGGTTCTACACCAAGGTCACTGTGCTGATGACCAAGTTCTAAGCAGCACAATGGAGGAGATTTTCAAGTGTGCACTGCCTCATGGGAAATCTGCCCACAAAAGCTGTTTCTGCTAGGGTCTGCTGAAGCGTTATTGCACCAGCCCTTCTACAGAGGAGAGAGGGGAACTGTAGGGCTCCAGGGAGACTTGTGCTTCCTACAGTAAAGAATTGCTGTTGCTCCAGAAGAGATGGCCTTGGGTAGCAACACCCTCTGTGTCCTTTTGTCCCTCCTAGACTGGACTTACCTTCTTTTCTTGGTTTATTTATACCTAACACAAGGGTCTCCAGTGCCATTCATGTTATCACAAATGCCAAATTGCCTTTTCTCCGTTGTATAGTACTCCATTATCTATGTCAATGTTCTTAATCTGTTTATTAGATAATTAAGGTTGAATTGAGATTGCTTTCATTTCTTGGCTGTTATAAGTAGTGCTGCATTGTGTGTGTGTGTGTGTGAGAGAACAAATGCCTCTATAGTACATTAATCCCTTCTTTTATTATATACCCCAGAGTAGCATAGCTGGATATCACACGATGTCCCAGTCAGAACAGAAGAATTGTTAGCTTTTCTTTGCCTTTCCTTTTCTTTTCTTTCCTCTTCTTCTTCTTCCTCCTCTTCGTCTTCTTTTGGAAATCACCGTAAAACAGGAATTTTACTTCACCTTATGCATGTACAAGAAAGTAGTTTTATTTTTCTAAATTAAGTTAAATTGTTAAAGCCTTCTTCCAGGCCTTAAAGAAAATACCTTTGTCTATCTTTGGTGGACTATGATAGAAGGAAATTCTGGCCCAAGTTTCCTATCATTGTTGTGATTTTCTTGTTTTATTTGCTCTTATCTTGCTATATTTTTATAATGCTGTCTCAGCCCACTAGGGCTATTTTCGCCATCGATTATTTTGCTGACAGTATCACAAATTGACTTTGACTGGCTGGTAACAGAGCTCTGACAAGAAGGTTAACTAGTAAAGGGTTTATTCCCTCATGTATAGGAAGTCCTGTACAAGTTCAGTCCAGAGCCATTACAGAGGCTCCGTGACATCATCAGGGACTCAGTGCCTCTTTTGTCTTTCTACCCTGTCACCCTGACTCATGTCCGTCATCAGTAACCCAATATGGCTGCTAGCGTTCTAGCCATTGCCTTGAGATCCAGGCAGGAAGAAGGGGTCAGGGCAATAGTAAGTGGGGCGTCGTTCCCAAATCAGCCCTCGCCTTTTAAATTGCTTACCTTTAAAAATATTGGCAAAGAATTTCCTTTATAGCTCATTGTCTGAACTTTTCCACAAGAGAGGCTAGAAGCTACAGTCACAACTGGCTACATTGTTGTGCCAAAATGTCCTGATTTTGTTACTAAAAAAGAGGGCGGAAATTACTACAGAGTGGCTACATAGTATCTGCTTTCTCCCGGTCGCTTAGCCTGTGCCATTTTGGAGAGGTAGATTTTTGCAGCTTAGCAAAAAAGTGCCCACTTTTATTAGGACCGAGTTATCTCCGCCTATGACAGCCTTCTTGGCTTGGTGTCATCCTCCAAAGCTAAGTAGTCTTTAGCTGAGATGTCAGTTACTCAGCTGCCGAGCTGACTCTGACTCTACGTGGGCTGTGGTGTGTGAGGAGGTCGCAGACTCTGGCTCCAGCCATGTTCTTCTATTGCGGTAGCTTTAGAGAATCTGTTTTTCCCTTTAGAACATCAAGCAAGATCTTTGAAACATTTTTGTTTTGTTAATTCAACTGCCCGACAGATGTCATTTTTTAACAACAACAACACAAGAACAAAACCAGACCCAAGCTGGAGATGGCTCCTATGCATATGTACATACCCACACACATTCACAGGCTCTCTATTCCTCTCCCTCTTCCCCCTCCCACATCTCCCTCTTCCCCTCCCCCTCCCCCACCCCCCTCAACACACAATTAGAAATTTAAAACCACGAATTGCATTTCATTAAACTTTCAAAGAATTTTTAAGAAGGAAACCACTTCTCTTAACACCTTTTCTTCTCAAATCCTGTCAGTCCCTTTGCTCCCCTGCCTCATTGTGCATGCCCTTGACTAAAGTTTTCAGAAAATGCATGAAGCCAAAACAAAAGAGAGACAGGCGAAAACTTAAATATTGATTGTGTGGCACGAAGTTTGCCCAGGCAGTGACTGCGTCTCCTGGCCTCCATAGAAGGCTATGGTGTCACCTTTCCCAACGATGGCATCTTAGAAATTGTAGGTAGGCTCACCATCCTCTGAGTGGGAAGATGGAGTCAGAAAAATTTGGAAAGGCAGGTTAACTGTGCCCTTGACCTTGCTTCTGATTGCGAGATTTTGAAATATGCAAACAATGATGTTGCAGGGCATGGCCCTTAAACTGGCAGTAAGTGTAAGAGAAGTTGATTGCCAGTGTGTGTGCGAACTCTCCTCCCCTCTCACAAAACACTCTACATGAGTCCTTTTTCTCTCTAGGAATCCTGGTCCATTGCAACCTGGAAAGTCAGAACTCACTGTTAAGGGTAAAGGGCCCAGCATTTTCCCTGAGAGAAATGGAAATTCCTTGCACTTCTTTTTCATGAATTAGGTCCCCTCCCCCTCTTCCTCCTGCCCTCCCTCTCCCCCTCCCCCTCCCCAGTAGCTCTTAGGTGGGCTATCCCCTTACAAGCTTAGATCCCAATTCTGAGTTTTGCTACTTCTTCACTGTGTACATTTGGGTGCAGAAGAGAGCTTTAGAAGCCTCAGCTTGCCTACCTGCTAAATGGGGTTACTGGCACCTACTGTGCAGGATTGTTTGGGCCGATGATGATGTAGATTAAATAAGAAGTAGATAATACAGGTGACCCTGGAGGATGTAGCAAGTCAGATGAGCTAGTCATTTTATTATTATTATTATTATTATTATTATTTTATTATTATTATTATTCCTCTGTTTCACTGCTAACTCGTAAGGTGGAGGTAGACTGTGGTGGCTTATTGCATATTGTTTATAAAAAGCAGATCATGGAGACACATGCATCTACCCTGCTAAACTGCAGTTAGCTGTGCCCAGGGAAGGCACTTCCTATCCAGATGTTAGCACTGTAACATCTGGGATCTTTGAGTAGAACTCCAAGATTCTCTCTGTGTACCATGCCTACAGTGCTTACACCCTGTGTGATCCGGGTCCCTCCATTGTGGGTGACACTTGGAAATGCGATGGGATAAATGCTCCTAGGGTGGCATTACAGCAGTTTATACTCTTCAGAAGGCAAGGAATGCTCCATCGCTGACTTTGTTGAAGAAATTAGCTGCTACTACAGGCCCAGATCTTGATGTTTGGTGTCTTATTTAGGGTTTCTATTGCTGGCATAAAACATCATGACCCAAAGGAAGTTGGGGAAGGAAAGGGTTTATTCAACTTACACTTTTATATTGCTGTTTATCATTAAAGGAAGTGACGACAGAAACTCGAAACAGGGTAGGAACCAGCAGGCAGGAGCTGATGCTGAGGCCATGGAGGTGCTGCTTACTGGCTTGCTTTCCCTGGCTTGCTCAGCCTGCTTTCTTATAGAACCCAGGATGACCAGCCCAGAGATGGCACCGCCCACCATGGGCGGGACTCTTCCCATCAATCACCAAGAGGAAAATGCCTTGCTGCTGGATCTCACAGTAGCATCTTCTCAATTGAGGTTCCCCCCTTTCAGAAAACTCTAGCTGGTGTGTCAAGTTGACATAAGACGAGTCAGCAAAGTTGACACTGGCTGCTAAAAATGCGCCCTGACCAACAGGCAGCAAGAACCTTGATTGGTCTTGTAGTGTCTCTTCACTGGATTCCACGTGAGGCTGCAAGAGAACTGAACTTCAGAGAACAATAGCACACTTGGTGAAATGGTAGTCACTCAGAAACTTCCGACCTACAGAACTTGTAACATAGTACATGGATGTTGCTAGCCTTGATTGTGGAACTTTGTTACATTCTATTAGAAGACTAACTCCTATCCATTCCTTCTAGGTTCTGCTGGACCCAAGGACAGGTGGTAAGAAATTCCATTTCTCTTATTCTTTTTGTTTGTTTGTTTTTGTTTTTGTTTCTTGAGACAGGGTTTCTCTATGCAGCCCTAGCTGTCCTAGATAGAACTCACTATGTAGACCAGGCTGACCTCAAACTTATAAATCCACCTGCCTCTGCCTCCCAAGTGCTGGGATTAAAGGTGTGCGTCACCACTGCCCCAGCCTCCTGACTGCTGAGATGGGTATAAAACAGACACTATTCCTGCTGCAAATCCAGGTTCTTTCTCTGTTCCATCAGGTTTGAGCTTAGTACTGGAGAAAATTCATTTGTAATGGGGAACCAACAATACTTAAGTTTTCTATCTAGACATGCATTTCCTTATGGAATTTAGTACTACCACAGGAAACACAGATTTCTGATGTTTTGCCTGCAGTGTTTGAGTTCAGAATTTTTTTTTCAGATCTCAGGGTTTTACAGACTTTCAAATACCTGGTCCATGAGCACCAGAAACTTTAACTTGGGATTTAGAATAGTGGGGATTTCAGAGTAGGACTAACTAGTATTAACCATGTTTAGTAATTAGCGGACTACACGAGACGTAAGCAGAGAGACGGCTGGTTACAAGCAGAGTGGCTGTGCCTGTTACACAGGAATACTTTGTGTAGTGCAGATGGCGACCATACTTCAGGTTTGGATAAAGATGTGTGACAACCTAGGTCAGAGTCAGGCATGAGGGAGGTCAAACTTACAAGGAGGCTGTCTCCACTCAACACCTCCACTGTATATTTAGCATTTGCCCTTGTATCTCATTTCTTTAAGTGCTCACATTTCGACAGCCACCATGATGTCCACAAAGCCCTCTAGAATCTGCCGAAGACTCTCCACTTAGGGGGGGGCCCTGAGAGCTCCTTGCACCGTCCTCACTTCTGAGAAACAATGATACCACTAGGTTTATCCTACATCCCCTCCAGAGAAACAAAAATGGAGAAATAATGGGATACTCAACTGCATACCACCCATTGAGAAGGGAGAACCAATTCTTTGTTTCTTTTTGTTTCTTTGTTTCTTTTATACAGTCACTCACATTTATTCAAGATGACGGTGCAAATGCAAATTTTGACCTCCAAGTTCCACCTTCTTTCCTGTAGATTATTTTACTTTCTCTTGTATTTCCTTTTGTATTATTTCTCCGGCCCGTGCGTCCCAAACCGTCCCAGTTGCTTTAGTGGCCTAATTGTGCAGTGGCATATTTAAAAGTCATTATTCCTATCGTCCATTAAATGTAGTCCAGAGCCGGTTAAAAAATTGGGTGAGGCAGTTTTGTGAAAGCATTTATGCTGCAGGCTGCCAAGGAATCTGCAGCTGGGGCAACTTCCTTCTCTAATCTCTGCCTTGCAATTGAAAACGTATTAACTGTGGATACCTGTGAAGAGAAACCAACTTGATGTCCCAGGAGCTGCAAGCACCAGAGATGGGGGAGACATTTGGTCTGGACATCCCACATCTATTAATCTTGAGAAGCATCCTTTCTAGATGGAAATGACCTAGCTCACCTTGGCTTGCTCACACTGTTCCTTACAGCTCTGAAGAGAGGATCCGTCGCACCCCTAAGCCTGTAAATGTTTAAGAACAATCTTAGGAGGCTAAGAGTCTGCAGTGTTTCATCTGCAAGTCTCCTTTGTAGAAATCAGTGGCTCTCAACCTTCCTAATACTGCATGTGGCACTTAAATACGGTTCCTCACATCGTGGTGAGTCCAAACCATAAAATTATTTTTGTTGCAACCTCGTTAACTATAATTTTACAACTGTTAGGAATTGTGATGTAGATAGTTTTGGAGATGAACGTTTACCAAAGGAGTCCTGGCTCACAGATTGAGAACCACTGGTGTAAATACTCCCACTACAGCTGCTTGCAGACTGTCAGTGAGGTCATGGCTGCAGAAGTGGGAAGAAATGTCCAATAGCACACCATCATATGATGCCCGGACATAGGTAATAACATCGGTAATCTCAGGAGAAAGACAATCACACAATAAAGTACAATGACCAGGAAGTGGTGATGATGATCTTTGAATAAAGCCATCCCTGGGTGACCCTGGGGAATGGTTACTGGACTCCTCTGAAGATGCTCAAATCTGTTATATAAAATGACACAATCCATGACATCTTCCTATATGCAAATGTGCAAAGGGTTGCCATGGTTGTATTGTTTAGGGAACAATAAAATCTGCACATATTCAATACGTAAAAATTTAAATTTTTTTCTGCTTAAACCTAGAGATTTAGAGCATGATGATCCAAGGCCCATAGCTGTTGGGAGGGGTGGGGGGATTGTTTTTTTTTTTTTAAATCTTTCTTTTCAATATAATTCACCTGCTTGTAATTATATGGCACTTAAATTTTAATAATGACAGTGGGAAACACCAGTTCTATCAAACCATTGTACCACAGTCAGCTGTTAAATGGTTAAACTAGGGTCATTCCACTTCATTCTGGGTAGAACTCCCAAAGACTGGGAAGTCTACCAGAAGCTCCCACTACTTCCCAGTAAGAAAGGAATAGCTAGCCAATGGACATTGGACTTACAGAGACGCTAACTCAGGTACTTTCTGAAGCGGAAACTTAAGAGTTCTCTGGGAAGTCAAAGAACTCTTGAGTTGGATGGTGTTTTACTGAGGCAGACATGTGGAGGAGTGTTTTACTGAAGTAGAGCCAGGCTACTAGGATGTTCTGCTAAAGCGAGCCTGTGAAAGTGCTGAAGGATTCTTCACTAATAACACACATTTGTATTGGTGTGCCTTACATTTCGTAGTTGAGTTCCTTTTGTCATGACTCCATAGAGAGAAGTGCACCAAAAAACTTTTGGTGGTGTACTGTGGCTTCTTGCACTTCCGCTGACTTGGGCTGATTGGCAGAGTGATGTCATCTGAGACAGACTCTGGGAGGTCACATGTGATGTTTGGAGGGGGTCTAAATAGGAGTCGGTGGCCTGTGAGAGGGGCTTGCTTGTAGAGATAGCTCTCCAATACTTCTTGGTCTCATGTCTTTGCTGATCTTTGCTTCATTGAGAGAGAGAGGCGTGGCAGAGGACTTCTGGTGTCCCTCGTGATCCCAGTCCTTCCTACTGACTTGTGCTGATTCGGCTGAGGCCTGGCTCTTCCTGCTAAATCATGTCACCGCTGCTGCTATCCCAACACTACTGAACTGGACTGCCGGTGTATCTGTGAAGTGTTTGCGAGTGGACTGAGCTGCTGCTGCTGACCTGTGAAGTGAACTGCTGATTTCCTGACAACGCAGATGGGATTTGCTCCAAAGAACCATTTCTAAACAGGCCCACTTCCCCCATATCAGAATAACCTTTCTTTCCCACTACCTCTGGTAGTGGTGGATAGTGGGCTAGAAGAGAGACTAAAATATCAAAGAATCTTCATTAAAAGTAGGCTTTGGAAAAAAAATCAAAGCTACAGGTTTCCCAGGAACATACCCTTTATTTAGATGGGAAGATTGCTATTTTAAAACACACACACACACACACACAAAAAAAAAGTTAGAATTTTTTTACCTCAATACAAATGTCCTAAAGGAATCTCCACAGAAGATACATGTAGACCCTCTGGAGCCTGGGAACACAAGTTCTAGGTCTGGTACTTATAAGAATAATGACCTTGCATCCATAGCCCAACAGGCACCATAGAGACTCTGTACCCCGTAGAGACTGCAACACATTTCTCTCTCCCCGAGGCTGGAAAACTCAGCATACCCTAAACCTCAGACCACTGCCTGTGCTAGACCACATTCAAAAGGAGCCCAGTGTGTGATGCAGCAGAGGATATCCCACTAAGAGGCTAAGTCACTCCCTGGAAGATGTGGTCTGATGACGGAAGAGACACCTCCAAAACAGTTTGGGAGGGCAGCGTTAACCACTACGTGTGACTGTGTGTGTGACACTATGCTAACTGTGTGAAGGTGGGAGTCAGCTGCCGGGTCAAGCTTCCCCAGGGGCCAGCACTAGTCCTGTCTGAGAGCATCTACCAGCTCAGGGTCTGCCAAGGCAGGTCTGTGTCCCATCCTCTCTGTCTCGGCCTCCAGATCCCCAAGGCTCAAAAGGTGGAGCAGGAGAGTAGAGAGTGGGGCCAGGAGAGGAGAGGTTGAAACTAATTCTGAGGTTGAAACAGAAGTATTCAATTCCATCTGTGACCGTGGACTGGTGAACTACAGCAATTGTGAGAATTGGTAGGTTTCACCGGCAAAATCAGATGTCGGATTATTGTCCAAAAGTAGTGGGGAGAAGTCAGAGAAACCATGTCATCTCGGGAAGGGGAGTGGGGAGAGAAGGAACCCAGAAAACAAATTAGAAAATGTATAAGAGCATTAGAAGGTTTGCTCTCCTTTGAAATTTATTGATGCAAAATTAAGATGCAATTACATCTGGATGCTACACCTGCCCCTGCCCCTTTGAGACGGGATATCATATAGCTGAGAGCAGTCTAGAACTGACTATATAGCCAAAAATTTCTATAAGGCCTCTATGCATCCCCCCCACCCTGACCCCAGGTCTGTGATGGCAGGCACACATCCCATGATCAGTTTTATTTGGTGTTGGGAATCAACCCTGGGTTTCTGAAATGCAAGGAGAGGTCTCTACCAAGTGAGCGACACCCCTAGCCCGTGTCTGGACTCTCTGCATTCAGTCCTTGAGATTCCTCATCTATTATTAAAGGAAAGAGGGAAATAACCCATATCTGTCAGTGTGGAACTTCTGGGAGAAAAATTTATAGTAAGAATAGATTAAGCTAAGGATTGAAATGCTAAAGCACTCCTCAGAAAACCCTACAACTGAGCAGCAAGCAGATGGCATCTTCAGTTCACCAAGAAATGATAGAAAAACAAAGGTTGGATGGCTTTATAAACAATGAAAGTGAAGATAATTTCCCAAGGCTGTCTAAATACTAACACAGCCATGCATTAAAAAGCCTAATTATATGCGTAAATATTGTCCATTATGGAGTTCAAGCAACTGGTGTTCTTCAAATTACCAGTGATGTTTTTTTGTCTAGAGTGTGGCACAGTCAGCAGTCCACAGCCTGAGAATGCTTGTTAGAAGAGATTTAACTTTTCCTACTGGAGCTTTTATGTATGTATGTGTGTGTGTGTGTGTGTGTGTGTGTGTGTGTGTGTCCACACACACTGCAGACTTGCAGCCTGTCTGGGTTATTTGAGGGACAGGATAGGGCTAGCTGTAGAAAGTCTAAGTGTTGGGTTGGAGAAGTAGCTCATTGATTAAGAGCACTTGCTCTTCTCCCACAGAATGGGGGTTCAGTATCCAGCAGTCACATTAAGCAGCTTACATCTGCCTATAATTCCAGCCTCCAACTCCAAGTGTTCAGTATCATTTTTTGGACTCTGAGGGCAGTCTCACTCTCTCTCTCTCTCTCTCTCTCTCACACACACACACACACACACACACACACTTTAAAAAGGAGAGAAACCCCCTGTTTCATGAAATAGCCTCTTGGCGGTTCAAACTCACTTGGCTGTAGAACTCATTTGCAACAGTGTCTGGGTGGAGAATCTGCAGGAATGTCCCCAGGCAAGGAAGGGAGCCATGCAAGGCCTTTCCCGAAATGGGAGTTTGGTTCACTCTTAATTCAGAATGATAATCAGCGCCATGTTAACTACTAAAGAATGCTGACGCCCTTCTTGTGTTTTAAGATCAGAAGCAAAAATGACTGACATGTAGATCATTGTAAATCACTGCCTCCAGTTCCTCTTGATGGGCTTTCACCATTAAAGAAGCCTCCTTCGTGCAGGGCAGGCTCAGCAGTGCCAAAGGAGGGCGGCATGTACAACATCACAAATGTTTGCTTGGAGGGTAAATTAAATGTCCCACTAAGGAATGACTTCTTTTTTTTTTTTTTTTTTTTTTTTTTTTTTTTTTTTTTTGAGACAGGGTTTCTCTGTGTAGCCCTGGCTGTCCTGGAACTCACTCTGTAGACCAGGCTGGCCTGGAACTCAGAAATCCACCTGCCTCTGCCTCTGCCTCCCAGAGTTCTGGAAGGAATCACTTCGCAACATCTGCTCATTTCAGACTCTCTCTAAACAGCACAAAGATTCAGTCGTCTTTGAAAGGATAACTTGGTTAAACACTGAACATCCTAAGATGCTCTCATTTTCCTGAACTCGGAGACATAGGAGACTTATTCACAGAAAGTTCCTAAAAGAGAATTAGATTGGGAAAGCAGAAACTGGCAGATCTGGGGTTGGAGAAAAGCACAAAAGTGTAATGTGTCTGATTTATACTCTCCAAGCATATTTTCACATACAAGGAAGCAAGGCCACCATGCAGTAAACCATGACTACTAAAGCAATTATACACATATACAACATAGTAAAATATCTGTAAGTATGGCTTTATTGTCTCAGAAGCATCATCATCGTCATCATCATCATTATCATCATAACTATTATTACAGTACTAGAAACTGAATGCAGGTCTTCTGCAAGCTAGGAAAGTGCTCTACCACTGAGCTACATTCCCAGCGTCTGGCAAATAATATTAAAAACAATTAGCTGACTTTTTTTTTAAATACCTTTAGAGATAGGTAAAATTCTATTTGAAGAATTTTTAAAGGCTTTTTTTTTTCCAAATAGACTATGGCTGTAATGGCTTTGATGAAATGGTTACTAGAAGCCTGTCTTTTCAGTTTGGAGGCAGTGGAAATGAAACAGTGTCAAGTTCCACATGAACAAGGTAGGAATGTCTGGATCTCAGGAGGAGATACAGAGCTAGGAATTCCTTCCCTCCCTAATTTCTATCATCCCCCCCCCACCCCTGAAAGCGATATTAGTCATGATTTACTATTTTGGCTGAGAAGGAGTGGCAGTTCGGGGCAGTTCCACTTGGCTTGTCTTCAGCTCTTTGATACTCTGACCTGGCAGACCTAGCAATGAAGGTCAGGGGTCAGTCAGCTATCACACACACACACACACACACACACACACACACACACACACACACACCAGCAGCAGCAGCAGCAGCAGCAGCAGCAGCAGCAGCAGCAGCACCAATATATTTGAAAACCAGAGAAATGAGCATCGGGTAGCCCATAGTCCTTACAGACCTTGGTGCCTGGACTTTGCTTGTGCTGTCTCATTGCACAGGGCTCTTTCTGGGGACTTGGTTTCTTTGGTCCTTGGGTACCAGGATCGGAAACTGACTCAGGTTCAAAAGCATTTACGAGGTGACTGTTGCCATCCTCCTGATATTCATCTCTCATTTCTTTTGTTTTTATTGATTGAGTTGTTGACTGCACATTTATTTTGCCCACAGAGATTCTGCTCTGTGAACAGTTCCTGTGATACTTTGGGCAGGAGACCTTTCTTCTTGCCTGTATGATATTGCTTTTCATTCTGATAATTGTTCTACTTGGGCTTCTCATCGTCCTCACTACTGTTGAGAGTGGTAACTCCATTATTAATTAGCTCGACATACAGGGAGTGGTCACTTAGGGATACAGTCACTCTGCTCAATAGCTTCCTTCGATGCTAGGAAATGGTATTCCCCCCCCCCCCCAGGCCTTTTGTGGATTGGTTGATTTCTAGCCAGGCATACACCAACTCTGGCATGTCTATTTCTGTATGTTTTTAAGCTTCAACTCATACTACCATGGAAATTTTGGATGTGTACATGGATCTCCACACGTCTAACTTATCGAGCTCCTTAGATTTTTCTGAGAGTTGTCATAGTCCCAGAATCCCGTCAAGGCATTAAATCCTGCAAACTGGGTAAACAAGTAAGGTGTTAGCCATAGGGTACACTATTTAGATGATCCCCCACAATCAAGGTTGATCTAGTCTTTCAGTAATAGCAGTCTTGAGCTGCCTTGGGCCAGAATGACTGGTCTAAACTGTTAAATGTAGGGAAAATGTGGATAACAATAGGTAATGCAGAATGGAAAAAGTTTATCTTTATCATTCTAGAACTGGATGGTATATTCCTGAAAGATGTCTGTTAACACTTCAGTCCTTTCTAAAATCTTTGTGGTGTTTTTCTTCTCTCGTCTCTCCTCTCCTTTCCTCTCCTCTCCTTTCCTCTCCTCTCCTTTCCTCTCCTCTCCTCGCCTCACTTTTCCCTTTAGTCAAGCCAGGTGTGATGGCTTGACACTTAATCCCAGCTCTTAGAAGGCAGAAGCAGATGATTCTCTGTGAGTTCCAGGCACTATAAACTACAACTTTGAAAACCAAACAGTCTACCCAATAACATAATTTACAAAAGATACTTTTTAAAAAAACTGTCAAACAGTATTTGTTGTGTCAATTACAAGCAAATTATACTTAGAAGAAAGTCTAGAATTTGACAAAGTTCAACAAATGGTTGACTAACAACCGGAATGACCTTGACATAACCGAAGCTGAATGATGTAAATGCCCTGTCTAACATCTTTGTTCTACTAAAATGTTACTTTTCCCCCCTTAGAAACAGTTGCCTTCCTTTTTCTTAGCCAGATATTCCTATATGAATTTAGTCTCAGCTACTAAAGAGACTAAAGCCAGCCTGGTGTACGGAGCGAGTTTCAGGACATTAGGGCTGAGAAGCCCTCTCTCTTTCCCTCTCTCTCTCTCTCTCTCTCTCTCTCTCTCTCTCTCACACACACACACACACACACACCAAAAACATCAACCAGCCAACCAAACAACCCCCCAAACTCAACAACAATAAAAATAAGAAAAAGAATAAATCAACATAAGTAAAAATATACTTCATGTCTTATCATTTCAGTATATTTAATTAATTTCTAGCAAACATAAAACCAAGAATTAAGTCTTTTAACATAAAATAAAGGGTTTGAGAATTTCTTAGGAGCAGATCTTTCTCTCTCAAAAAAAATTATAATAAAAACTTTGTTTTATTCGGGCAGATGTGAATCCCTAGCATATTCAAAGCACATAGCTATTAGTCAGGATTGTCTGCAGAGCTGCTTGTCAGAAGGTGGTTTTATCTGTAAGCAGCCTCTGTTCAAGATCAAGGCAGTTAGGATTGTGTCTGTTCAACTACAACTTTCTAGGCATTTCTATTATCTTTGCTTACTTTGCATGGGAGGGATCCTCTGAAACTCAGTCATCATGAGGACATTTCTAGAAATCGCAGGGTTTCCACCAATTAAGGAAAAGCAGACACATTACCATCTGTGTTCAGGCGTCCCCGACTGACTAGAGAAGTGGCCTCCTTAAAGAACTCATCTCTTTCTTCCGAGTGAATCTCTAGGCCACCAAGCACACTAATATTCAAATATAAGAGCCAAACACACTGCAAACACCCAATGAACAGTCTTGTTTCACAGCTGTTTCCCATTAACCTAACCTGCGATCTTCCCCAAATAGTTTGAATAATCGGGTAGACCTAATTGACAATCAAAGCCTGTGATTTCTTTATCGTTGGGTAACTTTATGGACTTACCACTTGTCAGTTTCACAGCCGACATCATGGCTGCATTATAAATCTAGATTATTTATTGCCCGGTAGATCATGACCCGGCCCTCAGCTGAAATGAACAGAAACCGAGCTAAGCATGGAGTTAGATGCCTTCCCGCCCCATCCTTTCTCTTAGCCTTAAATCAGTTCCTTTAGAGAGGAGATACGCCTCGCTGTTTCACAGAAATATGCGACAAGTGGTAATTTATATAAGAGATTACAGCTGAAAGTAGATTTGTCTTGAGATCAAAATCACAAACAACTACAGGGATCATTATTTTATCCCTCTCCCCCATAATTTTTGGCCTGTTGCAATTTTTTTTTAAAAAAAAAGGTGGATTTATAGGCTGTTCTTTAATCAATAGCATCATTATATATTACAGCAGATTTTATTCTGAAGACAGAAGTTGCAATTTCCTTAAAAGATTCTATCTCCTTTCCTGTTGCTCCTTGAAGCATGCCAGGTATATCGATTTTGCAATCAGCTCTGATAATTAGAGAAACAACACATGTCCAGAGGGAGCATTTTCTAGTGATTATATCATAGATACATAATAATATCTTTATAAGCTAAGCAGGAAAACATTCTCAGAAGTATATTGTTCGGGTCAGTGACTTTAAAGGAATTCCATAGGATGAATAGCCCCTCTGTCAGAAGAAAAGCCATGGTGTAAATTCCATTAGGACTCTCTTCTCTCAGTCACTTGGAACCTTCTCAAAAAGTCTCTTTCCAAGTGTCCCTGGTGGCTGCTTCTCAAATGTGATTTTTTTTTTAAGTGAAAGGAAAATTTGTTTCGCCATCCAAGAAGGAAATAGCTATTCAACCACTTAAAAAAATTTTAACTATAAGTACTTCAAAACGGAAACTTTCAAATGCTGAAGATTTTACATAAAATTTGTAGCTCTCAGCGATTGCTGTTTTTGTTGTATCCATTATAAACAAATTACATCTAGAGTTATAAGCAAACATACCTGGCATCTTACAAAGTTTAATAAATGGTTGGCTTATTTAAAAAAAAAATCAGAGTAAAAGCAGGACTAGTTACATGGAGTCACCAGTTGATTGAGCTTGCGTAAACACTTGACTAAAGTTTGGGTTGCTGCAGTTTGCCTATACAACCAATCCTAGTCAAGGATCAGTAAGCACCGGGCCTCCTCTTCAAGCCTTCAGATGTTACGAAGGCTTGGGCACAGCTGAGTGGTTACTTTTTATGTTTGGTCTCTGTCTTCAATGACTCTTCCACTGAGGAAGGTCTTCATTAAGGTGAGCTCAGTGGACACCAAGGACCTATAGAAGCCAGGTTCACCATCACCCTCTGCCTAAGAGTGATGAATTGAACACCCTCCCACTGTCTAGAGCACCAGAGAATGCAGAACACCAGAGCTTCTGCTCAGGGCGGAGTTCCTACGTTGTTTACATCAGTACAGACAGACAAACAAACACTTGCTAAGAAGGCAGGCACAGGATGGATTTCACGATGTTGTTTCAGTGAGTATCTATCTACTGAACTAGGAAAGGTCAAACGCTCTGCCTAACAAAGAAAGACAATTCTGTGCCATGCAAATGCATGGAAGGCAAAGCAGGAGGGACACTTAAAGGTTGTCAAAAGTCAGCAGAGTTCTGATCACCTGAGTTTGTTTGAGAGAATTGTAAAGCAAAAGTGTGCTGGTAACAGGTGTGGGAGCTTCAGCAACAGAGATGATCAGATGTGTTATGAAGTTGTACTGTGCTTTAGCTAGGTTGCCTTAGCTGCAGGATAGATAGATAGATACATACATACATACATACATACATATATACATACATAGATACATAGATAAATAGATACATGATAGATGATAGATACATAGATAGATAGATAGATAGATGATAGATACATAGAAACATAGATACATAGATAGATAGACACAGTTACATAGATACATAAATAGATAGATAGATAGATAGATACATACATACATACATACATACATACATACATACATACATAGACAGACAGATAGAAGCAGTTTTAACTGGCTGGGAACAGGGTGGAAGAGATGACTCCGTCATTAACAGCTAGGCTCACAAGCACAAAGAAGTGGCCAGTGTAGGACTTATGACTGTGGAGTCTATAGGTAGTTAGCTGATCCTGTCCAAATGGCTTTCCCTGTCAGAGATCAATCTCCTTCCAGGCTGTTGCGCTGCCTTCTCTGTGAAGACTCCATTTTAAGAGAGCTTTCTGTGCAACAAGCATGGGGAAAACTCAACAGGGCGCCTCCAGTCGTCTATGTGAGAAAGGCACCACGAGGACCCACGTGGTCTTTTCCCAGTTCCAGTTACGTACCTTGGACCAGTGTCTTAGTTTGGGTTTCTATTGCTCTGACGAAACAGCCGGACAAAAAAGCAAGTTGGAGAAAAAAGAGTTGATTGGGCTTATACTTCCATATCACCGGTCACCTCCAAAGGAAGTCAGGTCAGAAACTCAAGCAGGGCAGGAACCTGCAGGCAGGAGCTGATGCAGTAGACTTGGAGAAATGTTACTTTCTGGCTTGCCCAACCTGCTTTCTTACAAAACCCAGGACCACTAGTCCCAGGATAGCACCGCTCACAATGGACTGGGCCTTTGTCCATCATTTACTAATTAAGAAAATGTTCTAAAGCTGGATCTTATAAAGGCATTTTTCTCAACTGAGATTCTCTCTTTTCAGATGACTCTACCTTGTGTCAAGTTGGCACAAGACTAGCCAGTACAGCTAGAACTACTCAGAAAATCACAGGAGACACTAAAAAACCTGTCTTCATTCCAGAAGGCTATATGGCCAACTAAGAGACAGGCCATCTTGTTGCATAAAAAAAGAATGAATACTTGTAAAGCTAATCATTTCACCTACATTGGTTAATTCCAGAGCAGTTACAGTAAGAGAGAACTTGCTCCAAACTGGGTATCCTTCAGTTGAGTTAAGCAAGAACACAAGAAAGTAACCAGTGTGGATAATTCATTTTATATGCTACATTTACCAGATTTACCGAAGGCCTTGAGTGTTCAACTTCTTGAATGTTAAGATCCAGATTGAAAAGAAAGAAAGAAAAATCTAGATCAAAAGCTATATCTACACATTTCAAAATGAAGTGGGTATGTAGCAGTTAACAATCAACTTAGATTGTGTGGTGAACCATCTAAGTGTTAAAAAAAATTTCAGGGATTTAACTCAGTCCCAAGAGTGCTTACTTCATCAACAAAAGACCACGGGTTTGATCCATAATCTACAATTCCAGAAAAAGAAAAACTACATAGAATCAAGAATTATCCTTTCTAAAAAAAAAGAAAGAAAGAAAGAATTATCATCCTTTCTGCCATTTTATCCTGTCCTATACTTAAATATTTATGATCTCCTGAAAAGATCTGATTCCTAAGAAAATATGTGTAATGCCATCCTGGCTATTTAGTGCTTGGCTCCATGGTGCATTGCTGAAATATTTTAACAACATAAAGTTCCATTTCTCTCGACATCTGTCTGTTTCAGCAGGCAAGGAAAATACTTGCATATTTTCTGGTGACATTTTGGGTGCACAGGTGATGTGGAGGGAGCAGGGGATCAGGAATTTGAATCATTTTAGAGGCATAATGCAGGTTGTGATTAAGAGAATGGTGTCTGCCTTCTATCTGAGCCGTGACCATGGGAATGACTTCTCTGAGTTTTAGAGCTGTTTGTTTGTGATAAAGTATAGGACTCTATGTCAAAGAATCAAAGAACTAACGTACATGTGTTTTGCATACAGCAAGATATTAACAAAAGCTGGTGATGTATTAAGGCTAAAATTGTCAGTTTCCATCCAACAGTTTGTAATTGGATGTCCCAGCCTCAGATTTTTTTTTTTAATTGAAAATTTCCCTGATTGATTTAAAGTTCTCAGTTGAGCTGGCTTACATAAGAATAGTTGAATTGACTTCATCTTTCTCTTTTCTTACAGAGCTGATTCAAGTTTTTAGAATTACCTATTCATAATTTTCTCTGTGATGCTAAGACCGTATTCTGCCAATGGTTGCAATATTGCCCCACACCATGCAAATGTTCGGATCCTCATACACATTTATGGAAGAGATTTGTGAAATTTGCTTCGAAATTGAGTCTTTCAGTAACTCACCAATGGTCTAAGAATTATAAAATAATTGTCAAGATCTAAGAATCAAATGCGCAAATACTGCTTCTTAGCTTCTGCTTCCTAAGTCACTACAATGGAGTATATTATGTGTTTCACTTACATCTTAATTTTTTTTTTAGCTGAGATAACACAAAATTGTAAAGAATGAATATATCACGGTGGAAAAACTGGAAAAAATGTGAATTATTACATCATCGTTTGCATTTCATATAAACATCAACAGTGCTGTTTCCAAAGAAAATATGTAGACTATTAATTCTGATAAAAGGAACTATTGTTAATGAGCCAAGCACGTTAGATATTTGCTTTAGAGTTTAGTTAAATAAAAAGCCCTACTGCAAGAATTTTGTGGCACATCTGGGCCCTATTCTGCACTTTTTAAAAATGTAGGCACAAATCTCTCTGCGCTCAAAAGGAGTATACATTAATTAAACATAATAAACATATTTCAAATAAGGCTCCTATTTCATGGGCATTTTCCCAGGCCCTAGTGTTTGGATCAGGAAAGTCATATGGCTCTATAAGAGGGCCCCGTTCTGTGTTTCTCATACTACATATGTGCACCTCAGAATGTCTGCACAGCCAATAATTTAAGCAAGGATTTTCCCATTAACGTCCTGTCAACATCATGCCAGATGATTGCGAGCTCTTGTCAATTTGCTCTGAGCCACATTGTTTGGAGGAAGCAGAGGTGTGGACATCTGAAACGGAAGGTGTTAGGAAACATCTACCTCTCAGTTGCCCACAGTGCTGTGATTCCACTTAAATGTGAGCACCAAGAACTAAATCCCACATTCAGGCTTAGTTGCCCTGGTAACCGTAAGAAGTCATCCAACATCTCCAGCTTTGTGACTGATGATAAAAGGTGGTCGCTGAGTTATCTTCCTAAAGTGTTTGATTTTTCAAAGAACCTCTCTCTGTGTACAAAGTCAATAGCCAAGATCTCAAAAATCAATAGGTGGGTGAGGCTTTGGCCTTCAGAACTCGCATGCATTCCACTAAGTAAATGCATCAAACTAGCAGTGAATAGGGCGTGTGTGGAGTTACCAGCAATAATTAAGTTGTACCCTCTGCTCTGCTCACAGAAAATACTAATCTCTCAAAGCCAGATGCCAGCCTCCATCCTAAATCGGTGGTGGTGGGTGGGGGGAGCATGATTTTAATGTTAGCAAGGTGGACCAGTGACAGTTTATTGCAGATCTTCTTTCTGATGGTTAAATGAAACCTACAGTTTTTTTATTTCAGCTTAGACTTCAAACAATGATGTTGGCAGATTTGTTTCTTCAATTGAGCATTTGATTTTAGTCTTTAAACCGACTGGATCAGCACATGCCTTTAATCCCAGCATTTGAGGGGCAGAGGTGGGAGGAACTCGGTGAGTTCGAGGCCAGCCTGATCTACATAGCAAGTTGTGGCATAGTCAGGTCTACATAGAGAGATACTGTCTCGACTGTCCCCCTTGCCCCCCAAATAGCCCCGATGGAATAATTTTACCTCTTGATTTTCGTCTGGACTGGGCCTCTTGTGTAACCAAGTCCCAGCTAATTCAGCAGGGATCTGTCTTCTTTTCTCCTCAGCAACTCTCCCCTCCTCCTTCATGGCCACACCTCTCCTTTTCCCCTCCCCCTCTCTCTAGCTACCCCCTCCCTCCTTCTGTCTCTTCCCTTTCTTTTTTGTTTTTTAATTTATTTTTTTAATTGAATATCGCCTTCATTTACATTGCCAATGGTAAAGCCTTTCCCCGATATCCCCCCTCCCTTAAGACCCCCAACCCCTCCTCCTCCTCCCTACTCCTGCCTTCACATATATGCCCATCTACCCGACACACTCCCACCTTCCCCCTTCCCCTCCCCCCCCTACCCAGTTTCCCTTTGTTGGGGCCTCTGTTGAGCCTTTACCTGACCAAGGACCATTCCTCCCACTGATGCCCAACAAGGCCTTCCTCTGCCATATTTTTGGTTGGAACCATGTGTGCCCTTGGTTGATGGTTCAGTCCCATCTTGGGAGTCTTGGGGCTTTTGGTGCTACTTTGTTTTCAACCCAGTACCCCTGTAAAAGAAATCTCAACTCAAGCAGTTAACAAAACAAGCTACAAGCCTAGATTGGGCAGATTTCCCACTACACTACTCTATTTCCATCTATATTATCCCATATAACTTGCGGTTTCTCCAGGCCACGAGCTCCTGTTTCTTCAGAGAAACGCCTCTCCATTTCTCCTGGTAGCTCCTTCGCCTCCTGTTTATTCCTGTCGCTCCTCCCCTCGACTCTCAGCTCCTCCCCCTTCCTCCTGCCCAATCATTGGTTCAAGTCTTTATTTGAAAACTTAAGGCGTGGAGAAGGTTCACAAGGCAACTCCCCTCTGAGGAGTGGAATTAGCATCAAAAATACAAGCCCAGGGCTATCCACAACACACTGATGCCCAACAAGGCCTTCCTCTGCCAAATTTTTGGCTGGAACCATGTGTGCCCCTTGGTTGATGGTTCAGTCCCTGGGAGTCCTGGGTCTTCTGGGTGCCCGACATCATTGTTCTTCCCATGGGGCTGTAAACCCCTTCAGCTCCTCTGGACCATCCTCCAGCTCCTCCATTGGGGACCACATGCCCAATCCAATAGTTGGTTGTTAGCATCTGCCTCTATATTTGTAAGGCTCTGACAGGGCCCCTCCAGAGACAACCATGGCATGCTCCTTTTGGTATACACTTCTTGTCGTCCATAGTAGTATCAAGGTTTGTTGACTGTTTATAGGATGAATCCCCAGGTAGGGCAGTCTCTGGGTGGCCTTTACTTCAGTCTCTGTTCTACACATTGTCTCCCTTATTGCTCCTGTGACTATTTTGTTTCCTTTCTTAAAGAAACTGAAGCACCCTCACTTAAGTCCTCCTTCTTCTTGAGCTTGGTGAATTGTAACTTGTTTATTTTGAGCTTTTGGGCTAACATCCGCTTATTAGTGAGTGCATACCATGTGTGTTCTTTTGTGATTGGGTTTCCTCGTTCAGGATGACACTTTCTAGTTCCATCCATTTGCCTAAGAATTTCATGAATTCATTGTTTTTAATAGCTGAATATCTTCCCTTTCTTTTTTGTTTGTTACTTTCTCTCTTCTTTTTTCATACAGGGTCTCCCTGTGTGATTGAGGCTCCCACACACCCATTTGCAGCTGGCTTCTTGACCAGAAGATGATTTTTTGTTTGTTTGTTTTTGAGACAGGGTTTCTCTGTGTAGCCCTGGCTGTCCTGGAATTCACTCTGTAGACCAGGCTGGCCTTGAACTCAGAAATCCGCCTGCCTCTGCCTCCCAAGTGCTGGGATTACAGGCGTGTACTGCCACTGCCTGGCATAGATTTATTTATTTATTCTATTTGAGTACACTGTAGCTGTTTTCAGACTCCAGAAGAGGGCGTCAGATCTCTTTACAGATGGTTGTATGGGTGCTGGGATTTGAACTCATGACCATTGGAAGAGCAGTCGGTGTTCTTACCCGCCGAGCCATCTCTCTAGCCCCCGAGATGATTTTTTAATGAAGCCGTCTCTATTGTTTTTCTTCTTCTCATCATTTCTAATTTTTTTTCTAATAAAACATTTAAGGAACTACATCACTTTTCTCTGCTGGGTTTCTGCATGGATGTGGTACAAAGGCTTAAGGAAAAAAAAAACTCTTGTTTTGTTTATTTAGCTTTTCTGTTTTAAGAAAACAATTACTTTCAAAAACAATTTCACACAAAAGTACTGGATTTACATCATTTCTCCCCGTGTGTGGTGTGTGTGTGTGTGTGTGTGTGCAAAAAGTTAAACTGTCTAAGTCCAGTCAGTGCTGCTCATATGCATATGTGTTTAGGAACATGTGGTTTGGGTTGGATCACTTATCTGGGGCTCATTGATGGAAAGACTCTCTGTTAGCAGCCTGTAGTGCTTCATCTAGAGCTGGGACCTTGGGAAGTTTACCCCATCCACACTGGGATGTGAACTGGTGTTGTCTTGGTGCAGGTGTTGTTTAAGTGACTATATTATGAAGACTTCGTGGGCGTCACTTCACATCATACAGAGAGGATGCTATCTCATAACGCATGTCCTGGCCCTCTGACTCTTTCGGTCTTCCTGACGCCTACTCCATGATGCTCCTTGAGCCTTAGGTGTGAAGATTGTGTTGTAGATGGACCAACTGGGGATGGATACCCACAGTCAGCTGCTTTTTACATTGTGACCAGCCCTTTCCAAAACTTAACCAGACATCATCCTAGGCAGTCAGGTTATGAGCACAAAGGCACACATTTGCTCTTCGGTTGGATGACAACTTGTGAGTTTACTCTAGGGCTCACGGTTTTTGTCCTGTTGGTTAGATGTTGTCTCTGCCTTGGGGTAGTCTTACAGGTTTGTATGCTTTTGGTTTGAGGCAGTCCCCAAGTCTTGATGTCGGCAGTGATCACTGTCTGCAGGAAGTGTTTCCAAGTTCTTGGTGTCTTATTCAAACCATTGAAGACGTGAACACAAACAGGAAAGCACAGAGGGCTTCTTATTCAGAAGCAAAGCAGAGACAAAGCAGATAGACTGCAAGGAGAAGTAGGTAGAGTGAGATTTATTCAGGATCCCTGGATTGTTCCTCAGAGCTTCCTTTTGTGAGTCTAGCAGGAGTTGGTAGCTCAGGACAAAGTGTGAGTGCTTTTTTGTTCTGACTGATAGGCATGGGTTATGTGAGCCTACATTCACTGTGCTTGCCTTCTCCCATGATGCTTCTGCTCTTAATCATATACATTCATGACCTTACACATGCATTCATGACCACACACATGCACTCATGATCATACACATGCATTCATGACCATAGGCATGCATTCAAGATCATACACATGCATTCATGATCATACACAAACATTCATGATCATATATAGGCATTCATAATCATACATGGGCATTCATGATCATATGCAGGCATTTATAAACATCACACATGGACATTCATAATCACACATACACATTCATGATCATACACGTGCATTCATGATCATACATACACATTCATGATCATATATAGGCATTTATGATCATACACAGGCATTCATGATCATATACAGGCATTTATGGTCATACACAGGTTTCATGAACATATACATGCATTCATGACCGTACACATGCATTCATGATCATATACACACATTCATGATCATACGCATTCATTCATGATCATATATAGGCATTTATGGTCATACACAGGTATTCATGATCATACACAGGCATTCATGACCATACACATGCATTCATGATCATACCATGAATTCATGATCATACACATACACTCATGACCATACACATGTATTCATGATCATATACATGAACTCATAACTATATGCATGCATTTATGTTCATACACAGGCATTCATGATCATATGCATACATTCATGACCATATATATTTACATTCATGACCATATAAGAGCATTCATAGTCATACACAGCATTAATGATCATACACATACATTTATGACTATACACATGCATTCACGGCCATATACATGTACTCATGATCATTTATAGGCATTCATGATTATACATGGGCATTCATGATCATCTGCAGGTATTTATAAACATCATACATGGGTATTCATAATCATACACATACATTCATGACCATATACATATATTCATGACCATACACAAGCATTCATGGTCATATACAGGCATTCATGATCATACACATGCATTCATGATCATACACATGCATTCATTATCATACATATGAATTCATGACTATATACATGCATTCATAATCATATACATGAATTCATTATCATAAACCTTCATGACCGTACACATTCATTCACGGTCATACATAGGCATAGAGGATTTTCCCTAAAACTTTACTCAAAGAATAATGCCTGTGTATGGGCCTAGAAGCCACCCCAGCTGGGTAGGTACATTGTCTCTGGTCAAGATTATGGCCCAGTGTGTCAGGCAATAATAGAGGAGTTGTTGGAAAGTTAACAGAGAGCTATATAGTATGCCTTGGATGGAGAAGTGTATATGTGCATGAATCAGTATTGAGTGTATATTCCTTGTTGCTAAGCTATCCCTACAAATTATTACCTGTTTTACTGATTCCTGTGACCCAACCAAACCTGCAAATGGTATTATCTGGTTATAATTAAGGGTCTCAAAAATAAATTAAACTGGGTAGAAGGTATGTCTTTTATCTTTTGATTTGGGTTTTATTGGCGTGAAGAGACACCATGACCAAGGCAACTCTTATAAGGACAAACATTTAATTTGGGGCTGGCTTACAGGTTCAGGGGGTTAGTCCATTATCATCATGGTAGGAAGCTTGGATGTGTGCAGCAGACATAGTGCTAAAGGAGCCCAGAGTTCTACTTCTTGGTCCATAGGCAGCAGAAGGAGACCGTGTGCTACACTGGGCAAAGCTTGAGTGTATAAGACCCCAAAGCCCTGCCCCCACAGTGAGATATTTCTTCCAACTAGGCCACACCCCCTGATAGTGCCACTCCCTATGGTCAGTCATTCAAAAACATGAATCTGTGGGGGCCATTCCTATTCAAACCACCATAAGGTTTGAATACCCTAACTGTAATGACTAGTGCCTAACAGAGCAAAAAAAAAAAAAAAAAAAAAAAGGGAACATTTAGTGTACATAAAGGGAGTGTGGAGATGGAGATAAAGCTAGAATGAAGAAGAGACGATGTTCGCAGCCATCCTGAGATAGATGGGGGAGCACAGATTATAATCTCTCCCTCAGAGTCTCGGGAAGAAACAGCAAGTTTCTTGATAGCCAACTCCGGGAAACTGATACACAGAGGGAACCTTCAGTGTGGCCCTCCAGACTGTCCGTGTCCCCAGTGCTGTCAGAATATGTTAGTTACAGCTACAGAAGACAGACTCTAACTGCTGTTTCAGCAGCTGCTTCCTGAAGGAGATGGGTACCCCTGCTGCCACACGCTGGCTTCAGCGGGTGGAAGCAATTGGCCAGGGTAGCCTTGGAAGTCTCAGGTTTACGGATGAACAGCTCATTTTACCCCTGGTGCCCTCCAAGAGATAGATTTCCTTGAGAAGGTATGTCAACCCTAACAACTTACAGTTTAAGAGCAATTTAAAACGAAACCCTTTACTCCGGAACAACGACAGCTACACGCCAACATATAGCTTTTCCCAAGAGTGGCGCTTGATTTGCTGAGCCACTGGAATCTTGGTTTAACTCCCATTAATTCGAGTGATAGGAAATAGCTTACAATAGCATAGAAGGAAGGGAGAGAGGAAGAAATTAGATATAACTGAAATAACTGAAACTGAAAAGGGAGAAAGGAAGGATCAGAGGCAGTATCGAGTGATATGCAAATCAGACGGTAAGGAGGGAGGAGACAGCCTGCTGGATATCTGGAATGTGGAAAGTACCACATTAACTATTTAAAATCAGACTGCTTCTGGCCAAAGTATCTGCTGCATTGTTAACCACATAAAGATATATGCTCATTTGACCAATAAGGGACACCGGAGTGCAGAGGGGCCCCCTGGCAAGGGGAAACCCACAGCCATGCCTTTGTGAGACAGCTGAAAGTATTTCCTGCCCAGCGCCCTCCTCCACTCCGCCCCCCCCCCCTGCAGTCTACACCCAGCCCTGGGCAGTAAGACCAAGGGCCGCCTTCTTCTGTAAGGTGTACAGAGATTGAGTGCACCCCAAGTTTCTCTCATGTGCTGTTGAAGTGCGTGCTATCTACACTTCCATAGCAGAGAGCAGAGAACTGCATCCTCCTATATCAGGAAAACTTTTGACTCACCAGAGATAGTCTTCCTAATGATATTTATCCTAACCCAATTTTCTCTTATTTGGGGGGATTTGGCCTTCGGTAAAACAGAATTTCCTCTGCTTCTTCCCTCTCAGAATGGGGGAGGGCGAGCCACGGGACAGGATGTCTGGCTCCGTGCCAGGACGTCCTGCAATTGAGTAGTCTACAGATGAGAAGAATGACGGCGTTTAAGAACAAACAAAAGGAAAGTATAAATCCTCCAAGCAGCAGATATGTGTAATTTAGTCTAGTTTTCCATTTCGACTTTTAAAAGACCTCAAGATCATAGACAATAACGACCCTGACGTCGGCGAGCTGCTACCCTAAATCTCCCTCGATGGGGCTCATAACCAAAGCATTATTTATAAACATATGGTGCAACTTGATGGCTTTGAACGAAGGTGGATCCAATTTGCTATCTCCATCCACAAGGTCCCAGGAGCGGCGGAAACCCTTTCCTCCAGAGCTATCGTGCGTTCTCAGGAAACCGTCCCCACTGCGGAGTCCACAGAAGGACTAGATTTCTTTGTTATTATTGGCTTATATTCATCTCTTCCATGCGTGCCAGTTCCCACATTTATGCAGAAGTACCATTTAGCAGCACACCAGCGCTGGTAAAGTCATACATGTTTAAAAGGAAAAGTATTTGTCCCCTCCTCATTGATAAGGCCTTGTATCTACTCATCATGTGTAATTCTTACACTAAAATCCCTAAACCCCAGGTCCAATCTTATGAGTTCCTACAAAAACCCTTTAGCCTTTGTCTATGGGTACAGTGATTTTCATCACCATAGTGAAATATCCAATACAGGCTGTTAACGAAAATAAAAGCTTTCTTTTATTCACAGTTTGAAAGCTCAGGAGCAGGTTACCTGCATCCGTGTCACACTTCATGCCAAGACGCAGAGTTGGCAGGACCCACGCTTTCTCCTTTTATTCCTTGTTTTAAAATTTATTTATTTGTTTGCTTATTTATTTTATGAGAGAACACGTTGCTGTCTTCAGACACACCAGAAGAGGACATAGGATTTCATTACAGATCCCATTTTAGATGGTTGTGAGCCACCATGTGGTTGCTGGGAATCGCAGTCAGTGCTCCAAACCACTAAGACATCTCTCCAGTCCCAGGCTTTCTCTTTTTAAGGCAACCCTCTTAAGAAAACTCAAGAGGCCACGTGACACCTGCCATCCAAGAGCATGACCCCAATGACCCAAAGACCTCCCAGTGGGACCCTCACCCCAAAGGGTCCTTAAATACTACCACTCGGTGGACCAAGCTTTCAAAGCACAGCAAAGTCTGGAAGATACTTAAACCACACCAAACCACGGCAGTTATACAGCACTTATTGGCCTTCAGAACCTTCCCTGGCCACACCCCAACTCTCGTCCGTACTCACTGAAGTCACGTAGATACATGGAGTTTGCGCTCTCCCTTTGGCCATCTGTTCCTTTGTTTGGACATAGTGATTTTCTCTTCCTACCTCTTACTCCATTGCTTTACACTATATGCAGAGTCTTTGTCTGTGGAGCATTGCAGACTACTTGACAATAAGCTCTGTAGGCCAAAGGACTAAGTCACTTGTCTCCTTCTCCACTCTGAAGTACACTACTGTGTACACAGCTTACCCTCTAGCGTCTTGCCTGCATATGTGACTAGACTACAAGTCTGAAGATGAACATTACATGATTTAAATTACTGCATAATTTGGGGGATATCCACTCGAATCACATGTAATTGGCATATCAGGTTAAAAGACTGTCTTCTGAGCTATTTTGTATTTTTATCGTGTATTAGAATTTAAACTAGGAATGCCTGTTTACCTTTGATTTTCAAGTGAACTCAAGTTGGTAAAAGGCCCTTTCATTTGTAAAATGATAACATGTCACATCACTATCGATGCAATTTTATGATATTTCCTGCAAATGGAAACTTGAGGGAATGAATGTTTTATGGCAAAGACTGCAACCACAAGATTTGATCCTGAAATGTTAATGATGCCAAGTCACTGAGGGAGAATTCAGTGGCCTGCACTGTTAAGTTACTCAGTCACCTGAGCAGAGCTCCCCACCGTTACCCCCTGTCCCCCTTACTGCTCCTCTGAGCACAGGAGTGCTTGCGCCATGTATGCATTTGGTGGGAAGATTTATGCAGAAAGGAAACTATTGAAAAGGTATAAAATATGCCAGGCGGTGGTGGTGCACGCCTGTAATCCCAGCACTTGGGAGGCAGAGACAGGTGGATTTCTGAGTTCGAGGCCAGTCTGGTCTACAGAGTGAGTTCCAGGTCAGTCAGGGCTACACAGAGAAACCCTGTCTTGGGGGGAAAAAAAAGCAAAACGAAAAGGTATAAAATGGCGGGAGATTCTTCTGGGAGTGGTTGATTCAAACAGAAAGGTAATGCCTTTAAACTGAGTGTATCTTTACTAAGTAGCCCAGCAGCGGCTTGCTTTCATAAATCGTGAGGCAGGACATGATTTCAGTGTTTAATTACATGCTGATTAACGCCAAAGGCCATGCAGCATCACCTTTCAAAGTACCACAAAGGAAAAGTCGTAAACTAGATTGAGTGTAAGGCAAATGTGGGGCGTGGAGATGGCTCAGTGATTGCCACACAGGCATGGGAGATGTGGCGGGGTGGGGGGGGGGGTGTTGATTCTCAGAATGCACACAGAAAAGATGGAGGCAGTGTGCATGCTTGGCATTGGGATGTAGAGACAAGAGGGTCCCTGGGGCTCACTCAATCAGCAAACTCCAGGCCAACCCTGTTGCAAAACACAAGGAAAGGCAGAAGAGATGCCTCAGGGGTTAAGAGACAGTTGCTCTTGAGAGGAACCAGATTCAATGTCCAGAGCTCACACAGTGGCTCACAACTGTTTAGGCATGTATGTGGTACAGGGAGACATATACATACAAAACATACAAACACATAAACAACAGGATAAAGTAAGACAAAAAAAAAACCCATAGGACAAATAAACCACAAGGAAGGCAGCTCCAGAGAAGCACTAGGACTGACCTCTAGCTTTTATTTATGGACACACACACACACACACACAGCACACAAAGGGAAATATGTTGGATTATATAATTGCATAACCTGATTTTTTTCTTCTTTCAATTTCTTCCCTTTGATGACACTTATGGCCCCTTGGACCCAGGAAGCTCTCTGCTCCTATTCCCAGACTGGCTGCCTAGAGCTACAAGCTAGGCCTTGTATCCTGTTCTGTCACAGAAGGGTAGAAATGTAGCTTAAGCCAAAGTCCCTGAATTTGTTACCCCTCATGGTCAGATCTGTTCTTGTGATCATCCCATGACCAAACACAGTTTTGAGGATGTCCCAAATGAGCTGATTATTTTAAGTGAGTTGCAGATCATTCCTGAGGTTGGGTGGGCCTAGTTCCATCCAAGAATAGGTTTCTGAATTATTAAGCCAAAAGGGGGACTTAGAGAGGGGACTCAGCAGTTAAGAGCACTGACTGCTCTTCTAGAGGTCCTGAGTTCAATTCCCAGCAACCACATGGTGGCTCACAACCATCTGCAATGCGATCTGATGCCCTCTTTGGGTGTGTCTGAAGATAGCTATAGTGTACTCATATAAATAAACAAATCTTTAAGAAGGAGGAGGAGGAGACGAAGAAGAGGAAGAAGAAAGGCTAGATGGTGGTGCTTACGGGGCTTTAATTCTGATACTTGAGAGGCAGAGGCAGAAACATCTTAGAGTTCAAGGCCAGCCTGATCTACTCAATGAGTTCCAGAACAGCCAGGGCTACACACACACACACACACACACACACACACACACACACACACACATACACATACACACAAAAAACCCACTGTCTCAGAAAAAACAAACAAACAAAAGGGAGAGTGAAGAGTGAGTCTTGGCTGGTATGTCAGTTAGTGGCTGTGGGAAGAAAGCGAGAAATAAGAACATGGGACAGTTCCGTGATTCTGGTTTTGTTTAAACAACATTTTAATGTCTGTACATGAATATACATGTATCTATACTGAATTGCAAACAAGAATAGCTAACATGTTGATTCTGATAAAAGGAGAATGTTTTTCTATAAGGAGTTGTCTGTTACAGTTGTATGTTTTGCTTCAGTTCCTCAAAAAACAAATCCTGGAAGATTTTCACTCTAGAGATTAATTAAACAACCCTAGAAAGAACCAGAAAGGGACAGAGGAGACAACGCCCCTTCTGGGTGCAATGGTAAGCAAGGGAAGTTTTGGTTTCACCCTGCAGGAAAACTTTGAAGAAGAAATTATGTCTCAGCGTGGCTGTGGCCCAAGGAACAGCCTGAGGAGTGGGTGGGATTCCCAGTGTGACCCTGCGATGGGACCTCTGGCCCAGTAACCTTAATCTAGAACTCACAGCTGTCCATGCATTAAAGCAAGGGCAGCTCTGGAGGCTGGGTTGGTTGACTCTTGAGCCAAGGCTGTAGCCAGTGGCTTCTGGAACTAAAACACACTAAGATATAGGGGAAAGGGGACTGGAGAGATGACCCCGTGGTTAAGAGCAATGGCTGGTCTTGCAGAGAACCTGAGTTCAGTTCCCAGCATGCATAAGGTGGTTCACAACTATCTATAATGGCAGTCCCAAGGGACACAATGACTTTTTAGATCTCTATTGGAACCAGGTATGCACATGGTGCACGAGCATACATGTAGGCTAAATACTCATACACATGAAATGAAAAAAAAACAGATCTTTTAATAACAATGATATATATTTATATAGTGTAAATATGTATGGGTTTATAAGTGAGAATACAAAATACTCATATACATAAAATAAAAATAAATAGATCTCTATAAACAACTTATATATACATCTACGTCTACATATACATATACACATTACATATATAGTACATACACATGTATACATACATATACACATTACATATATACATACACATATATTACATATGCATATACATATGCTACATGATGAGAGTACAAAGAACAGTGAAACAAGATTGAGAGCAGAGGGTATAGGGTCAGGCCCAGATACAATGCACTGATTAAGGACAGACAGATTCAACCCACACAGCCTGTGAGACACTCAAGTTTCACCGAGAAGCTCCTCTGAGGCATCTGGCATCTGAATGCTGCTGGTGGCCATGCAGGTGCCACTAATCCACTGCCACTTCAGGTTCCCAAACATATCCATTGTTTCCTTCCCCAACCCTGAGTCCACTTGTGTCTCAAGCTTTTAATATCCAGTGGTGTTGGGTGACATGTTTCTAGTTCTGCCACAACTGTCAGACAGAAAGGCAATATCTGGCACATCAAACTTCTATACTGAGAAGCAATATAGACAAAATGACGAAATGGGCCCCATCCATTACTATAGTCTCCCCGTTATCTACAGTTCCAGTGTCTAGTTTTCAGATTGTGGTTGATCTCCGTGCCCTCAAGAGGTAACTCTTATAAAGGAAAACATTTGATTGGGGCTGCCAGCTCAGAGGCTTAGTCCATTATTATCAGGGCGGGAAGCTTGGTGGCACACTGGCAGACAGGGGCTGGAGAGGTAGCTGAGAGTTCTAATCTGGATCCACAGACAACAAGAAGAGAAATGCCATGCTGGGTGTGGCTTGGTCATCTGAGACCTCAAAACCTCCTGCCTCCATTGATATACTTCTCCAGCAAGGCAATGCATACTCTAATAAGGCCACACCTCCTAATAAGGCCACACCTCCTAATGAGGCCACACCTCCTAATAAGGCCACTCCTTATGGGCCAAGCATTCCAATCTCAGTTTGGTAGCATCAGCCTGAGCATCCTAGGTATGGACTGACATGTATTGTCTTAAAAGAGGTAAAGGTGCCATCTTACTGGTCAACAGCTGTGAAAAGACACATGACCAAGGCGACTCTCATAAAAGTATTGAGTTGAGGCCATACTTAAAGTTTCAGAAGGTTAGTCCATTATCAGCATGGTGGGGAGAGCATGGCAGCTCTCAGGCAGGCATGGTGTTGGAGAGGTAGCAAAGTGATACATCCTGATTCACACACACACACACACACACACACACAGAGAGAGAGAGAGAGAGAGAGAGACAGACAGACAGACAGACAGACAGACCCTGAGCCTGTTCTTGGATTTTGAAACCTCTAAGCCTACAATCAGTGACAGTCCTCCAACAAGCCCATAGCTCCCAATCCTTCCCAAACACCTTAGCTGCTAAGGATTAACCATGCACATATGTGAGCTATGGGGGCAGTCCCATGTAAATCACCACAGGTCACTACACATAGCCTAGTGCTAAAGCATTTAAAATAAACAAAAGGCAGTTAAGGTATTTTGACCTGGAGCTACAGTGGGGATGGTGAGTGGGACATCTTTCCCTCCAGAGAGACATAGGAAGAGCCCAAAGAACTCGGATACAAAGGGTCTGATCTCAAGGAAAGAGTTTGCAATTCGGACAAGAAGTAGGAATGATATCTCATCGAGCATGGTTCTATTGTTTTCTTAAATATTGATGAGACTTTAACTTCACATACGGAATAATCGCTTTTCTGTTGCTGTGATAAAGCGCCATGGCCAAGACAACTTACAGGGCAAAGAGTTTATTTTGGCGTATGGTTCCATAGTGCCTCTAAACTGTTTGGATTTAGGTAGATGTACTATTTCCCCTATTCCACAGAAATAGAAACTCTAAATTGTAAATCTTCATAGTCATTTCCAAGGTAAACTATGTTTGTGTCTGTTTTTACACACACACACACACACACACACACATGAGTGAAATATATACCTATTGTTAGTACCGAGACCTGCGAGGTATACTTGTTTATTTATTTTGTGCATATATGTGCAGTGGCGCACACACAGGACCATTTGAAGGGGTCCGTTGTCTGCTTGTAGGATGTGGTTTCTGGATGCCTTAGGTCACCAGGCTTGGTGGCAGGTGCTTCTTTCTGCTGAGTCATCTTGAAGCCTATGCCTTTGAATGAAGTTGCTATGAAGGTATTTTGTGATCTTGAACCGCACTTTTAAGAATTTATTTACAATCAGAGTGGCATCACCTTACGTTTTATGCTGGGGGAAAAAGCCTTATTGATATCCACATGCGTTTCTTTATAGAAGGGTAATATTAACATTCTACGAGATCATATTTATATGCCCGAGATTTAAAACAAAAACATAGGTAATAAAGACATATAACATCTGGGATCTGATTTAGTTTCTCTTCTTGACACAAAGTTTTGATGTATAAAACATTTACAATATGACTAAACCAAGTGGCAAACTTGGAGGAGTCCCATTATCTCCCATCCTCTACAATCATGCCTAACTCCCAAGGCCATACCAGGCAATGGGCTTTCTACTCACAGTGGGCAGCAGGAGGAATCCAGCCCGGGTTTATCATCAGCTTGCCCTGCCTCAGGACTCCCCTCTGGAAGTGCAGGGTCTACCTTTGTGTGACTAAGCTATTCTTGATGACAATGGAGCCATTTTGGGACATGAAACAGTATACTACTCTGAAAAGGAGTTAAAGCTTTGGTTTGGAATTAATTTGTTTTATAAATCACCCAAAATCCATTCTTGTATCCTGAGGTAGAACATGTCAGTTCAATTGGTTAATGTGGCAGTTTCTACTCAGTGCCTTGTAGGAGGCCTGGGTTCCCTCAAAGGTTTCTAGGGGTATTGGGGGAGCAGAGAAGCAGATCTTCCAAGGCCTGCTTTCCTGCATAGTGCATTTTCTTTTTTGACTCTCTTACTATCAGGCTTCTACAAAAAGACTAAAAGAATCATTTTTGTCTGTAAAAGGTTAATGACGTTTAAGATGTGTATTTTCTTCAACTCCAAAATTTTTACATGGATAGTAAATCTCCATGAAGGCCTAAATGCCAGTGGCTTGGTTGCCAGCCTATGGGACTATAGGAAGGTGAAGGAATCTTTAAAAGGTGGGGCTGTGTTATGGGAAGTTAAGTCACTGGGTAAAAGGATTTGAAAGGGAGATGAGACCAGGGCCCCGCCCTCTCTCACCCTCCTGCCTCTGAGACAGGAACAGAATTCCTCTACCACATTCTCCCATTCTGATTGTACTGTCTGGTTTTGTGTCTCAACTTGACACAGGCTGGAGTTATCACAGAGAAAGGAGCTTCAGTTGAGGAAATGCTTCCATGAGATCCAGCTGTGGGGCATTTTCTTGGTTGGTGATCAAGGGGGAAGGGCCCCTTGTGGGTGGTGACATCCCTGGGCTGGTATTCTTGGGGTCTATAAGAGAGCAAGCTGAGCAAGCCAGGGGAATCAAGCCAGTAAGGAACATCCCTCCATGGCCTCTGCATCAGCTCCTGCTTCATGACCTGCTTGAGGTCCAGTCCTGACTTCCTTTGGTGATTAACAGCAATGTGGAAGTATAAGCTGAATAAACCCTTTCCTCCCCAACTTGCTTCTAGGTCATGATATTTGTGCAGGAATAGAAACCCTGACTAAGACACTGATGTATTATGTCACTGACAGCCCAAAGCTATGGGGCCATGTGACCATGAACTAAAATCTCAGAAATACCATGCCAGAGTACATAATTTTTCTTTAAAAGCACAGGAACTCTGTTATTTTGCATCAGCAGTGGAAAGCTAATACAACTGGGGGGGGGGGGGAATCTAGTAGAGATTCTTGCACATGTGCTCAGAGATACAGAGATCAAAACTTCTCTGCTAAGATTACTAATGGTGGATTGATAACATCCTAACATTCTTCGGTAGGGAGAAATCTAGTTCATCGATGGTGTAACTATAATATAGAGAATATCATGCAGGCGACAAAAATGTGCAGAAAGAGGCCAAGCAGGGTAAAGCACGTTGTATACAAGGCTGAAGGCTGGAACTGCACTGCCAGGACTCACACAAAACCTGCATGGGCTTGATGGTTCACCAGTCCTCCCAGCATGGAAGGTAGAGACAGCCCTGTCTGAGCAAGTTGATTCGCTAGGCTAGATGAAGCAATGAGGTCCAGATTTACCCAAAGACCCTGCCAGAGTACAGATCATGTAGAGTGGCTGAGACATGAGTGTGGTATCACATTGCCACAGACATGTTTGCACACGTACCCATACCTGCATGTACACCCCCATGTCAACATACGTATGTGCACACATGTATACCATACATACATAAACATTCGTGGAAATGTCTTAGTCAGTGTTCTGGTGCTGTGAAAAGACCGCACAACCACAGCAACTCTTATAAAGGCGAGCATTTAATGGGAGCTTGCTTAAAGTTTCAGAGGTTTAGTCCATTGTCATCATGGCAAGGAGCATCATGGCTGGCATGCACACATGGCGTTGGAGAAGTAGCTTGAGAGTTCTATGTCCACCTCCACAGGCAGGAGGAAGAGAAAGAGCCTCTGAGCCTGGCTTGAGCATCTCAAACTTCAAAGCCCACCCCCAGTAACATACTTCCTCCAATAAAGCCACACCCACTCCAACAAGGCCACACCCACTCTTACAAGGAAACACCCACTCTAACAAGGCCACACCTTCTAATCCTTCTAGGTAGTGCCACTCCCTGATTGCTAAGCATTCAAACATTTGAGACTACAGGGCCATTCTTATTCAAACCACCATACAAGTTTTGTTGTTTTTTTTTTTAAGTAAGCTTCAAACAATGGGTATAGTATGATCTCATTTCTAAGACAAAGATCTGGACATTAATATGGGCATGGATGTGGACAGAGACATATACCCGTATACATATACATATGTAGAGTCTTAAAGAAAAGGACTGGAATACACATCAACTGTTTCCAATAGTTGCCTCTGAGCAAGAAAAAAATATAGAACAGAAAGGAGGGGAAAGAGGATCTGTCATGTTCGGGAGCAAATATTTCTGAATTGTTTGAATGTTCTACAATGGGGATTTACTTTAGCAGAGTGTGTACACGTTTTAAAGGAGACGTTTTACAAGAGCTTGGAAACCAGTTGGATTCAGATCCAACAAGGCCATGAGTAGCTGTGTTTTTCCTACACAGGCAAGTTTCTTAGTCTGCGTCTTGCTTCTGGGGGAAAAAAACCCTGGTAAAGGTCTTTGGCATGGACAGTTCTGCTTAAGTCTAGTCCCATGGCCCTGGTAGGTCTGCTCTTTCACATTCCAAGATGGTACCTCAAACACCACTTCATCTTCACAGAGGGAATTATTCACCCTTGTTTAGCAGCAGTCTAACAAGAGGGGAGGGGAGACGGAGAACAGAAAGACAGCAAATGAGAGGCAGGGTCCTGGCTGTGTTTTCTATAATAGCACGCAACGTACCCATGAAGGTCTTCTCAAGAGTCTTAAAGTTGCGGTGATATATGAAGAAGGGTTTTGGAGAGGACAGCAGACTGAAGCACCACCTAAAATCACAAAGAGAAAATCTGACCACCGTTGGACAGAGATCACAATGACTCCTCAGGCTAGTGTCCCAGTAGTCACGATCCAGATCTGGTGAGACAGTGTGCTTCTGATCAGTCCCAGGTCACAGCAGGTACCTTGTGCGAATGCCATGGTCCAACCTTGTCCACTTCTTTGAATGTCTATATTAAGATGCCATTTACATCTCAAACAATGTTCCCATTAGAGCACACGGTTTGCTAGTTTTTTAGTATATTCACAGTTGTGAAACTATTACAATCAGACTTAGAATTTAGCTTTTGTTCACTCCTAAAGGTAAATCTCTCACCTCCAGCAGCTGCTTTTCACTCCCTTTTCCATTCTTCAGAGAAGATGAACAGACTTTCCATCCCAATACTTTTGGTGATTCTGGATATTTTACATAAATGGAATATTTTAAAAGATTTAATATAAGTATATGTGTTTGTGTGTGTCTGTGTCTGTGTGTCTGTGTGTATGCGAGCTCACATTTGGGCCTGTGAGTATGAGTTCACTGGCCACAGAGGTCAGAGCTCAGATTCTCTGCAGCTGAAACTACAGATGGTTGTGAACTGTCTAACATGGACAATCCAGGCCTTCCAGAGCAGTAAGTGCTCTTAGCCACTAAGCCATCTCTCTAGCCCCATTAATGGAATTTGACAACAGTAACCTTCAGAGTTTGGCTCGGCACATTTCTTTCAAGAATCAAACATATTGTAGCATGTGTCATACATGTTGTAGCACATGTCAGTGCTTCATATCCTTTTCAGTGCTGAGTACTATCCCATATTATGAATGTATACATGTAGCGTTTTATTTTTCCAGTTGCCAGATCATTAGCAATTATATCATCTATACTTGTGCTTTTTCAATGTTTCAGCTGTTGTGGGTATGTTGGATGTATGTTTAAATTTCCCTTATATGTTTATATGTAAATGATATGATACAATATGAATAGACATGTTGAGTAAAGGAACTCTAGTAGGCTGGAGCTTGCCAAACATGGCTTTGAAAAGCCTTGAACTTCCTCTCTTCCCTCTGCCTTGCTAAGAACCGCATTCCTAAAGCTAGCCACCAAGGGCTAATCATTCCTCACTAGCCACTTCCTCCCACTGAGGCTGACTACCTAGGTCTAGCTATCAAAGTATTGAAGTCCGACCATCAGAAGCCCCCTTTTGGCTCACCTTAATTATTATTCCCAATTAAAATTAGCCAACTCACCCTCACACAGGGTTTCCCCTTTCACTTTTATAAGCGAGAATTTGCCTATGGCCATGGCTGTCTCCTCTCTATCCAGAAGTCCTTTGTCATGCCCCTATCCTAGACTAATATACCACTACCCTCCCCCTTGCTCCAGTTCTCTCCTCTCCCTTGTTCCCTCTCCCTTCTCATCCTCTCTCTCCTGCCTTTGTTGTCTCTTATTCCCTGCCCTCTGCTCCTCTGGGACAAATAAATCTCCTTTGTGCTGAGGACTTGATTTGGAGGTATCTTGGGCTGACTCTCAGGCCCCAAAGGATCAGTTCTACGGAAATTGTACCCTAAACATTCTAATGAAAGACCGTTTCCTCAAGTGGCCATATCACATCTCAAAAAGCAATTTGTAATGTGCTAGTGTCCCTGCATTCTCAGCACCACTTCCGCAGTATGTGTTTGTGATCTCAGCATCCTGCTGGAGTGACGTCACTTCCCTATGCTCCGGAAGATGACTACTGGAAGTAATGGCCCTTCCCTCAAACAGCGTTATAAGCAACCACAAAGTCCAATGGCTCCAACCACTGGCATCCAGTCCTCCCTCTGAGGGGTTAGGCGTCCCTTCTGGATTTATTTCATGTGTCTTCATTGCAGAACTGAGATTGTTTCTGCCATGGTGGAGCGTTCACTCTCCGATGACGAACAGGAACAGGCTGTGGCCTGAATCTGGCACATGACACTTCTGCTTTCCAATTGTGGTTCAAAAAATTCCTGTCACCAAACCTAACTCCAATACGGCCAGTAAATAAACTTGACTTACAGAGTGAACGAGCAAGAGAGTGTAATTTTATGGAGGAAGGGAGTGAATTATTGGAAACAACAATCCAGTTTCCCTCCCCACTCAGTTCTTTGCCTCAGCTGTATGTTATTTCCTGTCTACTAAGATGGTGTGATGGTTTGTATATGCTCGTCCCAGGGAGTGGCACGATTAGAAGGCATGGTCTTGTTGGAGGAAATGTGTCATTGTGGGGTTGGGCTTGGAGATCTTCCTCCTGGCTGCCTGATGATGCCCGGTCTGTTCCTGGATTCCTTCGGATAAAGATGTAGAACTCTCAGCTCCCCCTGTACCATGCCTGCCTGGATGCTACCATGCTTCTGCCTTGTTGACAATGGACTGAACCTCTGAACCTGTGAGCCAGCCCCAAGTAAATGTTGTCTTTTATAAAACTTGCAATGGTCATAGTGTCTGTTCACAGCAGTAAAACCCTAACTAATACACATGGTGAACCCATTTTTGTGCTTAGACATCAGGGCATCTCAGATCTCAGATATTCCATCCCTTCCTTCTTCCCTCCAAATAACGTCTTCCTCAAGGTCTCCATTTGGGAGAATATATTAAAATTTGAAATTATTAGAAGCCAAAATGATTAAATGAATTACCTCAGAGCTATTCTTTTGTATCAAACATTGCTAACCTCTACCCAGAATTTATGTTTACTTCTTTTATTAAAAATCACTGAATCAAAGGGGCAGGGCAGCAAAGCATCTGTGGACCAAGTGTAAGAAACAGGGTTCATAATTTCAGAGCCCCCAGAAAGCTGAGTAGGCCTGGTGTCCACCTGTGAATCCAGCAAGCACAGGTAGAGACAGGGATGTCCCCAGAGCAAGCTCACTGGCTATGCCCCACGTTCAAGAGAGTTCCTCAATTTAAAATATGAAAGCCATTAACGATGCTAATCCAGCATCACTCTCAGGTTTCCACAGGTTTGTGCACGTGAATACCTGTTTACACAGAAGGGTAACCCCAAGCATGTAAATGAACACGTGTACACCCAGCCCACAGACATACACGTGAAGAGAAATTTAAATGACAGATTCTAAATCGGGTATGGCGGCACATGGCTGCAATCCTAGCATTTATAACGCTAAGGCAGGGGGTATCATAAGATGGGAATCAGCCTGGGCTTCAGAGAGGTGAGGATCTTTCTGACTTGCACAGCGAGACCTTGTCTCAATGAACAAACAAATCCCAAGTGATCTTATCAAAGTAGCAAAACATTTTATATCTTATTTACTTTTTTTTTTTTTTTTTTTTTTGCAACCTCTCTCATCTGGAGCTGAGACTGACCTTGTGAGAATTTGCTGTGGATTTCTGGACCAGTCTGTTCTCCTTATTTTGTTCCTGTTTTGTCTAGCACGTGGCTACAGAGCCTGAGGTGGAGTGGCCATACTTTAAAGATGAAGTAATCACCTAGACGAAAGGAAGGGGCTAAGCATCCAGGCAGAACCTGGAAGGGGGACACAGACAGGAAGATTCATGGACTTCTCCGTCCCTGGAGGATCACCAGATGTCACATCCTCATTGATAGGACATCACTGCCTTTAAATTTTCTACCACGTGATTTATAAATTCCTCGGAGTGGTAAGGAATTAACATTTTTCTAAATTTCAACATATCCACCCCAGATCTATTCTTCATGATTAAATTCCCTTTTCTGGGGAGATGCAAATAAACATCTCTGTAGCTCAGATAGGACACACCAGACCATAGAAATAATTCCACACAAGTCTCGCTTGGTGAACCCATGAATTTAATTGGGGTTATTTATAGAAGCGTGGGTGAGAGGTTACCTCAGGGCCACAGACAACTAACTTATAGACCACTTAAAAGCAGTCTCTCCCACAAAGTCATTAATGGCTTACATATCCCTGGGAAGAAAGAGGACTTTATACATCTCCTAGGCCCTTTCTCCCTCCATTAGGAAATGTTAGTGGGCCAGCCCAATGTCGAGGGTCTCCTGTAGGTAATCCTAACCACTCTAATCTCACGTAGCAACAGCTATATCATGTCTAGAGAACATTTTTCTAAACACATCTCTCCGTGTTCTGTTCTGTCCTACCCTGAGAGCAGTATTTCTCAACTTCCCTCGTACTATGACCCTTTAACACAGTTTCTCATGTTGTGGTGATCCCCTCTCCCCTACCATACAACTTTTTGAGGCTACTTCATAACTGTAGTTTTGCTACTGTTGCGAATTGTAATGTAAATACTTTTGGAGATAGAGGTTTGCCAAAGGGATTGAGGCTCACCCTGGCGGTCTCAGTCACCCAGAGTACCCTGACTGTGGCCGTCCTTGAGTTTGAGCAATGGGAAGCACGACCTAAGAACTGTGAAGAGAAAGTAGAAGGTACTCTTCTCACCTTGTCCCTTCTCTAGAGCCTCCTCTCTGACACTGGTCACATATTTTTCCTAGCCTGGGCTCCTATCAGCATAGCCTGGGCTCCTACCAGCCTAGCTCCTCCTCAAGGGCTCTGACCTGTGCCAGGGACTACAGCATGGCTTCCTACCTCTCCTTCTTCAGCCCTACAGTGACAAAAGCTCTTCAATGCTACTCAGATGTAGGTAGCTCAACACCTCTCTGTGTTCCTATAAACGTGTGCGATCTCTGTACTCAGCCTTTGTATTTCAGGGCTTCTCCAGGACCATCTGCAGTGAATTGCTTCCAGCTGACATCTGCCAAACAGAAAATCAAAACCTCTCTGGTGCGTGGTTTCAGGTTTGCATTTCAGCAACTTTTCCTCGGACCCTCCCTTGGCTAGAAATTCCTTTGCCCACCTCTGTGTCTAGCTGTGTCGTCAAGACCCTCTGGAGGACCATTACCCACATGGACAAACAGTCTACCATGTCCCCCATGCTCAACACAAACTCGGTAGTTACTCTTTTCTTCTGCTTTACCTTACACTGACTTGTCTACATCTAACTCTTGGCCACTTGATCAACGTGTTGAAGTCGGAGCCCACATCCAGGTCTGACATGCTTTTATTTCCTTCTCCTTTTGTTCTTTTCCAACCTTTGGCTGTTGTCCAGAGCAAGGCTTGACACCAAGTGGATGCTCATTCATTTGCTGTTATGAGTACTTCCTGCTTGCTACTTAGACTTACAATCGGTTCTGGCGATAATGGACATTTTACAACAAATATGCAAATTTTTCTTGGGCAGTAATGTATTTGTTACTCTCAATGGTCACCTATGATATACATAGTTGCCTCCTGGTGTCTGCAAAGAACTTTCTCTGGGACTTCCTGCAGATGGTAAAACCTGCTGATGCTCATGTCCCTTATAAAATGCTGCGTAAGACCTATAAACACCTTCTACTATTCTCGAAGCATCGCTATATTGCTTATAATGATAATCCCTGATACAATGTAGCTACTTTGTAAATACTTACATGCTTGTTATGTCACTTAAGGCACAGTATCAAGAAGAAAGTCTGTGCATATTCTAGGCAGATCAAAAATAAGATTAGTTGTTGATCGAATGTCAGGATATGAAACTCGGTGTGGAGGGAGGGCTAAGTGTTTGTCGTAGAGGATTTTGTTAGTTACCTTTTGTTTTCAGGATGCCATGCCCAAGGTAACATGTAGAAGAGGATATTTGGAGGTGTGGTTCTAGAGGAACAAGAGTGTATCATGGTGGGGAACCATGGAAGCAAGCAGCAGGCACATGACAGGAACAGGAAGCTGAGACCTAATGTCTTTAACCTCAATAAGAAGCAGAGGGAAGAAACTGAAGGCAGGTGGAGGTCTTGAACTCTCAAAGCCTGCCTCTGGTGATGTATTTCCACCAGTGATGCTGTACTTCCTTGAACTCTCAAAGCCTTGCCTCCCCAAACAGTACCACTAACTAGGAACTAAGCATCTAATTGCCAAGCTTAGTGGGGCCATTTATCATTCAAACCATGATGATTTGCCCTATTTATAAATGCCAGATGCTAGAAAGAACCCAGGTATCCCTCAACAGAAGAGTGGATGCAAAAAATGTGGTATATCTACACAATGGAGTACTATTCAGCCATTAGAAACAATGAATTCATGAAATTCTTAGGCAAATGGATGGAGCTAGAGAACATCATACTAAGTGAGGTAACCCTGACTCAAAAGGTGAATCATGGTATGCACTCACTAATAAGTGGATATTAACCTAGAAAACTGGAATACCCAAAACATAATCCACACATCAAATGAGGTACAAGAAGAAAGGAAGAGTGGCCCCCTGTTCTGGAAAGACTCAGTGAAACAGTATTCGGCAAAACCAGAACGGGGGAGTGGGAAGGGGTGGGTGGGAGAACAGGGGGAGAGAAGGGGGCTTGCGGGACTTTCGGGGAGTGGGGGGTTAGAAAAGGGGAATCATTTGAAATGTAAATAAAAAATATATCGAATAAAAAAATTGGAAAAAAAAAGAAGTTTCACATGGGGGCTGGAGAGATGGCTTAGTGGTTAAGAGCACTGACTGCTCTTCCAGAGGCCCTGAGTTCAATTCCCAGCACCCACACTGTGCCTCACAACTGACTGTAGTGGGATCCGATGTCTTCTTCTGGTATAGGAGATAAATTTGATTTCCTTCTAATAGGTGTCTGTGGTTCTGTGTTCTGCCTCCTCTCTCAGCATGTCTAATACCCTGGCTTGGAGAGGGCAGGGCAAAGCCCAGAATGGGTGGTGTCTGCAGTCTGCCTCTTCCCTTTGTGGTATCAAAGGCTGCTGCCTGCCAGGCCAGGAAGGAGTTAAGTGAAGTCCTTGGCCAGCAGGATCCTGGTCAGATTGGGAGCCAATGAGGGGCAGAGGGGTGTCTTCTTCATGTTTGGCTCCTTTAGGTTTGGGCTAAACCAAGGGTTATATAGTTTTGGGAGAAGGGTGTGAGACTATCCAGGGAGGGAAAACAGTCATTGCAGAAAGCTACAGTACTGAGATGCCTTATTAGCATGGAGGAGTGGTCCAACGTGACTGATTACTTATGACCAGCTGGTTGGGGGTCTCTGGGTTACATGCTCCAAGGAAGACATGGAAACAGAGAGGGATTCTGCTCCACTCCTGATGGTCTCAAATTTGAGATTTCCAGGATTCAAGCATGCTCCACCTCCCCAGGTCTATGCCAATCCCTTTGGTGGCACGGTCCATGTGCCCCACAGGTGTCAAAGAAAAAACTCATGTATGATTCAATATTCACCTACACCTGAGGATACAGACTTACAATCCTAGCAGTTTGGGAGGCTGAGGTAGGAAGATTGCAGCTTCAAAGCATTCTTGGATTGTAGGATGGTTTCAAAGCCAGCTGGGCAAATAAAGGAGACCCTGTCTCAAAATAAATGTAGGGGCCTGGAAAGATGAGTGAATCCCAAGTTAAATGCTTCTTCTTCTTCTACTACTACTTCTTCTTCTTCTTCTTCTTCTTCTTCTTATTATTATTATTATTATTATAGTTACCTTATTCATGGTGTCTCTTCACACCAATAGACTAGTGACTAAAATAGAATTTGGTACCAGGAGTGGGGTGTTCTGTGGCAGGCTTGACCATGGTGTTATTTGGAGACATATGGAAGACTTGGGGACTTTGGACCAGAAAAGCAGTTAATCACTTTAATCAAGACTTACTGGGCCATTCTGGTAGGATCATAGATAGTGCTGAGGGTGGTGTGAACTATCAGGGGCCAGCTCAAAAGAGTTCAGAGGGGAACAATAAGAGGAAGTGTTTTGTTAGAGTCAGTCCTGTGTTCAAGAAAATTCAAAGTTAAAAAAACAAAAAGAAAAACAAAAGCCTGATGCTAAAGGGCATAATGGAAGTGGTGATGTCTGGGTTTTCAATTTGTAAAAAGGAATTATAGAAGAGTTTAAGCAACGAAGGAAATCAACAACAAAAAGCTGATGTAAGTGGAATTGAAAGAGGGGGGCAAGTTTCACCCCTAGCAAGCAGTAGAAGTTGGTGGCTTTGGCCACATGGTTCTGGCTTCAGAGTCAAGGATATAAAGGGCTTGGGATTCTCCCTCAGTGACAGGGAGAGTCAAGGATATAAAGGGCTTGGGACTCTCCCTCTGTGACAGCGGCCAGGAACTTAGGGGTGTCACTGAATGGAGCCTCAGAAAGGACATTGTGTAGGACTATGAGGGTGAAGCCTGTATTGTGCTGGGGTTCCCAAGATGTTGGAGATGCCAGAGTCACAGGTTAGACAGCCTATGGATCAAGCCCAAGAGACAGAGTGTGTCTCAGTCAGTCAATGAAGCTGGAAGGAGTTGGTGAATTGAAGAATACTTCAACTTTAGACATGGAAATGCAGAATTTGGAGTTTGCCCGGCTGGTTTTCCGTCTTACTTGGGTCCATTCTTTCCTCACTGGGCTCCCTTTCTTCTCTTAGAATGGTAATGTATATTCCATGCCTTTATATATTGGAAGCATGAGATCTACTTTTTTTTTGGTTTTGCTTTTAACTGTTAAGGGATTGCCCTGAGTCTCCAAAGTTCTGGCTTTTAAACAGTGTTGAAGCTGTAAAAGACTGTGGGGACCTTTGCAGTTGGATTAAATGCATTTTGCATTATGTTATGGCTATAGGCCCATGGAGGCCAGGGAGTGGAATGTGGTGGTTTGAATAAGAATGGCCCACATAGGCTCATATAATTGAATGCTCAGTCGCCAGGGAGAGGAACTTTTTGATAGGATTAGAAGGTTTAGGAAGTATGGCCTTGTTGGAGAAAGTGAGTCACTGGGTTTTCAAAAGCCTGTCAGACACAGTATCCTCCCTCTCTCCCTCTCCCTCTCCTTGTCCCTGGCCCTCCCCACCCCTTCCCCTCCCCCTACTCCCTTCCCCTTCCTTTTTCCCTCCCTCTCCCCCTCTGGATCAGTAGCTCTCAACAACAGTTCCAGTGCCCTGCCTACCTGCATACCTGCATCATGCTGCCCAACGTGATAAGCAAATCCCAATTAAATGTTTTCCTTTGATAAGACTTGCCTTGGTCACGGTGCCTCTTCACAACAATAGTACAGAGACTAAGATAAGCACTGGTATTTAAAATTGCCCAAACTTTAAGCAAAAAAAAAAAAAAAACAAACTCCAGTCTGCAGTCTGCAAAAGGGTCAAATACCTATATCTCTAGGCCAATGGAATATTATTCATTGTCAAGCCACAAGAAGGCATGGGAGACTCTTAAATGCCCCTAAGTGATAGAAGAAAATCTAAAAATCTAGAAAAAAAACAAAGTTGAGCAGATAGTAAAAAGACTTATGGCTGCCTTGGATTACTGGGGAGAGAGGGCTAACTACGCAGAACCACAGAGACTTTTTGGTCAGTGAAACTTATTCTGCAGGAGACCATGGTGGTGGAAACATCCTTACATATTTGGGGACAACAACAACAACAACAATGACACAGAGTACATTGGTATCAGAGGGTGAAACTCTGTTCCTGACGATGTATTAACACAGGTTTGTGGACACTGATAAATTTGACACTGGTACCAGCATCCATAGTTGTGTGTACATGAAAGGACATGGAGGCTTTTCTGTTCAATTCTGCTATTATCCTGAGACTTCTCTAAAATAAATTTATGAGTTTAAGGAGAGAAAAATATCAGCAATGTTATATAACTTATGCCGAGCATGCAGTGCCCGAATCTATCAATTGGCAATTACATTTGGCTGTACCTGACAGAGACTGGAGATTCCAAGAGAATTTAGAAGTGGCTCAAACCAGATCAAAGTCATTGCCCATAAATTCAGTCTAGGGGTCAGCAGTTCAGGGCTGGGATAGTAACCCCACAAGTAAGCAGAACAGAATTCTCCTTCTGTATCTCTTCTCCACCAGCTCAGTGTGTAGCTACTTCGTAATCTTGGAGATGGTTTCTGGAGCTTTTGTTATCTTGTTTGCTTTCCTGACTGGAAAGAGAAAGAAAATAAGGAAGAGACTGAAGGATAGTGCACCATCCCTCCCAGCTGAATCCTCTTTTTAAAGAGCTTTTGCAGAAGCCTTCTCAAAGACTTCTGCCTCTATTTCTCCTGATGACCCCAAAGGAACAGGAGACACAGTGTCTTACAGCTGATTGCATTTCCATCTAAATGCCATGGGTGTTCTTTTGGTAAATTATATCGATGTATATAGAAATACATATTAAGACTAGCTTTTCAGTCTTTTGAGGAATCACAGGCTGTCTGTAGGTCTCTTTCCTGCCAATGCTGGCATGCAAATTTCTCCCATCCAATAATAGACACTACATTCTTTTTCTTCGATTGTATTATGGTCGGCTGAGTGAGTCTTGACTCTTAATTTGAGCACTGGTAGAGTTAGTGATCCTTTCTGCCTCTAGGACATCTGAAAATTTGAAAATTACACCAGGATGCTGATAAAAGAAACCACCTTTGAAGTCAGTGTCAGCGCAAAGGAATGTATAACAACCAAGTCATATTTCTTTAACTCTCCACAAGGATGTCATGAACACCACTATTAAATGCTTACTTAATTCCAGGTGCTCTATTCTACATGTTCTGTTTTATATGTAAATTAGAATATATACAGTGGGGCCACGAGAAGTAATGTTGTATATGAATATTTATTAATATGAAAAACATGTACAGCATGTTATCTAGATGAAAACAAGCTATGAAATCACAAGTACAGCATGAACCTGTATTTGTTCACCTAATTCTAGAAGGGCTAACATGTTTCAGGGTTATCTCAGGGTAATATGATAATGAGATATTTTTCTGTGACTTTTCTAACCCCTATATTTTCATCAATGCATCGTCAGTTATGTTTGTGATGAAGATAAATAAGTTAAAAAAAAAAGACAAGAAGAAAAACTTATCAAAGTCAAGTATGACAGGGCATGACAGGACGAACAGGAGTTGGAGGCTAGTCCTTGTTCTACACTGAGACTCTGCATCAAAATAAACAATAGCAAGTTATTAAAAAGAGATTCTTGTAGAAATGCCATGAGGGTGGGTTTAAAATGGATGAGAATAAAGTCTAGATCAGGGACACTGGTGATGGAGTGATCTAAAGTGAACGTAGAGGCTCTGAGTGTGGAGCAGAGAACGAACCCAGGACCAACAAGAAGATGGAACTGTAGGGATGAGGAATGGGGTGGAAGGAATGCTTATTCCTAGACATGTGGAAATCCCACATAAAGGTGATATGACATTTTTACTTCATTTCTAATTTGGGACTACTAATTAGAATGCTGTGTCTATCACATCTATTTAAGAGATAATGGTGGGTCAGATTTCATACCTAATGATCCATCCAAAAACACAGCTCTTAAACAAGAACTGTGTGTGTGTGGGGGGGGGTATGGTGGTGTGTATGTATGTATGGTGGTGTATATGTGTTTGATGTGTATGTGTGCATATGGTGGCATATATGTATGCATGATGTGTATGTATGTATGTATGTGTGTGTGCATGGTGGTGTGTATGTGCGAGTGATGTGTATATGTGCTTATGTGTGTGTGTGTGTGTGTGTGTGTGTGTGTAAGTGAGGTAGAGCTCATGAATTCCCCTCTTCCTGGGTTAGTTTAAATGCAGGGATTGGGAAGATGTAGAATTACATGCATGTATTGACAGGCAGCTTTCCCTAGTCCCTAGCTCCCAGAGTAACACAGCCCTGGCTTTGCTGCTTTTATTTAGTATAAAAGTGGGTGAGATTCCACACTTTGGGGCAGAGGTGTTGAAAATGTTACCAATGTGTCTTTGTTTGTTTTTCCATTTTGTTTTTTGAGACAGGGTCTTACTATGCAGTGCTGTCTAGAGTACGGTCATTCCATAGACCATTTTGGCTTCAAACTCAGAGGTCTGCCTTCTTCCTCCTTCTCCCCTCCCCCTCCCAAGTGCTGGGTGTGATTGAAGGTGCATGGCACCATGCTGGCTACCAACGTGTTTTAAGAGTGCCATAGATGAAGTTGACTTTGAATTTCTGGGTGCCTTAATCTGGGTCATAGACAATAGACTCTTAAACAGGGATTCATATTTCTATTTTATTTAAGAGTAAACAGACATGGAGATGAGGCTGGAAGGGGTAGAAAATAAAAGTAAATCAAAACAACAATTTCCTTTTTCTTTTTCTTTTTTCTGGTTACAGCTTCTCTAGGGGCTCAAAGAAACTTAGGGTCTTACAGGAGGAGAGACGCTTTTGCAGGGAGCACAACTCAACAGGAACATATGAATAACTGTGCTCCAAATCACTTTGCTTTAAGTCTCGATTGTGGCACAACAAACAAACAAACAAACTTTTATAAGTCAGAAGTCAGTTATCCCATGGCTGATGTCCCTGTGACATCAACACGCTGGTACAGCCCAGTTTTCAAGTTTTTGTCAAGATTCTGGGGAAGAGGTGGGTCCAATTTCAAACTCACTCTTGTGGTTGGGAGTACAAACCACTTCTTGTCTGGAGAACCCTTGTTGGTAAACAGGGGTCAGTGTGCCCCTGCTGGCAGTTAGTAGTATAAAGCTGTCCCCAGCTCCTAAATACCACCCATATTCCGGGCCACATAGCCTGTCCATCCTCAGACTTGCAACAAAGAGTTGCATCTTCCTTGAGCTTCAAAAGTCTGCCTTCATCTGTTAAGATGAGACAGAAAAATCTATCTTCCTTCCATGACTTTTGCCAATACCACGTATTAGGCATTCAATAAATTGATTTTGAGTGAACTATGAACGACATTGAGAGTAAACACTGGGAAGTATTTAGTACACTATGTACTTCAAGTGTCCTTCTGGATAACGCACATCTGAATCCTGAAAGAAAAACAGGTGGTATTTCTACAAAATGAAGTCCGTAGGTACTCAGTTCACTCAAACTCAACATTTGTTGAAAACAAACTTATTTTGCTTGGTCATTCTCCAATGATACACTCTGTCACCTCCACTAAAAGCCCACCTTGGTAGCAACTAGTCTTTCATTGTGACATTATAGGGAGACCAGCAGAGCTTAGCTTTCCTCCAGTTCACTGAGCAGTAAGCACGAAGAAACACAGTTGGGTTTGAGCTAAACATCTGAAATGCTTTTCAGAAAAATTATAATGCAAACCCCTAAAGACAGAGGAAACACTGTACTGTTTCTAAGTAAATTTATATATGTATGAAATGCTTTAGTAAATATCAGCTACATTTTCACCACCCCATACAGAGTCATTTTCAACATACCTGATTATAATAGCCCCATATATTAAGGTGCATCCATAATGAATTCAGTAAGTTCAGAGAAGAAACCTATTTTCAATATGGGAATATATTAAAATGTAAACATAATGTCAGGAAAATCTTGAGAATCCTGGCCTCCTCACAGCTGAATCTGAATTTTCCTTTAAGAATACTGAAGATGTCTTTTTTTTTTTCTTTCTTGTTTTTTTGTTTTTTTGTTTTTCAAGATAGGGCTTCTCTGTGTAGCCCTGGCTGTCTTGGAACTCACTCCGTAGACCAGTCTGGCCTCGAACTCAGAAATCAGCCTGCCTCTGCCCCACTAAGAGCTGGGGATTAAAGGCATGAGCTACCGCTGTCCAGCTACTGAAGATGTCTTACTACAGTGTATTTCTCTTATCCTGTTATTTTATAACATTGTATCTTTATTAAGATGACCTTTGTCTTAGTGACAAATTAATAATGATCACCAAAAGTTTGCTATGAACCAAATAACATCTAGACAAGGTGAGCAAGACAGAAATAGAGAGGAGGCAGTGCCCGTGCTTCCTGTCCTCTGGGACTGTAGATGCGATTTCCAAATAATCACAAGAAAAGTAGAAAGGACTAAATCTCACACAGGTTGTCAAGATTAGGGTTAAACACATTCCAGACCAGTTGTGTTTAAACGTGTCTCATTGTGACCCACTATCAACAAGTACTGTCTGCAAACTGAGGATGTACCTTGGATCAAGTGTATCTAAAATAGGAATGGTTCTGCCTGTTATACCATAGCAGACACTGAATTCTGAGTACCCAAATTTCTGTTTTTTTGTTTGTTTGTTTTTGTTTTTTTGTTTTCTATCTCCCCTGCAAGATAGGGTTTCTCTGCACACATGGCTGTCCTGGAGCTGACCTTGAACAGCTCTGCCTGTGCCTGCCTTCTGAGTGTTGGATTAAAGGTGTGTGCCATCACTGCCCAGGTGCACCCCAATTTGTAAAGCATGGGGCAGGAGAGCTTAGTGCAATTATGTTTATGCAGAGAATTAAATGAGAAGCACTTGGCCCCAAATTTTCTACATGATCTTATTTATATTTTTTAAACCGTGTTCTGAGTCCTCTCGTTGGATTTCACCAACCACTAATGCACTTACCTGAGCTAAACATCAGTCTAAATAATCGTGTGTCACAGAGCACAATTGTTGTTGATGTGTGTGCTCCATGTGCTGATGCTTGATTTGATGGCAGGCAAACGAGAAAAGGAGTGACTTAATGCAGAAAAACTCAACCTGGAGTGAATGATGACCACAGAGGAAGATAGAGGAGTGAATGAAGGATGGAGAAACCTCAATTTGGGGGTTAAACTTTTCAAATGTGAGTGAGCAAAGTGTTACCTTAAGACAAAATATAGCCATTGAGCTTAATTAAAAGACTGGTGTATAAAGATAACACTTCAATCATAAAAATCTTGATAATTTAAAAAAAATGAAAACAAAGTTTTATGCTTTGTCCGCAAAAAAGAGAAGGATACAGTAACTTGAAAGGATTATAGGCATAAAAGAATAACAATGTATAAGGCTAACTAGATAAAATCGAAGGAAAAACTTGTTTATATCTTGGTCTCTATAAACTCAAAAGGGCTCAAATCTGAGAACAAAATGGAATAAAAACAATTGACTGGATTTCCCATTTTTTTATGTGCTTCTCTTAAGATTCTAGTTTAATGCAACACCCCCCCCCCAAAAAAACCCAAACAAAAGCAAAACAAGCAAAAAAACCACACAACCCACCAACCAACCAAAAAACCCCAAACCAACACACAGATACATATAACAACAATGGAAAAACTGTTCAAAACTCTTGGGTTGGAATCTCCTGCTTGCTAGCATTTGTGCCTTAAACAAACAAACAAAAATCCAGGGAGATAATGGGATTCTCAGCATGAAATTAGCTGACTGAAATCCTGGGTGACTTTTGCTGAAATCCATCCCCTAGAACTTTGCCTGTCCTTCTGGCAAATTGGAACCAAATAAGAATCAAAACAGAAGCTCATATTTTGCACATATATAAAATGCACACATCAAAGAGTAAGTGTGCAATCACACGCAGACACACAGACACAGAGGAAACGTGCAAATGTCAATGCACTTGTGAAAAGGTGAAATTTCAGTTCCTTTGATGAAGATACCATCT